>NW_027185850.1:26553290-26591427 GCF_028583685.1 Petaurus breviceps papuanus | reverse complement strand
ATTGTGGAAACACAATCAGGATAACCCAGGATCTGGCAGCTTCTACATTGAGGGATAGAAGGGCTTGGAATATGATATTCCAGAGGTCAAAGGATCTGGGATTAAAACAAAGAGTCACCTACCCAGCAAAACTGAGTATCATGTTTCAGGGGAAAATATGGTCATTCAGTGGAATACAGGACTTTCAAGCATTCTTTTTTTTTTTCTAAAAGCAATTAGGGTTAAGTAACTTGCTCAAGGTTACACAGCCAGTTATTTCTGGGTGTGGTGCTGAGTATCTGAGCCCGGATTTGATACAGGTCATCCCAACACTGGAGCTGGTGCTCTTCCTTGCTGAGCCACCTGGCCACCCCTAAGCAATTGGGTTTAAGTAACTTGCTCAAGGTTACACGGCCAGGTGTTTCTGGGTGGGTGCTAAGTGTCTGAGCCCAGGATTCGATCTCCAGGTCATCCCAACACTGGAGCTGGTGCTCTTACTCGCTGTGCTACCTGCCCGCCCCTCTTTCAAGCATTCTTGCTGAAAAAAACAGAGTTGAATAGAAAATTTCACATTCATATACAAGAAGCAAGAGAAGCATGAGAAGGTAAACAGGGAAAAGAAATCATAAGAAACTTATCAAAGTTGAACTATTAACATTCCTACATGAAAAAACAATAATTGTAACTGATGAAACTTTTCTCAGTAGTTGAAGGGAATATATATATGAGGATATATGGGCATATGAATACATATGTGAATGTGTGCATATATGCCTACGGTTATACATAGATAGAGGGCACAGGACCAATTTAACAGAAAGGGATGATACTTAAAAGGTGAAATTAAGAGGTGAGAGAGGAATATAATGAGAGGAGATGGGGAGAGAGAGAATGGGGTAAACTATCTCATACAGAAGAGGCAAGGGAAAATGGTTACAATGGAGGGGAAGAATAGGAAGGCAAAAGGGAATGGGTCAACCTTATTCCCATTGAATTTGGCTTGAGGAGGGAATGAAATAGACACTAAATAGGGTATCTCCCCCTCCAGGAGAGTGGGGGGGGGAAAGGGGATGAGAAGGGGGATGATGGAAGGGAGGGCAGGCTGGGGAGGAGGGAAGTTGGGAGCACCCACTTTTGAAAAGGGATGGGATCAAAGTATAGAATAGAACAAGTGGGAGGTGGGATAGGAGGGAGGGAAATATAGTCAGTCTTTTACAATATAGCTGCTATGTTATTGTTTTGCATTAGCCACACATGTACAACCTATACTAAACTGCTTATCTTCCCAGTAAGGGTAGGAGACAAGGGAGGAAGGGAATGAATCTGGAATTCAAAGTTTTAAAATCAAATACTCAAATATACATATATATATATATATATATACTATTATTAATACTATTTTACATGTAATTGGGCAATAAGATATACAGGCACTGGGGCATAAAGATCCACTGGAAAAGTCAAAAGGGGTATGGGAGAAAATATGGGAGAGAACAGATTGGAGGAGGGGATATCCTGTGGGACTGCTATTTTGGGGCAGTGGGTAGGGGAAAAATGGGGAGAAAGTTTGTAACTCAAAATCTGGTGGAAATGAATGATGTAAACCAGAAGTTAATAAAGCATTTTTAAAAAGACAAGAGAAGAAAAAATAGAATCCAACAATATGCTGTTTACAAGAAACACACTTGAAACAGAGAGACATATATAGAGTTGAGATAAGGTCGTGGAGAGAATCTACTATGTATGCTTCAGTTAAAGTAAAAAAGGCAGGGGTGGTAACCATGATCTCAAAACAAAAGCAAAACTACACTTAATTAAAAGAGATGATAAGGGCAGAAATATTTTGCTAAAAGGTAACAGAGACAATGAAGTAATATCAGTGCTAAACATATATGTACCAAATGGCAGAGCATCTAAATTTTTAAAGGAAAAGTTAAGTGAGTTATAGGCAGAAATAGTAAAACTATACTAGTGGAGGATCTTAACTTTCCCCTCTCAGAACTATATAAATATAACCACACAACAAATAAGAAAGAAGTTAAGGAGATTAATAGAATTTTAGAAAAGTTAGGTATGATAGGACGTCTGAAGAAAACTGAATGGGGATAGAAAAGAATCTCTCTCTCAACTATATAGGGTCTTCACAAAAATTGTATTAAGGCATAAAAACCTCATGAACAAATGCAGAAAATAAAAAATTTTAAATACATCCTTTTCAGACTATAAAGCAATAAAAATTACATTTAACAAAGGGCATGAAAGTATAGATTAAACATTAATTTAATTAAAAATTAATTGAAATAAAAAATTAATGAATTTATAAGTGACTTCTACCAAATGTTTAAAGAACAATTAATTCCAATACTATATAAACTATTAGGAAAATAGATAAAGAAGTCTTACCAAATTCTTTCTGTGACACAAATACAGTTTTGATACATAAACCAGGGAGAGTAAAAACAGAGAAAGAAAACTATGGATCAATATCCCTAATCAATATTGGTGCAACAATTTTAAATAAAATACTAGCAAAGAGATTATGATAATTTATCACAAAGATCACACACTATGACCAGTTGAAATAAGGACCATAAAGACAGGACTGGATCAATATTAGGAAAATTACAAGCATAATTGACTATATCAATAACAAAAGCATAAAAAATGATGATTATCTCAACAGATACAGAAAAGGCCATTGACAACACCCCTTCCTATTAAAAACACTAGAAAGCATAGGAATAAATGAAGCTTCTCTTAAAATGGTAAGTGGTATTTATCTAAAACCAAGAGCAAACATATCTCTAATAAGGATAAACTAGAAGAAATCAAGGCTATCAACAGTCACTTGAATAAAATGTTCTAAATGATTATTGATTAGGGAAATGGAAATTAAAACAACTCTGAGGTACCACTTCCCATCTATCAAATTGGCTAATACAACAGAAAAGAAAAGGAAAGTGGCAACCAGATTTGTATCCCAAAGACATCAAAGAAAAGGGAAAAGGGACCTCTTTGTACAAAAATATTTATAGCAGCTCCTTTCTGTGATGGCAAAAAACTGAAAATTGAGGGGCTGTCCATAAATTGGGAAATGGCTAAACAAACTGTGGTATATGATTATTATGAGATAGTATTGTGCAAGAAAAAATGAAAAGCAATATGCTTCATTTCAAAAAAACAATAAAGCTTTCAGAAAAACCTAGAAAGACTTACATGAACTGATGCAAAGTAAAATGAGGAGAACCAGGAGAACACTGTAACAGCAACATTGTAACAATGATCAACTGTGAATAACTTAGTTACTTTGATCAGGATGACAGTTCCAGAGGACTCATGAAAACTGCTACCTACCTGCAGAGAGAGCTCTGATGAACTCTCTTCTTCACCTTCTTTATTTTTCTTGCTTTTTTATTTTTGCAACATGACTAATATAGAAATGTTTGTCATGATTTCATATGAGTATCTGATATCATATTGTTTGTCTTCTCCACAAGTGCAGGAGGGGTTGGAGGGAGAGAGAGAATTTGGAACTCAATTTTTTTTTGAAGATGAACAACAAAAATAAATAAATGATAAATTGGAAAACAAAACAAAACAAACACAAAAGGTTTGCTCTAGATAACTCTGAAGGTCCTTCTTGATCCTGAGATCTGGTGGTTCTGTGATCCATGGCACCCTGGAGAACAAAGCTGGGAGCCACCTGTGTTGGCTGCTTAGTGAGGCTTTGTGTGAGGGTCGGAGAGGAGCCTAGAGCCTTGAGATGAAGTTCCAGCTCTTCTGCCACTCGTTCTCTTGTCAAGACTTAGCCTGGCCCCCAAATGGGATGGACACAGTAAGTTCCCCAAGGTTGTTAATCATTGTTATTGCCTGGGAGCTGGCTGACCTCTGATGTGGCTGAAGGTCAAGCAGGAAATGTCACTGTTCTCTCAGGAGCTCACTTCTCCTCCACCTCAGGAAGCTAGTTCCCAGAAGAAGCCCATCAACCTAAGAAACCATATTGCCCCATAGTGCCAGTGATACATAAATAGAGAGCTTGTATCAGAGCCAAGAAGACCCAAATTCAAGGTCCACCTCTCAAAAATACTGTTGGTATGACCTTAGGCAAGTAACTTAATTTCTGAGGACACCAGACAACTCTCTAAGTAGCAGAGAAGGGGCCTGACCTGTGCTGGTAAAGGGAGTGTCCTCACCTGGAGTTTCCCCCTACTACAGAAATCACAAATCCTGTCCCTCTGGAGATCCTGGAGCAGTCTTGGTCCCATGCAGAGGGTGAACCCCCTTTCCCCAGGCTGCTTTGGACACTAAGATCCCAAGGAAAGATCTAGGCATTTATTTTTATTTTTTGCACTGTGTCTCCCACCAGCTCTGGGGGCTTTTCTGTGACCTCTCGGCATAGCTGGTGTTGTGGTATTGATTTTAATTACTCAGTGTAATCGCCTGTGGACCAGCAGCAGGCTCCTTCTTTAGCACAGGGGCTGGCCAAGCCTCACTGAATTGTCCCACAGGAAAGCTAAGAGTCAGAGACTTGCCCATACATGCTGTTCATTAAAGAGGACTTAATGGGGTCTCCTCATGGAAATGGCACTGCTCTCTTAGGGAGCCCACTCCTCTTCCACCCCCACTGGCCAAGGCAAGAAGCAGGGTGCTCTCTCCCATGGGCAAGAGTAGCAATTTCGTATTAAAGGAAGCAAACAGAACGCGCAACCCCACCCCCCCACACACACACACCACACCACACACATACAAAAGATGGCGATGAGGAGCTAATGGGGAATGGGGGTGCCACATTCCCTCTCCAGTATAAGGGGGGTGGGGAATGACCCCAGAGGGACTAAGGAGGCACAGACTTAGAGCCAATGCTTAGGGTGACCTCACAGAAGCCCTAACACCCCAACTCAGCTCTCCTGTTCTTAGTTTGTACAATAAACGGCTTGTCGTAGATCAAGGATCTTCACCTGTGCTAGTTCTCAGGGGTTCTGTGTATTTGGATGGAGAAAAAAATGGCTTCTTTATTTTCAATACCCTCCCAGTGAAGGTTGGGCATTTCCTTCCCTCAGGGCAGGGTCCCCAGGCTTCCCCAGGCAGCCTAGACAAGGGGTCCAGGACACAGAACAGTCAGACTCAACATGGATGTCCCTAAGACCCTGCCAAGGGGCAATCTTCCTGTATTTCTACAGCTGGCAGTCTTTGGGATCCCCTCCCCAGGTGCCAGTCTCATCATATCCCACCCTCCAGCTGGCCCTGCTCCGCTCAGCAACACTGATAAGAACCCTATCTGCACAAGGCTTTATGGAGACAAAGCACTTCCTCATTTGTGACTGGAAGATACAGACAGGGCTTATTGTATCCATTGTACAGATGAGTAAATCAAGAGCCCAGGTGGAAGAAAAAGTTCAACGTGCTAGGCACATGATCTCCCATTTCCGGGCTTTTTTACTAGCCAAGCTGTCTGCCTTCATGTTACCCTCAGTCCTCCCTGTCTGCAGAATTTAAATAACTTAGAATTATTTCACTTTTACTCTTCACACACTTATTCTGCCTAAACTTATATGTGTGCATGTGGTCTCCCTGATCGCCTGGCAGCTCCTTGAGGGCAGGCACTGTTCTGGCTTCTTCTCTTTTTCCTCAGACCTACTATGCATCCTGAAATACAACAGGTGCCTAGTAAGTGCCCTTCCATTGAGTGCTCCAATGGCAGAGCTAGGCCTAGAACGGAGGACTCATAGAATTGAGAGCTGGAAGACACCTGCAGGTGAGGGCACAGGCCCAGGCAGGCAGAGAGGACCATCCTGGAGAGCCTCAAGGTCAGGAGGCCCACCAGGGGAGGGTCCAGGGCAAGAGAGAGCCCCCCTGTGAGGAGGCATCCAGTGACGCCTCCAAGTGTGCTTCTGACAGACTGAGGCTTGGCCACAAGGGCCGGAGCCACCAGGAGCGCCTTCTCCACACTCTGCTTCTCCCTTCCTGCTTTGATGGAGACCCACTCTTCCCAGGATCCTCAGCGTGCAGAGATCTTGTTGAACCACAGGCTCTGCCCACTGAGGGAAGGATGGGCTTCTCCCAGGCCTGAGCCAGCTGCCAGCGTCCAGGATGGTCAGGGCAGGGCTGGCCTTGGCAGTCTGCCTCCCAGATGCCAGCTGATTTAAGCCTGGGCAAGCCAGTATGGCTAGCTCCTGCTTCAGGTAACTGCACAGCTCAGCAGAGCTCTATGTAGAGCAATTTTTACTTCATTCAAATTTGCAGGGGACTTGGGGGAGGGCCCCATCTTCAGGTCCTGTGGAGGAAGGGGACCAGCACATGGTTCAAGGATATGTGAAGGGCAGGGCCAGAGAAGCAAGAACTGGAGAAGGAACACACAAGGGCCAGCGATATATGGAAGGTATGGCAAAGGTCTCAAGCCAAACCTCTGATCCCACAGCAGCAGGGGTGGTGGTCATCTCTCTGCCTGTGCATTTATCTGATGTCATTTGGAGGGCTTTTAAATCATTTGTTTTTTTTAATTTCAGGGGCTTTTTGGGGGGGGGCGGAGAGGGGAGCAAAGCGACCACAGTGAGAAAAGGGCTGGAACGGGGAGATAAAGTGTAGTACTGTACTGTAAAGTTAACACGGACTTTTTTGGGAATGCAGAGTTCTTTCAGAATTCTTAAAGTTGAATTTGCATAAAGTGAATTTACATAAAGTGAGAACTGTCTGTATGTGCCACAGAAACACAGAACTATAACCTCTCCAAGGGCCTTTAGAAATCATCTCACCATGAAATCTCAGGGCTTGTCATGACTTTAGATACAAAAAGAGCTGACTGGGCCAACAGTCACCATGACTCCTAATCTCGGGGCCTCACCACAAACCCAGTGTTCAGACTGTTGGCAAGCCCACCCACCTCCCTCCAGAAAACTGCTCACACTTGTACCTAGGCCCAGCTCCCAACCTGCATGCTTATTACCTCTTAGCTACACTAAGTTAACTGTGCCTTCCACTGATCATCTCATTTCCTAACCCCCATCTCTAATCTCCATTCTAGGTTCTAAGGCCCTCCCAGCTCTGAATCCCCTGTTCTAAGGCCCCTCCCAGCTCTGACATCCCCTGTTCTAAGGCCCCTCCCAGTCTTGACATTCCCTGTTCTAAAACCCCTCCTAGCTCTGACATCCCATTCTAAGGGTCCTCCCAACTCTGATCTTCCCTCTTCTAAGTTAGTTCCCTCCCAGCTCTGACATGTTCTAACCTATGACATTATCTGCTCTAAGGTCTTTGTTACCTCTAATATTCTATTATTTGATTAAATCTGTTTTTTTACAAATACTTTAACAACTATTTTGATATAACTGGTTTCCTTTGTAGTTCTATTTATTGTATAAATATGTATAAATGCATTTTGCAACATTATTCTGCACAGGAGTCCACAGGCATCATTAAAATATCAAAACACACAGACGAGCTGAGAACTCCCAAGCTCATCAGTTCTCTGCCCTAAGTGCCTTCCTTGCCAACTTACTATAAAGTGACAAATTAAAAGCTCTTCAGCAGTCCCCTGAATGAAACCCTCATTTCCAAGGCACTTGAACATTAACAAAGCAGTTTCCTCATCACAGGCAAGGGTCATTTCCCCCTTTGACAGAGATGGAAACTGAGGCTCAGAGCAGTCACACAGGCTGTGAATGACAGCGATGGGGCTCAAACCCAGACATGCTGACTCTGAGGGCGTGGCTCTGTAGCCTCTCCCAGGGACAGTGGAGACTTTGGGCCTTGAATCCATGAAATTCCTACCGAGGCATTTTTAGTAAACGAGTGTCTGCTGTCTCAGTGCACCAGACTGTTTAAATTCTGTTTGGCTTTGGTGGTGGGTGCTGCACACTACTGTGGAGATTAACCACTTTCCTTTTAATGGAAAAATACACACATAGAGGCCATGCAGGTACCTGTGGGCAAAGTACACGATTTTCATCAGGAATGATATTTCAGCTGCTGCTTCTGCCCCCCAGAGACCATGTCCTATGTACCCTCCCGCATGAAAACTTTCCAGACCCTGCTCAGCTGCTTTGATGAAAGCAGGACCTTAGAACTTAGAACAGGGAATACTAGGGCTAGGAAGAGTCTCAGTCAGGTCACATTAATTTAGTGCCCTCCACATGCTGGCACTGAGTCAGGGTCTGGAAATAAAAATATCAAATGAGACCCAACTTTCCCAAGGATCAGTTTCCTCCTCTGTACAGTGAGGACCATGATACCCACAGTTCCGACCTGCTCAGTTCTGCAAGGCTCCAGTGAAACAATCTCTGGGAGGCTCTCTGCGTGTCCTCAAGCAATGTATGAATTAGCATCCTCATCGTGGTGGTTCCTGGCCCAAGCCTGAAAACATTCCTGCTCAGTGCTGAGTTTGCAAAAAAAAAATTAATAATAAGGCAAAAACTCCATTTTAAAAGCAGTTCACACACACCAAGAACCTTGGGGTTGTGGAAAAGAAGGCCAAGCTTTGATGGAAAATGATCAATCCTGGGTTCTTCAGCCATTTTCCCAAGTTCCCTGGCCTTCAGGGTCTCTCAGGCTGCCCAATACCCGGCCAGCATTTGACCTTCTGGGAGGTCCTCAGCCAGGCTCTAGCTATTGGGCTTTATAGTCTCCCATCAACCCATCTCTTTATTGTCTTCAGCGACTCCTCTAATGCTCTCCGAAAACAGCAGAGCAGCAAAGTACTAGGCATTTTTAGCTTTTCCTCTGATTGGGGAAAAAACCCTAATTTTGTTTGGAAACTCAGGCTGCAAGCTGTCACTTTCAAGAGTTTCAAAGGATACTGGAGAGAAAGAACAGACAGGAAGGGGGCCAAAGCCAATGCTTCCCAGCTCCCCAGGAAGTCTTCAGTGGTGCTTGGTCACCTCCAGGATTATCCAAAACCTCCCCACTCTGACCTTCACAGCCTGGCTCCCCCCTACCTTCCCAGCAGTTCTCGCATCACTGCCCTTTCTGCATCCCAGGTTCTGGCCACAATGGCCTACCAGGTGCTCCCCAAAACTGACCTTCCATCTCTGGACTCTGCACAATCATCCCAGTGTGCCTTCATCTCTGCTTCCAGAGGAGCGCAATTTCCAATGAAGCTGGCAATTCCCCAGCTAAGGGGTAACAGCCAGAAGTTACATTTAGGCTTGAAATCAGGTTATCTGGGAGAGAGGGGAATGAAAAAGAAGCCTGGATGGCTGCTTGGTGAGAGTGATGGATAAAGGCTCTGGTCCCTGGTGTCCTTGGGATGTCTAGAGAAATCAAGAAGAACCCCCAGCATGAAGAGCCCTTTGGAGACTGGGGGGGAGCAGGAGCCCCACTGGAGGGGGCACCATGGAGTTCTGTGTCATGGAGAATACATCTTTGGATCTGATCTCCAGTCCATTGGAGCATTTTTTAGTATGAGGAAAAAACTTTCTCCAGAGCTTTCTCCCACAGGGGAGCTCCTGATCTGCAAAGGCCTCCATCTAGCTTCTGCTTTTCAGGGGTCATGGATGGGAAGAAACCCTGGAGACTATTGGGTCCAACCCCCTCCTTGTCCAAATTGGGAAAGTGAGCCCCAGGAAGAGGCAGTGACTGGTCCTCAGTGATGCACCATAGACAGCAGAGCTGGGGTCTCTGAAACTGGAGAGAGCCTTTCCTTTGGGTGGCTGAGGACAGGAAATAGTTCTTGATCTGGTTATATCCACTGGCCTCTGACATCCCATCCAGCTCCAAGACTCTGTGACTTTGTGTTCTTCTACAAATGTGAGGGACTGCTCTTCCTAGCAGAAGACACAGCCAGAAGGGGGCAGGGGGTGCTGCTGAGGGCCAAACATTGGCTTCATCTGTGCAGGCTCAAAGTAGAGGAAAAGAGTGAAGGTGGAGAAAGGGCCTTAATAACTGTAATCTGGAGGGAAGGAAAGAGGGGGAGCCCTGGCTGGAAGATGAGGTTTCTATTTGAGATACAGCAGGTAATGAGTACTGACCTTTATGGAGCCCCCCAAGATGCTCCAGGTCTCCAGATTCAAGGCCTTCCAGCCCAAAACTGGGATCTCAAGACAAGCTTCCTGACGGCAAGGGTATCTCCAGCACATGGCACAGAGACACTCCTGGAAGTGGCCTCAATTCAGCTTAACTGGACAAGCACTGATGCAGGGGGCACTGGGCACTGGTGGCAATGCAGAGCTAGAAGCTGCAGCTGGGGTCAGAGGACCTGGGTTTGAATCCCATCTCTGTGTGACCTTGGACTAGTCACTGAACCTCAACAGGCTTAATTTTCCTCATCTTTAAGAAACCTGTCCAGGAGACTCCTAAGGGCTTACCTGTTAAAATCAAGACTCCTTTGAATGATGATCTTCCCCTGACCTCATCTCCTGAGGCCTCATGACCTTGGGTCATGCAAAGGGACACAACAGCTCACATGTGCTTTCAATTCAGGTGGACCCAGAGAGAGTGGGTGAATTGTCTCAGTCCTAGGCCTTCCCCTGCCTTCCCACTAACACACAGGGAGCCCCCCCCATCTATCAGAACCCTGTGGGCCTCTCCCAGCAGCTGTCGAAGCTGCCTTCCCCTTCCCATGCTCAGGATTCTTCTGCCATCTCTTCTCTGATGATAGTGATAATAGAGCAGTTGCTGACATTCTGCCATGAATCAGGGGCTACTTCACAGGCAGGACCTCATTTCTCCTTGAAAAGATTTGGGGAGGCAGGCGGCACTGGTGCTGCTATTCCGTGGGAGGGAAGGAGACTTGTCCAGCTATGCAGAGTCCTGGTAGGCTGACTCCTCATCTGGTCCCCTTCCATTCTGTGTGGTGCTGCCTCTCCAGAATGAATGAATGAATGAGTGGATGGTAAAGTGGGTCCGACATGCTTCTCTCCAGGCCCCTCCCACCTTCTGCCAGTAGTCAGTGCACCCAGCTGGGATGGGCACTGAAGTTCTTTCTCAGAACATGAGCCTTCTCTGGTCCAGAACCACAGCGGCTCACCTAGCAGCAACAGGTGTGCAGGCCTTGTCTCTGAGGCTGGTTGCTCTACGTGAGCCCCTTCTAAGCTTTGTAATTAGGCAGGCACAGGACAGTGAAATATAATCACATAATAAACATAAAATCCCAGCTGTTTGGATCATCCATGGCCTCAGGTCCCGGGCCCAAACCTATCATTTTCCCAGCAGACCCTCCTCTCCATCTGCCCCTGGGCTGTGTTTGCCACCTTCGATGGGGTGGATCCCCAGAACCAAAGGAACCCCCCCCCCCCCCCCAAGCAGCTGAAGGCAAGTTCTGAGCAGGATCTCACATTTCTAAAGGCTCCGACAATCTGTGTTTATAAACCACATTGCCTCCTTCTGGGTCTCAGACGCTTGGCACGAGAAGTGACCTCAGAGGCGGCGCCCAGTCCAGGCACGTGTCACATCACAGAAGCCCTGGAAGGATGTCTGGACAAGCAGCCATCCGGACCACACTGGCCCACCCCGTCCTGCCCAGGCCTCCATGCTCTCTGGGTCCTCTACCATCACGTGGCCCTTCAGAGGTTTCAGCACAGCAATCACGCGAGACCCTGTGTCTTGCCCTCTGTGCCTTCGCACTGGCTCCCCATGCCCAGAATGCCCTCCCCCCCACTGCCACCAAGCAATTCTATTTTTCTTCATCTTCTACACGGAGCCTCTCCTGATCTGGGCTCCCTCCTCCCAGGCCCCCAGGCCCTTCTTCCTCAAACTACCTCCAGGCATGTTTTACTGTCATTAATCTATGTACATTCTGGGTTCTGGGCTCTACATCCCAGGTGCTCACTAAATGCCTGCAGCCTGAATGTCTGACTGAAAGACAGATGGCAATCCACAGCCTCAGTCCGGCCAACCTTAGGCTCACAGAGCTCTTGGCATCTATGATCTCACGTAATCTTTGCAGCAACCACAGGAGAAAGCGTCAGCAGCCTGAAGGCTGGCACTGTTTCTCTCTCTGCAGACCCAGCACCTTGCAGAGCTTCTATATACAGTAAGTTCTTAATAAAGACTTGCTGACTGAATAAATAAAAAATAAGTGGTACAGGTAGTATTGAGGCAGCTAGGTGGTTCAGTGGGTAGGGTGCTAGGCCTGGAGTCAGGAGGACCTGAGTTCAAATCCAGTCTCAAACACTGACTGGATATATGACCCTGGGCAAGTCATTTGCCTTAATCCACCAGAGAAGGAAATGGTGTGACTTTCTAGTATCTTTTCCAAGAAAACTCCATACAGGGTCACAGAGTCAGATATGACTGAACAACAGGTATTGCCACACCCACTTGAGAGATGCTGAAAATAGGACTTTGAGAGCCTTAAGAGCTTCTCTGTGGCCATCACAATACCATCTAAGGCAGCATCTGAACCCAGGTCCCTGCTGAGCTCTCCCAGCATGGAAGCTGAGACACAGAAGCCAAAGTAGGAAAGGCTGAGTGTCTACAGACCGCCGCTGGCCTTAAACGTCAAAGGAAGACATTTGAGCTTTGGGCAGGCAGCAGGGAGCCCCTAGAGGTACCTGGGCAGAGGGCGTCCTGACGAGGCAGCGCCTGTCCTCCGGATGGCAGAGGCCCTGTTGCACAGCTGTGCCACTGAAGAAGCAAGATGCCGCGGATGAGGAGAAGGCCAGCGGGCCTCACAGTGTGGATGCTGAGATGCCACAGGCAGACTGCTGTGTGGCTGACCCATCTCGGCAAATCCACCTGGCTTGCAGACACTTTTTGCTGACCCACAGAACGCTGGACCGGCCAATGTCGCCAATCATGTCCGGGTAATTTGAGAGAGCCCTGGTCCCAGGGCCTGGTGTCCCTGGCCCACCTCCCTGGCACTGCCCTAAGAGGCTCGGGCTCTTCCCACTCTTCCATTTCATCCGTCATCATTAAATCCCCCCCAGATGCTGATGGCTGAGACTCAGCTGCATCCAGACTACCAGATGGCCCCACTTGGTGAGCAGAAGCATGAGCCAGCGGGACTTAACCAGCCAGAAACAGCAGAAAGGAGGGAACTGTCAGGATTACTGGGGGGAGCTGTCCATCCTGGTCTTGGAACCACAGCAGACCTGAGTTTGACTCCCAGCCTCAGTACTCACCGTCTACGGGGTCACTGCCCAACTCTGAGAAGGTGAAGAGGAAAGGAGAATGGATGTGAGTCTCCTCTCTGCAAGGGGGATGCTCAGCACCACAGACCCCCTCCACCAATCTTACTCCTGAGCGTGGGCCCCCCCACAGCCCGCCAGTGCCAAGCATCCACATGGAATCTGACTTCAGGCGGCTGCCGGGCCAGAGCAGCACCTTGCACAGAGGGGCCAGAGTCACTTAAATGCTCACTGAACTGAATCTCAGCCGGCCTTGAGCGTCATAGCATGTGTGAAACACCCCACTTCTTCTGATCTAAACAATGGCTCCTTGAGCTGTGTGCTGTGGCCATTACCACCCTCACTTATCAGATGAAGAGACTGAGGGTCTGAGGGATTCTGTGACCTGTCCATGGACCCCCAGCCTGGAAAGTGGCTGTCAGTCTCCATACCCTTCATCCTGCCCCACAGCACATCCTCAATTTCTTATCAAAGACTAAAAGCCCAGGGGACAGAGCTCTGGACATCAAGGCAGGAAGAGCTGAGTTCAAATCCAGGCTCAGACTTGACTAGCTGAGTAATTCCGGGCAAGTCACTTAGCCTCTGTCTACTTCAGTTTCCTCGACTGCAAAATGAGGACAATCAGAGAGCCTTCCTTGTAGGGTTTCCATGAGGATCAAATGAAATTATTTTTGTAAAGTACTTTTCAAGCCTTAAAGCTCTGTATCAGTATCACCTATTACTCTGGGCTCCTCTGAATAGTGTTTTTAAATGCATAAAGTAAAGAATTATAAATTTTAAATATACATAAAATAGGATTACAAAGGAAAACAATTATATTGAAATATAGCATTTATATACACATATACACATACACACATACATATATATATATGCATTTTAGAATTCACATATTCCATATGAATTCCTGGTCATGTGGATAAGAGGAATGGGAATAAAAGGTAAGAAGGCTACAAGGTAAATTGAGGCTGGCGATCAAGGACTTCCAGATCTCTTTCCAGCCTTATTACAACACTGACCACACTCTCTGGTTTAATGCCCTCCTTGCTGACATTGCCTCAGCACGCTTTGTCACTGGCTGTGTGTCATGCCTTACCTCTCCCTCTTAGAACCCCGAGTTTCTTTTGAGGTTCAGCTCAAGCACTACCTTCTTCATGACTCAACCAATCACCAAGGATTGAGTAAGAGCGTACCATGTATCAGAGACACATGGGAGACAGCCCCAGATATCCAGGGGATTCAATATTCTACTACCAAAGGAAACAAGATGCACATATATAAAGAGACACAGAGCAAACATAAAATAAATGTGAGGTACTTTTAGGGAGAGAGGGAACTAACTACTGGGAGACCAGTGGAGGCTTTGTGTAGAAGCTGGACCTTCAGCTGCGTCTTGAAGGAAGAGGTAAGAAAGAAGGACCTTTTCAGGCAGGAGGGTGGACACTGCAAAAGTCAAGAGGCAGCAGGAAGAGCACCGTGGGTGAGCACCATTGAGAAGGCCAGTTTGACAGGACTGAGGAGAGAATGGGAAGAGGAAGCATGTGGGATGAGGCTGGAAAGGTCAGGAGGGTCCAGGTTGTAAAGGATTTTAACACTGAAACAAAATGCTGACAATGACAACAACAACCATGACAATGATGATGATAAGAAGAAGTTGGGTTTATGTGAAAAGAGACTTAAGGTAAGGAGATCAACCACGAGGACATGTGAATAATCGAGGTGAGACGTGATGAGCGCTGAAGCTGAAGTAGGGGGTTGGTGAATATTGAGGAAAGGACAGATGAGGAAAGTAATGTCTGCACTGGCCCAGGGTAACACTGCTCATTGTCTGAGGTGGAATTCAAACCCAGGTTTTCCAGATTGCACACCCATGGCCCCATCTCCTATTCCAGGCAGCCTCTAGAAGCTGAGGAATCCTCTGAGGAAAGGAAAGGTCTAACAACACTTTATCCAAAGCCCCTGAAATAAGAATATGATAACTCAAGGAACTTATAAGAATGGTTCAGAAGAGCAATCACAGAATTAAGTGAAATTCTTAAAGAAATAAGAACAGAAAGCAATGTTGCTATGGAATAAATGAACAAGTCTAACAAGAAACTAGAGAATTTAGAAAAAAAAATACATGGCTATTCAATAAAAGAGTAAATTCTCTGAAATACAGAACTAAAATGCAAAAAGGGAGAAGCAGAAGGAAAACTTATTACCAAAATTCAAAGGACAAAAACAACAATACTGGGTGAATATATGAGAACACTATAAAACAAGTATACTAAATTAAAGATACGATAAAAATGTTAATTTAAGCAGAGGATTTTGAGGGGGAAAATCACAAAAAAATATAAAAACCATATTTCAAGCAATTGTTCAAGAAAACTGCACAGAACTTTTGGAAGTACATTGCCAAGTACAGATCAAGAGGGCTAAGAGAACACCAACAGAGAGGAACACCAAATGTAACTCCCCAAGAAACATTATGATCAGAAGTTGGTAGCATAACACCAAGCTTCCATTGAACACAATAATCAGAAAAAAAACCCTAAAATTCTCAAGGACCCAAACAGAATCCTCATTTTTGAGGAATTAAAGCAATAATTTGGATGATATTCCCAAAAAAACCCCAAAGATCACTTGGAACCTAAATATAAACTGAATATACAATTTACAAGACTAGGGGAAAAACAAAGACAATTTAGGAAACCTAACACAGTAGAAAATAACTCTCAAAAATTAGAAGAAAAAGAGAAATTTGAAAATAAAAGGGTTATTTAAGTAAACCTAGAGACTGTTTTTTACAACACTAACAAAATCAATAAACCATTAGCTAACCTGATAAAGAAAAAGGAGAAAGGAAAATCAAATGACTAAAATAAAAAATGAACCAGGTAAATTCACAACAAACAGACAGGAAATAAAGCAATTATCTGAAACTACTATACACAATTAGATGCTAGAAAAACTGAGAATTCAAAAGAAATGGAAGAAAACCTACAAAAATATAAAATGTTCAAACTAACTTACAAAGACCTTATATAACCCAAACTCATTAAGGGAACTAGAGCAAGCCATGAATGAACTGTCAAAGGAAGGGGGAAGCTACTGAGGCAGATGGGTCTGAAAGATAATTCTATCAGACACTTAAAGAGCATTTATTCAACAGCTATGCTATAAAAATTCTTTTCAAAAACAAAGAAGATGCTCTGCTAGACTCCTTTAATGGGATGAATATGATCCTATGAGCCAAAGCAAGGAGACAAATCACAGAAGGAAGGCGACAGGTTCATTTAAGTAATAACTATTGACCCCAAATTTTAAATCTTACAAGGAAACTACAGCAATGTATCCAGAAAATAATTCACTCCAACCATACACACAAGGCTGACCAGGCACCAGGGTGATCAATGGCACTCAGTGGATAACTCCCAGAGAGAATATAGGGGGGAATATGGATCAGGGTGTTCCAAGTGCCTTGGCTTGGTTTTCTGGAACAGCAAGGTTTTAGCCTTAGGAGGTGGCTTCACAAGGGAGCTCCTTATCGATTTGTGAATCTCTTGGTCAATTTTATGAAGTTCTATCAGGGCTGGACCTTTGTCCTGCAGGTACCCCTCCAAGGAGGCACACACACACACCCCCAGAACACTGCTGAGAGGACACAGGGGGATCCTGCCTGATCCCCAGCAGTGAAGGCTGCATCCAAGAGGAGGAGTGACTGAGAATAAGGGGGGAAGAGCCACCTTTCCCCAGGGTATAGAAAAGAAAGCTGTGAAGCAGTCCATTCCTTTCTTTAAGCTGTACCTTCTCTCCCTTGGACTTTTAGATGAGAATGCAGTAATACTGGAGGGGAAAGGCAAATCTGCATTAAATATCACCAATAAAAGTCTAATATTGAAGATCTAGGGAAATGACCCACCTCTCTATCATGACTATACCAAGAACCATTTCCTAATAGATGAGGGGCAACTAGAAATGACCCCATGGAAACATGCCCCAAATAACTAAGAGGAAAAAAAATGCAAATTAAAGCCACTCTAAGGGTTTATCTCGTACCATGTACGTTGAAGAGAATGACAAAAATGGTAACAGTCAATGCTTCAGTGGTTGGGGGCAGCACACACTGAAGAGCTGTTGGTGAAGTAAGGAAAGGAAATCCTTGGTATGGCTCTCAGAACCCATTGTAATGGACTCCACCCCACTCCACCCCTCATCTTTCCACACTTCTGACACCTTAGATTCCCTGTCCCCACACACTCCTGGATCCCGTGACACTGACCATCCTTTGTGTTGGGAAGTCTGTCCCTTCTCACCTTTTCCTCCTGGCTCCCCAGGCTTCCTTCACCTAAAATCCTGCCTTCTGTCAGGAGTCTTTCTCAGTGCCCCTTAATCATGGTGACTTTCCTCTCAGATTTCCAACTTATCCTTTTTATATCTCGTATGGACATAGTTATTGGCATATTGTCTCCCCATTAGACTGTGAGCTCCTTGAAAACAAGGAGGGCAATTTTGCCTTTCTTTGTACCCCCCAAGGCTCACAGCAGTGCCTGGCATACAATAAGCACTTAATAAATGCTTGTTAATTGATTTGCTGATGCCAATGCACCTGGCAAAAAAGTCCATGGGGTAGCTGCATGGGAAAACAGAGTCAGAAGGAGAAACAGTATTCAGACAGGGAAGGAGATAAAACCTCAGCTGGCCTTTCACTACCAGTGAGGCTGGATAGATCCATTTTCCTTCCCAAGCCCCAGACTGGAGTCCTCTCTGGCAATGAGACCCTATGACCTGATGACCCCATGGAGAGAAGATTAAGAGGAGGAGGGGACAGGGCTATATGAGGATCACTTGGAGCAATCAGGGAAGAGGAAGCTCAAGGAGAACACCACAGCACTGAAGGGGCATCACATGGAAGAAGGAACTGTACATTGTACTTGGCTCCAGAGGACAGAACCAGAATCAGCAGATGGAAATTATAAACAGGTAAAGCTTGTGTCAGGCCAAACTTCCTAAGCATTAAGCTGCCCCCGTCTGGAATTGGGAGGGTGTGTGTGTGTGTGTGTGTGTGTGTGTGTGTGTGTGTGTGCACGCGCGTGTATGCATGCGTGCGTATGTGCGTGTATGTGTGTTTGTGCATGTGTGTGTGTGCGTGCGTGCATGCATATGTGTGTGTGTGTGCATGCTGCATGCCCACGGGGGGGGCAGGGAAAGCACTCTCCTTGGAGGGCTTCCAGAAAAGGCTTATTCTTAACTTTTCAAGATGTTTGTATAGAGCACTGTTCTTCAGTACATGCCCTCTGATGTCCCTTTCAAAAGATTCTCTGCTCCTGTGACATCATCTACCCGACAGATGATGGTAGAGGTGGGGGCCAAGGGCAGCATTGTGGCTGGAGTCTGGGGAAAGGCAAATAGATGTGGCTAGTGTTGCCATGGAAAGGGGGTAGAGAGACATGACTCCTGAAGCCTCCTAGACCACTGGAAACCTCTAGAGGGCTGCTCAGAGACTGTGCCAGGCATCACTCAATGGCTCTCAGCCAATGGAGACTTATTATTAAGGGCCTCCCATGGACAAGGCTCTCGGCACACAGAGACAGAGAACGCCAAGCTCCCGTCCGCACAGACAAATCTGATTCTGCTTCCAATGGCCGAGCAGTTGCGAGGAGCTGTCTCACCTTGGGAAGCGGTCACTCCTGTAATGGCCCAGGGATCTGTACTTGGCCCTGTGGGATTTGCCAGTTTTATCATTAACACAGAGGAAAGCAACCAAATGCTGGAGGGCCCTCAGGAGCAGATAAGCCAAGGAAACATTCAGAAACTGCCTTCAAGGCCTCAAAAGGAGGCCCTGTGGAAGGTTCATTAGCTCTTCTGCTTGGCCCCAGAAGGCCAAAAAACATCAGTGGGTGGAATTGGCGAAGATGCCAACTTAGGCTGGATGTCAGTAGATGTTTTCTACCAATGAGAGCTCTACCAGAGCACAGAGGGCTGACTGCCCAGGGGGGCAGCATCTTGCCAATGCCTTTGAAAGGGAGGTTGGACCAGCATTCTTCAGAAATTTCTGCTAAGGGGCAGGCTCTGAGGTTCATTTGCACCTCTGAGAACTTGTGGGTTTGTGGGTCATCACCAGAATAGTTGGAAGTACTGTTAGATCATCTGAAGGAGAAAGCCTGGAGTGCTTCCTGAAGGAGTAGGGTCTCCTCCAACAGGGATGACCTCTCCAGTGATCAGAGTAATCATGGAGCCCGACGTGCACTCCCCTGGACCTTCCCTCCTGTGTTCAAACTGATTACATCTAGATGAAAATACAATCAACTTAATTACAAAAATAAAAGCCAACCCTCTGACTGAACTGGAAAACTAGGAGTAAAGAACAAATGTATAAATGAAACAGTCTCTATTTAGCTCAATGCATTTTAATTAACTTAAATACTGCTGGACCCAGTGTTCACTCACTAAGCAATTTTGTATTGACTACATTAGTTAATAACTTCAATAACTACAGGTTTCTCTTTCAGTTATAGATGTACACACTGTATCTACACATGTGCACACATATGTTTGGATGTTTGCATATATGAAGTTCACCAGCATTGTGTGTCAGTTTTGTGATGGCGTGCTTGCCCGGGTTCTAGATAACAGACAGTGCTCTCCTGCCTTCCCAGTCACCAGTGGAGTGAAACCAGGCTGTGAGCTTGCTCCCGTGCTTTTAGCATGATGTTTTCAGTCATGTTGTCAAAGGCTTTCAGTGAGGATGAACACGGCATCAAGGTCAGCTACTGCACTGATGGCAGAAAAGGCTACAAGCCAAGACCAAAGTGGAGGGAGTGTTGGTGCAGGATTTTCTGTTGGCAGATGATTGTGCCCTCAGAGCAGCCTCTGAAGCTGAGATGCAACAAAGCATCCATCAATTCTCTGCTGCTTGTGCTGATTTTGACCTAACAATTAGCACCAAGGAAACACAGGTTCTACACTAGCCACCACCACACCATCCACAGGTGGAACCATCAGTAACAGCAAATAGAGAAGTTCTGAATGCTGTGGATATGTTCCCTTACCTTGGCAGTGTCCTTTCCAGGGATGTGCACATTGATTATGTTGACACACACATTGTCAGAGCCAGCTCAGTGTTTAGAAGGCTCTGAAGGAAAGTGTGGGAGAGAAGAGGTATCAGACTGCCTAGCAAACAAGGTCTACAGAGCCATGGTGCTGACCTCATTGTTTCACATGCCTGTGAAACCTGGACACTCTGCCAGCGCCAGGCCAGGAACTGAATTACTGCCATTTGAATTGTCTTAGGAAGATCCTTAAGATCCCCTGGAAGCCTAAGGTACCAGACACTGAGGTCCTTACTCAAACTAAACTTGTCAACTATTCAAACTCTGCTTCAGAGAATGGAACTCTGATGGCGTGGCCATGTTGTTCGAATGCAAAACATACACTTGCCAAAAATACTATTTTATGGAGAACTCACACAGGGCAAGCACTCACATGGTGGTCAGAAGAAGCAATACAAGAACACTCTCAGGGTCTCTCCAAAGAACTTTGGAATTGATTGTGTGACATGGGAGACACTGGCCCAGGACCACTCAGCATGGTGTGCCCACATCAGAGAAGGTGCTGGGCTCTATGAGCAAAGCAGAACTGAAACAGCTCAAAGGAAACACAGGATGCACAAATTTAGAGAATCCATCCCAAATAGTTACATGGACTATTCCTGCCTGACCTGTGGCAGAGCAATCCAGGCTCTTACTGGTCTGATCAGCCACAGTAGGATACACTGAAACTCGACTTTCACACAGTGATGTCATTTGGTCCTCTTCAAGGATGCAGGACCACAAGCACCATGCATGTGTTGTTTTGCGCTCTCTACATGTGGGCAGGGCCCGCCTTCCCATGTTAGGATGGACAGCACTGACGGCAGGCCTGCTCAGCCAGGCTATCACAAATCTAATTTCAAGGTCGTCATTTGTGAACAGAATGTGTATCATGGGAGAGTGGAGAGGATTCTGGCCAGAAACTCAGGAGGCCAGGAGCAAATCCTAACTTAGATACTTTCTTTCATAATCTCCAGAGTATGTGGAGGGAAACACTTTCAAAATATGGTGGCACGGCCATCACTGAGATCACCTCCCACTGACCCTGTCCATCTCCTGTGTGTACTAAGTGGTTCAGATATCATCTCCCCCACTAGAATGAAGGCAGTGGCTATCTTTTTCTGTCTTTGTTTTCCCATTGCCTGGCATATAGTAAGTGTTTAATAAATGCTGTCTGACTTGAGCCAGGGAAAGAAAACATGTAGGAACATTACAGGGCCCTCCCTATCTGCCCAGGATGGCTTCCAGAAGCCAGCCATCATAGGTCACTCAGCTGCAAAAAGGGCTGTTATTTTGTCTCACTCTGTAGAACCCAGGGTGGAAAGAAGGAGGGAGGAGGGGTACCTGTTTCTGTCTGACACCACTGCATACAAAAAGAACAGTGAGATGATGCATGTGGTGGCAATAATGACCTGGCTTTCACTCCAGAGTCCTTTGGGGTTTACAAATGTTACCCTCCTAACAACGCTTGGCAGCAGGAGGCTGCAAGAAGAATGATCTCCATTTTAATGGGGAGAAAAGTAAGACCCACAGAAGGGGGTGGGGACTTGCCTACAGTCACCCAACTTGTGGGTGTGGCAGGGTTCAAATTCAAAATCTGGTCCTCTGACAAGGGCCACATTACCATCCATCATAATCCCGATTATTATTAGAAGACAGAGCCTCACAGAAAGCCACTCAGTCTTAGCCTTCAGCAGGTGAGTGATACTGTTGGGTAACAGAGTGTGCTCGATGTGGAGCCAGGAAGACCTTCCCCGGACACTGACCTTCTGGGTGACCACTCCAAGCCTCAGTTTCCTCCTCTGTAAACTGGAAAAAATAACCATCCTCTATTTCCCAGGGGCTGTGAGGATAAATGAGACAACTTCCAGAATGCTCTGCAAACCATAAATGGCTCTAGACATAGGAACTGTCCTAACTATTATTTTTGCTACATAGAGTGCTCTCGTTTTTGAACCTTGACAGGTTCAGCAGAAGAATGGAATTGATTGCCAAAGGGGGAACCCTGATGAAAAGCTTCAAGAACAGTTTAGTAAAAACTCCCAGATGAAAGCTCCCTCAGAATGGAACTCTAAGGACTTCACAGCTAGCATTTACAAAGTGCTTCAAGGTTTACAAAAACACTTAACAAAATCATTTCACTTTATTCTCACAACAACCCTGGGAAGAAGGAGATATTAGCAGACTCATTTTACAGATGAGAAAACAGGCAGACAAAGGACAAGTGACTTGCCCAGGGTCATAGAGCTAGGAAGTGTCTGATGCAGGATTTGACCTTGGGTCTTCCTGACTCCAGGTCCCCCAACACTCAAGCCACAGGGCCACCTGCCCCTTGACCCATCCCTAACATCTGAGGTTGATGCCAAGGAGGCTGGCCACAAAATGTCCTCAAACACCCCACGATGAGCCAGAGACACTGGGCCAAAGGGCATTTGGGACGACTTTGAGAGCGGTGAGGACTCCTTCACTGACTGCCCCCCCCCCCACTCCACTCCTGGCCCCTATGCTAAAGCCATCATTTAAAGGATGAGGGAGAAAGGAATGTGCTGTTTGAAATTCCGACCAGTGAGATCCTAAAAAAGGTAGCATGAAAAATTGATAACGACACCACAGCCAGGCAAATACCATTAATAATGTATTCTTTAAACACACGGCAGAACCCTTCTAATGATGAGAGAAACCCAAGGTTACCAAAAGAAAAGTCATTTCAATGAGGTTCAGAGGAGGCCAAAAATCCCGTAAAGGCTCTGCGACCCTCTCACGGCTCCTGTCGGGCTATTATAGACACAGAGAATCTGCTATGGGGGGCAGGAGGAAGGACCCAGAACACAGCACCTTCCAGCTCACACCCTTGGGAGTCAACCTACTCACCTTCTCCCACCCTTCTCACATTCCCTCTTCTATGTGCCAAGGTTCTCCCGGGCTCTGACATTCTCTGTTCTATGTTCTAGGGTTTATCCCAGGTCAGACAGTCTGCATTCTAAGCATTCTCTCAGTTCTGACATTCTCTAAGTCCCTTCTCCCATAAGTCCCAACTCTCATAATTTCAGATAAAAATCTTCGGTTCTTGTCTGGTGACATGTGTGCCCTAGTGAATTCTTCTGCCCTGCTCTTGGGCAGGCTTTGCCTGGGGCAAGGCAGATGAAGAACTGATGGTACCACAGGCAGGACTGTCCTGGCCTCCTGGAGGCCATCTGGTGTTCTCTCATCTACATCTGTGTTACCTCGGGCTTATAACACATTTTTGCCCATTTCTGCCTGTCCTCTGCAATAAGAAGAACCTTCTATTTGCTTGAGAACACCGAAGTCAAAGAGAAGCTGACCCTCAGCCTTCCTTCTCTCCCATGGCCGGCCCCAGACTGGGACGCTCCTCCTCTTCCCCCTGACAGCACCACACAAGTGTGCATGCGCTGGCCCCAGAACTGAGCCTGCTTGGCTCGTGCAGAACCTCACTGCTCCTGCCAGCATGCCCGGGGCACCACTTCACACTTCTGCACCCAGGCTCACGACCTGCTTTTGCTCCCATCACCTTCCTTGAACCTGAGGTGACTAATCACTTCCTGTGCAACCACATTGTTCTCTGAACTCAAAATAAGGAAAAAGATGGCCTGAAAATCTGAGCTATCCAATGAAACTACCTCCCTGGGGACTGAGAAAACTAGAGAGTGGCATGGCTGGGCCATTGTTAATGGTCTGTGAGACTATGGAGAAGCTGCTATGGTCCCGGAGGACCAGAGAAGGGCAAATGTCTTCTATTTAAACAAGAAAAGGTAGAGAGGAATAGGGAGATTTCAGAGGAGAGAGGAAGGAACTGGGCACTGAATGTCAGTCAGAATTCTAGATCACCTTATTTAAACAAAACACTAATAAAGTTATGTGGTAACAGTAATGGTGACCATTGGAAGCCAGCCTGGCTTCCTCCAGATGAAGTCTACATCCAACAGGACTGTCAGATCACGAGGAAGCTGCTGATCCAGGGTGTCTGGATTTTAGGAGAGCACCAACAAAACCTCTCCCACTATTTCTGTAGAAAGGATGGAAAGAGGAGGGCCGGGTGATGGTGCTGTTAGCTGTGTGAGGAACTGCCTTTGTGACTGAATGTTAATGGTTTAATGTTAAGCACCCCAAGAACTTGTGCTAAAAATAAATCTGCGGCCCATTCTATACATGGACTACCACGTCTGTGCTCTCTGTCTCACATTGCACATACATAAATATGTGTATACACACATGTGTATGGTCATATTCATAGATGGACCATCAAGATCAGAGTCAGCCCCCTCATTTTACAGATGAGGAAAATGAGGCCCAAAGAACCAAAGTGACATGCCCTCGGGCAATCAGGGATTTGAACAGGCACAATTTGAACTCAGGTCTTCCCGTCTCTGAGGGGAAGAGGGGTCAGCAGCCTGGGTTGCCTCTGTGCATCTCTGTGGAGAGGCTGGATGAGATTCTTTGGAGTCCCCTACACCTCTGAGATCCTGGGATTCTTGGATTCTTTGGACAGCTCCTACTTTTCTTTCTCATTGGATAAAGATCACAGGCAACCTTTGAGAGAAGCTTGAGTTGAGTTCCAGGGTCAGAAGCCAGATTGAGAAGTGAGTGGAAAGACAATTTTTTCTCATCATTTGGCTGTGAAAAGGAGAGACACAGAATGTAGCTTGATGAGAAGGTGGAAGGGTCAAGTGAAAGGTTTATTTGTTTTTTAAAGATGAGAGAAACCTGGGCAAGTTCATATCCAGTGAGTAGGAAACCCAGAGGAAAAGACTGAAGATGAAAGAGAAAGAAGGCTTAGAAGGAAGTTCCTGAGTTCCTGGAGGGGAGGGCAGGGTGTGGGGATCCAGGGTTGTCTCCTCTTCAGAACCTGAGGCAATGGAGGAGAGACTTGGGACTGCTGGAAGGGCTGGAGAGGAGAGGAACCAGGGAGTCCTCTGCTGAGAAGAAGGTGAGGACTGGAGGAGAGAGGAAAAGGCAAAGTGCTGCTGGGGGAAATGAAAGAGTTGGGGAAGAGCAAAAGGGAGTGAGAGTGAGGCCCAGAGGATGGCGGAGTAGAAGCACGACCTTCCCGCGGCTCCGGCTTCCACCCTCCCCAATCCATGTAAAAAGGGGACTCTAAACAAACTTTGGAGCTGCGTAACCCACAAAATGACACAGAGTAGCTAACCTCCCGCTGAGGACAGCCCGGCAGGCCGGCAGGAATCGGCCGGCCAGCACAGCGCTCTGGGAGCCGAGCCCAGCCCCACGCTGAGGCTTTAGCCCCAGGGCAGGCCTGACCAGCCGCCAGCCAGAGGGACTCCAGATCAGTAGCAGCTGTGGCCGTTTCCAGATTTATCAATACATAGATGCGAAGGACAAGGTGAGAGGCCAGTGCAGTCTGGCCTTTGGGACCCAGGAAGTGGGAGTGCGTGGCTTTTACCCCCGGAGCCAGAAACAGCTGAGACGCCAGCACAGCCAGCCAGCATCACGTGGCGGCTTCAGCTCCTGGCCAGCAGAGTGTAGGGGGACTAAGCACCAGTCTGAGGAGTCATCGCTCTCTTGCTTTAACCTGCTTGGATCTGTATTGCAGTCTAGGGTGGAGGTCCTGGGGTGTGTGTCCAGCTTGCCAGAGCGTGTGGAGACCTCAGAGAGGGCACCCATCCAATACCTCAGGCAGCTGAGAAAACCCCAGCATTTGGGACGAAAACTCCCCTGTCTGGTGGCAGAGTCCTACTGTGGCCAAATGTCAAATCATTGAGTGGCAAAATGAGCAGGCAAAGGAAACAAAGCAGACAGAAGATTCCAACATTACAATCCTATTTTGGGGATAAGAAGGAGCAAGGCATGAAACAGGAGGAAAACAGTGAAGTCAGAACTCCTGCACCAAAAGCTTCAAAGGAAAATACAAGCTGGTTACAGGCCATAGAGGACCTTAAGAAGCAAATAAGAGAAGTGGAGGAAAAATTGGGAAGAGAAATGAGAACAATGCAAGAAAATTATGAAATGAGAGTCAACAGCCTGACTGAAGAAAATAATACCTTAAAAAACAGACTGACTCAAATGGCAAAAGAGGCTCAAAAAGGCAATGAGGAGAAGAATGCCTTAAAAAGTCGAATTTGCCAGATGGAAAAAGAATCTCAAAAGCTCACTGAGGAGAATCATTGCTTCAGAATTAGACTGGATCAATGGAAGCTAATGACTTTATGAGAAATCAAGATGCTGTTAAACAGATCCAAACAAATGAAAGAATAGAAGGCAATGTGAAATATCTCATGGGAAAAACCACTGACCTGGAAAATAGATCCAGGAGAGATAATTTAAAAATTATTGGACTGCCTGAGAGCCATGACCAAAGTAAGAGCCTGGAAAGCATCCTCCAGGAAGTTCTCAAAGAAAACTGCCCTGATGTTTTAGAACCAGAGGGCAAAATAGAGGTTGAAAGAATCCACCGATCACCTCCTGAAAAAGATCCCAAAAAGAAAACTCCTAGGAATATTATAGCCAGGTTCCGGAATTCCCAGATTAAGGAGAGAATATTACAAGCAGCCAGGAAGAAACAATTTGAATATTGTGGAAACACAATCAGGATAATGCAGGATCTGGCAGCTTCTACACTGAGGGATCGAAGGGCCTGGAATGTGATATTCCGGAGGTCAAGGGAGCTGGGATTAAAACCAAGAGTCACCTACCCAGCAAAACTGAGTATCATGTTTCTGGGGAAAATATGGTCATTCAGTGGAATACAGGACTTTCAAGCATTCTTGCTGAAAAAACCAGAGTTGAATAGAAAATTTGACATTCAGATACAAGAAGCAAGAGAAGCATGAGAAGGTAAACAGGGAAAAGAAATCATAAGGAACTTATCAAAGTTGAACTATGTTTTTTTTTGAAGCAATCGGGGTTGAGTGGCTTGTTCGGGGTTGCACGGCCAGTTGTTGTTTCTGGGTGTGGTGCTGGGTGTCTGGGCCCGGATTTGATCCGGGTCGTCCCGGCACTGGAGCCGGTGCTCTTGCTCGCTGAGCCACCTGGCCAAAGTTGAACTATTAACATTCCTACATGGAAAAACAATAATTGTAACCTATGAAACTTTTCTCAGTAGTTGAAGGGATTAGAAATATATGAGGGTATGCGGGCATATGAATACATATGTGAATGTGTGTATATACGTTTACAGGTATACATAGATAGAGGGCATGGGACCAATTTAACAGGAAGGGATGATACTTAAAAGGTGAAACTAAGAGGTGAGAGGAATATAATGAGAGGAGATGGGGAGAGACAGAGTTGGGCAAACTATCTCATACAGAAGAGGCAAGGGAAAATGGTTACAATGGAGGGGAAGAATAGGAAGGCAAAAGGGAATAGGTCAACCTTATTCCTATTGAATCTGGCTTGAGAAGGGAGGGAAATACACACTAAATAGGGGATCTCACCCTCCAGGAGAATATAGGGGGAAGGGGATGTGAGGGGGGATGATGGAAGGGAGGGCAGGCTGGGGGGGAGGGAAGTTGGAAGCACCCACTTTTGAAAAGGGACAGGATCAAAGTAGAGAATAGAACAAGTGGGAGGTGGGATAGGAGGGAGGGAAAAATAGTCAGTCTTTTACAATACATCTACTACGTTATTGTTTTGCATTAGCCACACATGTATAACCTATACTGAACTGCTTGTCCCCCCAGTGGTGGTGGGTGGCAGGGGGGGGAAGGGAATGAATCTGGAATTGAAAGTTTTAAAATCAAATATTCAAATATATATATATGTGTGTGTGTGTGTGTGTGTGTGTGTGTGTGTGTGTATACATATATATATATATATACTATTATTAATACCATCTTACATGTAATTAAGAAAAAAGATATACAGGCACTGAGGCATAGAGATCCACTGGAAAAGTTGAAACAGGTATGGGAGAAAATATGGGAGTGAGCAGATTGGAGGTGGGGATATCCTGTGGGACTGCTGTTTTGGGGCAATGGGTGGGGGAAAAACGGGGAGAAAATTTGTAACTCAAAATCTGGCGGAAACGAATGATGTAAATCAGCAGTTAATAAAGCATTTAAATAAAAAAAAAATAAAGTTATTGGCCAAGAATGAAGAAAAAAAAAAGAGAGTGAGGTCCAGGGGTGCCAGAAGGTACAGATCTACAGAATGTGCTGGAGGATGGAGAGACAGACCAGGGTAGGCAGGTGGCGGGTGGGGCCTACAGAGGACTTCAGAAAAGGGTGAGCAGGGACAAGACCAGAGTAGGCCAAAGTGTCGCACTGGTCCACCATGGGATCAGTCTTTGCAGGAAGCAAAGGGAGGACGAGGGGATGGGGTACAGGAGGTGATGAGAATAAGAAATGGGAATCATGCTTATTCAATGGGGAAGGGAAGAAAAACCACGCGTAAAAGTTGGAAAGGGGTAAATTAGGGAAAACTTCCTTAGGATGAGGTCTGCCCTAGAAAGGAATGGATATTGTGAGGGAGGCAGTGCAGTTATTAAGGAGAGGCTGGATGCCCCTTCGGAGGTGGGACTCAGATTTGGACTACGTACTTCAGAAGCCTCTGCCAACCCAGAGTTTCTGTGCTTCTATGACTAGGAATAGCAGAGGTGAGAATCAAAGGAAAGCCCCCAAGGTCCCAACTGTAGAGGACAGTCAGCTACAGTCAGGAGATGGTGAGGTCTAAGCCTAGAGGATGCCTGAGGCTGGGAAGGCACAGGTCTCCAGAGCAGAGGCTGGAGGTCTGGGAGGCCTGAATACTCAGGAAGTCATCAAGGCCCCAGTCAATCAGTGTCAATGCATCCTCAGAGGCCCCACGTTTGAGGGCAGGAGCTGGAGAACAGGGCTGAACTATCCAAGAGGATGCTTCCTGACACTCCCTGCCATGCTGCAGGCTCTCTGGCCATTCTCTTTACCCCTCCTTTTTCTCTCCCTCAAACAAGGACTCCACCCTCTCTCTGACTGAATTTAGTCTTGTCTTGTCCAGCATCAGAACACATTGCCCATTCCTGGACATCTCCAAACCACACTGGTGACCAACCTCAGCCTATAGCCCTACCTCATTACTTAGTCTTCTCTTCTGGTAATGCAAACTCCTAGAATGCAGGACCATCATGCTTGTAGAGAGAGCCTGATATGTTTTCCATCATTCATTCAGCCACCAGGATCTGGACAGGGCGAGAGGCAGAGTGGAATGAAGCTCAAATGAGGAGGGGCTACAGAGTGACAGGAGCCAACAGGGTCCTGTTAGAGGCATCATGGAGTGTACCAGTGTGGGGCATCCTGGCCTAGAAAGAAGCTGCAGGCATCTGGTGTCTTCTGGAAGGGGCCAGATTTCTATGAGTACAAGATGGAGGAAGGAGGGGGAGAGAAGGAAAATGAACCTGAAGAGGGGTTGGCTAACGACAGAATGGAGGCAGGGGAATGCTGAGGTGCTAGGGAGGGGTGAGGCTGAAGGAGATGTCCCATGATTACTTCCCCCATTATCCAGATGAGTGAACCGAGGATCAGAAAGGCAGGATCTGAACTCTGGTCTTCCTGACTTGGGGTCCCACATCCTGTGTCCCAGGCCACGTGGTATCTACACAAGGCAGCCTGCAGCGGTGTGAGGAGAACTGGGGAGGGGCTGGGGCCAGAGCAGCCTTGCTCCACAGTCTTCAGGACACTAATTAAAGGGGAGCTGTACAGGAATCCATCCAATCCCGTCTGGTTCCAAGCACTGTGCCTAAATACCTTCTCAGTCCAGTAGAGACGAGTGGGCCTGAAGTCATGGTTCAGCACAGAATACAGACTTTGTGAGCAGAAAAGCTCGCCCAGGCTACCTGCTCAGACCCCCACAGTACCCGAAGAACTCCACTGGCCCAGATGGCCAAAGGGAAGTCATCAGGCCTTCAGCTGAGGGCTCTCCTCCCTCCTGTGGGCCACTCATCCCTCCCCCGCTGGCACCATCTGCAAACTGGATGTCAAATCCTCAGGGCCTCCCCAAACTCTAGGGTCTAAAGAGGCCCTTCCCTAAGGCGAACATCAATGCTTTTATCCCAGACTGATGCAAAAGAGAAGCAGAGGACATGCCCACTGATTGGGCAGTAGGTGAACAAGCTGCAGTTTATAAATGTGATGGGCGGATTATCTAGAGAAATAACAGCGCCATGTATGCTGGGACCAAAGAATCCATGGAATCCTTCTTCTCCATCACAGCCCTTCCGGCACTGGGGGTCAGCTGTCACAGGCCAGCCTTACATTTTCCATTTCTTTCACCATCCCTTCCATGGACAGCACTGTCCACACCGAGACCGTCACTGCCTGGGTCTGGAAGCTCTGACTTTCCCAGAATGCAGCAGCCTGCAGGGCTTCCTTTCCACACGGCTGGATCCACTCATGACCAAGGTCTCATCCAAGGTCTGCAGCACCTGGCAATGCCCTCTCCTCCTGTCTGTGGAGCTGACATTTTAAACTCACGTGTCAGACCTTCCACTGATACCTCATGAATCTGACCTGAGTGGATTCCTCCTGGTGCTCTAAGGCCTCCCCTCCCGGGCACTGTCCGCCGTCCCTTCCAGCTCTGGGTCATCTGCACGTGGGATAGGCACACTGGTAAGAGCCTGAACGGCCTGGGTGCCCACTGACTGGGCAGCAGGTCAACAGCCTGTGGTTTATGAATGTGATAAAATATATTATTCAGCGGGAAATGGTAAGAAATGTGAAGATTCTTATGAAATGACACAGAAGAAATAAGGAGCCCCAAGAGAACCATCTGCGTAATGATGACAGCAGTAGATGAACATCTCTGCAGCAGGAGAGCCAGACTCTGCGTCAGCAGGAAAGCAGAGGAGGCCCTGGGGAGTGGGCCTGGAGGCAGGCGGGGCACAACGGGGCATGTGCCATCAGCTGTGAGCCCTGCACCAAGAGGGAGAGGGGTGAGGCCGGGGCCCGGACCTAGGGGAGCCAGTGCAGATGGAGCCTTTCTTCTAGGCTCATGGTCTTGGAGCACTGCCAGAAGCTCACGCCAGCACAGGAAGGACCTGAACCCAGGCCTTCCTGGCTCCAAGTCTATCCACCTCTACCCACCAGGACACATTGTTGTTAAGTGATCCATTTTCTTTGTAGCAAGGGAGGGTTTCAACATGGTGGTGGTGGTGATAGGGAAATCCCAGAAATGACAAGTATAAAATCAAAACGCAATATTTCAATAAAGATGTTTTTTTTTAAAATTCAATAAAAGGCTGAACAGACCTGAGACAAGGGCAGGTCTCTGGGACCACTCCCCAAGAGAGCTTTGTCCAGTCTGGAACTATGATGTGAGTTCTGGTTCCTGTGCCTTGGATCACATGCTCAAAGCTTGGCCGGACCTTGGAGGCCATTTCACCTACCCCCACCCCCATTTTATGGAGGAGGGAACTGAGGCATGTTAAGTGAGCTACCCAAGGTCACACAGGTAAAAAGCCTGAGGTGGGATTTGAACCTGGAGCTCTGACTGCAGAGCCTGACTTTCTACTTTCTCACTTCTCTGGGCTGGCATGACAAAGTCACCAGCTCATAAGGCTTCTGTGAAAGTGTCCTTGTAAACTTACAAGGCTTCTCAGTGGGAGCCACCTGGCCCATCCTTCCTCCTGACAGGGGGGAGGCTGAAGGTCAGAGGGAAGAGGGCCCACACTGCCTGGACTGGGGGCCTGTGTCCTGCCCTCCTGCCAGAAATACCCTCTGAGCTGCAGCGAGGCTTCCCACTACAGACTTATTATCACGGTCTGCTCTACTCACACGGAAGGACCTTCCATTTCCTCTGATGCTTAAAAAAAAAAAACACAGTGTTTCTGGGCTCCATAAATAATGCAAAGCTGCATAAATATTTTAAGAACAATAAGCCGTATATTTTGGACCTGGGGAAAAATGGAGAGGCCTGAAATTAGTGATTTGCAGCTGAGAACTTAATCGTAACCACATACTGATTCCTGCTTCTGGCAAGCTTTATCATCTCTGCAATGGGACAAAGAACAGGCTAGTCCTGGGCCTGCTGCCGCCATCGCATGTCTACCTGAAGCTTCCAGGGGGGTTTTGTGAAAAAGAAAGAGAAAAACTTCCTGACCATGGCTGCAAACTTCTCACGCTCTCCTGCTTCAAAAGCTGGCCTGGTGTAGCAGCTCTGGCTCCTGGGTCTGACTCTGGCTTTGGAACCACTGGATGGTGGGGAGACATCAGCAGAGGAAGCGTGATCCATAGCAGTCCCGGAACCTGGGCCACTCAGTCCTCAATGGTGACCTTGGGCAAGTCTCTTCCCCTTTCTGGCATGTCAGGAAAAACATCCTGATGGTAAAATCTGCTTCCACAGGCAGGGCTCCTGGTGGGTCTGGCAGGGCCCAGACCAGAGGCATCAAACTCACTGTCCAGCAAATCTCTCAAGCACAATCAAGTTAAAGTCAGGAAATGGTGAACAAGACAAATAAAAAAGTACACTGCAGTACAGACAATGGTAATTTATGGCCCACAGGGACCTGTTTCCATTTGGTTGGACACCACTGGTGTGGACGGCCACTTTCTGTATGGTTTGAACTTGGTGTCTCGGGGGCCCCTTCTAACTCAGGCACTCTAGGATTCTATGTGGAAATGTGCAAGCCCACAGAATTCTACAGCTGGAAGGCATCCTTGGAAAACATTTAGCTCAGGAGTTTCATATTTACAGATGGGGAAAATGAGGCCCCAAAGGTCACATGATTCCCACAAGTTCACCAAGCTAACAAGTGTCCACATTGGATTTGAACCTCAGATCCTTTGGTCTCCAAGTTTCTTTGTGCTGTGAGCCCCAGGTGTTGTGAAGGGGAATGAAGATGGGGAGGAGGTTCAGTGCTGAACCCCCATGCTGACTGAGCCCCACCATCCCCAAAGCCAAACAAATTGCTATTATCAGGGTCAGTGTCTAACCTTTAGGCCTCCTGTGCTATGTGACCCTGGGAAATCCCAGCCCCTCACAGTAATGAGGCAATGAGGTCTCTGCTTCGGCCTGGCCCCTGTTCCATTTTCCCTCCTCTAGAAGCTCTGGGTTTCTGCCCCAGCAAAGAGCCACAAGCCCCCTACAGCATGCCAGAGACATCAGTCATTTTTCCTGCCATCACCAGCACTCCAACTCTGACCTTCTGAAAACACCCATTCCTAGGACACTTTCTGAGCTGCAGAGTATTGGGTTTCCAATGGCCCTCTGAAGGGTGGTCTCCCTTTTCACTAATTCATTGCTTCTGGTGTCTAGTCACAGCCTCAGGAGACAGGGATGCTGAAAGGCCTCCCCCTGGCCTCACACAGAGTGCTAAGCATTCACTCTCAAAGGATCGGGCTTGAACTCAGAGCTGAAGTAGCCCCATGATGTCCTTGGCCCTCAGGACCCCATAGAGTAGCATGGAAGTCTTGCTCTAGGTTTATCAGGTAGCTGGGAGAGGCACTCAGAGCTGCTGGTGTGCTCATGCACACAGGCTAAAGAGGTTCTGGAGAGCTGTCACCTTGGACAAGGGACCTCTCTCAACATGATGTGTTCAGTCTGTATGGTCATGTCCATAAATACCAAGGGAGCAGAGACCACCAGACTCAGAGAATCCCTGAAACCAGGACTGGAAGGGGCCTCAGAAGTGTCTAAGCCCACTGGCTCTTTACTCCACCCCCAACAAGTGGGTGTCCAGCTGTCTCTCAAGGCCAGACAGCATCAGCCTGCCATCCATGCCCTAGAGAAATGACTAAAGGGTTTCTGGGAGCCTTAGATGGACATAAACATGTCAGCCATTGTTATGATTCTTACTGTTAATGAAAGCAGAAGTCCAAGTTTGAACAAGAATCTCCACAGACAGCAGCAGCCTGGCCAAATTGAGGAAATCCAGAGCACATTGTGGGATAATTGGGCTACATCTGGGGCATGATGGATTGGGTCAAGGTCAGAAAATCAGAGCAGTTCCATGTGCCTGGTAGTCAAAGGATGAGAGTCCCTGGGTCTCAGAGACCCTGAAGTGTGGATCCCCTCTCCAGAGCCCCTGGCAAGTGGACCCTCAATGACGGGGACCTAGCACCACCCAAGGCCACCCATTCTTTCCCTGAGTCCTCACGCCCCTTCCCTTTATGGGAGAGCCCTTCACATCCCACTGGACGGTGGCTGGCTGTGTTCTAGGGACTCAGCCCAGGTCAGGTGGGTCACATGGAAAAGTGGCACAAGGAAACATGGTGCTGGATCAGCCAGCTCAGTTCACGGCTGACATTTTAAGAACAATACGCTGTTTTGAGTCTTTCCACTGAAATAACATTGCTGCCACATGGCAGTGTGGGGAGGGAACAGTGTCGTCACCAAGTCGTGCTCAATGGGAATGTTCCCTGGTCCAAGTCCTGTCTATCCACCCTCTGGTTCAAGGCAGCGTGGTGAAGAAGAGAAGCTGGGCTGAAGCCCGCCCTGTGCTGGGACCCGTGGCAAGTCATTCAAAATGAAGGGAGTGGGCAAGGCAGCCTCTTCGGTCTTTTCTAGCTCTAGAAGCCCATCTCCTCCAGAAAGTCTACTTGGGTTTTTGGAAGACTTGAAGCTATCAACAGACACGTGAACAAATGTTCCAAATTACTAATAATACGAAAAATGTAAAATAAAACTACTCTGAGCTTCCTCCTCACCCCCATCAGATTGATGAAGTCAACAAAAAAATAAAATGACAAATGCTAGGGCGGCTGTGAGAAAACAGGCACATTAATGCACTGTTAAACTATATCTACCTTTTGACCCAGCAACATAGTTATTAGGTCTATAATCCCCCTCAGAGGTCAAAGGAAAAGAAAAAGGGCCCATGTATGCAAAAATATCTATAGCAGTTTTTATCATGGTAAACAAGAACTTGAGATGTTCATCAATTGGGGAATAGTTGAACAAGTCATGGTATATGAATATGATAGAATACGATTGTGTTGTAAGAAATGATGAAAGAGACAATTTCAGGGAAACTTGTAAAAGTTTATATAAACTGATACAGAATGAAATGAGTAGATCCAGGAGAACAATTTGTAGAGTAACAATGGTATTGTAAAGACAATCAACTTGGATAAACTTAGGAACTCAGATCCACACAATGACCAATCACAGTTCCAGAGGATTCATGATGAAATATGTCGCCTACCTCCTAACAGAGAAATAATGGACTCAGAGTGCAGATGAAGACATACTTTTTTTTTTGATATGGTGCCAATATGGAAATTTGTTTACTTGATTACACATGTTTACAAAAGAAATTTTGTTTTTCTTGCTTTGTCAATGAAAGTGGAGGGTGGGGAGGGAGAGAATGCAGACCTGGAAATATAACTGAATATTTAAAATAAAATAAAATTTAAAATATCAGTTGCTCATGGGTAGGCCAAGCTAATACAATAAAAATGACAATTCTACCTAAATTAATTTACTTATTCAGTGCCATACCAATCAACCTACCACAAATTATTTTATAGAGCTAGAAAAATTATAACAAAATTCATCTGGAAGAACAAAATGTCCAAAATATCAAGGGAATGAATGAAAAAAATGTGCTAGGGAAGGTAGCCTAGCCATACTAGATCTTAAATTGTATTATAAAGCATTATTCATCAAAACCACTTGGTACTGACTAAGAAACAGAGTGGTGGATCAGTGGAATAGGTTAAGTATACAAGACACAGTAGTCAATAACTATAGTGATCTACTGTCTGACAAGCCCAAAGACCCCAGCTTTGGGGATAAGAACTCATTATTTGACAAAAACTGCTGGAAAATTGGAAAACAGTATGGAAGAAACTTGGCAAAGAACAACGTCTTACACCATATACCAAAATGAAGTCCAAATGGCTACATGCTTTAGATATAAAGGCTGATACTAAAAGCAAACCAGGAGAGCAAGAAATAGTTTACGTGTCAGATTTATGGAGAACAAAAGAATTTATAACCAAACGAGAGAGAGAGAGAACATCATGAAATGCAAAGTATATAATTGTGATTACATTAAATGGTAAAAGTTTTATACAAACAAGGTCAATGCAAGCAAGACTAGGAGGGAAGCAGAAAACTAGAAAAGAATTTTTACAACCAGTATCTCTGTTAGGCCTCATTTCTAAAATATACAGAGAACTGAGTCAAATTTATAAGAATACAAGTTATTCCCCAGTTGATAAATGGTCAAAGAATATGAACAGACAGTTTTCAGAGGAAGGAATTAAAGCTATCTATAGTCATATTAAAAAATGCTCTAAAATCACTATTGATTAGAGAAATGCAAATCAAAACAACTCTTAGGTACCACATCACACCTATCAGATTGACTATTTTCACAAAAAAGGAAAATGTTGAATATTGAAGGGGATGTGGGAAAACTGGGACAATACTGATAGAGTTGTGAACTGATCCAGCCATTCTGGAGAGCAAGTTGGAACTAGGCACGAAGGGCTATAAAACTGCATATCCTTTGACCCAGTTATACCACTTCTAGGACTATATCCCAAAGAGATCATACAAATGGGAAAAGGACCCACATGTACAAAAATATTTATAGCAGCTATTTTTGTGTTGGCAAAGAATTGGAAACTTAGGGAATGTCCATCGGTTGGGAAATGGCTGAACAAGTTGTGGTATGTGAACGTAATGGAATGCTACTGTGCTATAAGAAATGATGAGCAGGCAGAACAGAGAAACCTGCAAAGACTCACATGACCTGATGCTGAGTGAAGTGAGCAGAACCAGGAGAACACCGCACATAGTAACAGCCACATTGTAGATGGATGACTGACTCTGATAGACTTGGCTCTTCTCAGCCACACAAGGATCTAAGACAATCCCAAAAGACTCATGGTGGAAAATGCCACCCCCATCCAGGGAAAGAGCCATGGGGTGTGAACGCAGATGGAAGCAGGCTATGTGCTCCCTATCTCTTTTGTTTATTCTTTCTCATGGTTTCACCCACTAGCTCTAATTCTTCTGTACAACATGACTAATGTGAAAATAGGTTTATTATGAATGTACATGTCAAGCCTATATCAATTTACACACCATTTTTGGTTGGGAGGAAGGGAGAGATGGGAAGAAAATTTGGAACTCAAAATCCTATGGAAGTGAATGATGAAAGCACACTCTTTCACATGTATAGTACATGAATGCACACACTGATCCGCACACTCACACCTACTCCCAGCCCTCTCATCCTCGTCCTGACTCACACAGAAACGCCCCCAGCACGCACGTCCCTTTTTGCTGGCCGTGGCTTCTGACTCCTGACTGTCCCAGCTGCTGGCTGCGGTCCGGCTGTGAGCCGAAGACACTAAGTCCTGGTGCTCTGGGGCACCTCTGTCTCTTGGTGTGTGGACGCTAGGTGCTCAGCTCAGGGGCTCAGGTGAAAGGAGAGCCTGGTGGTGTCAGGACACATCTGAAGCCAAGGGAGGAGAATCACCAGAAAGAAGCTGCTGTTGACATGTCTCAAGTGTCAGAGAGGAGGGGAGGGGAGGGGAATACGCATTTATTGAGTGCCTACTGTGTGCCAGGTGCTGCACTAATACATGTGATCTCATCTGATCCTCACAACAACCCTGGGAGGGAGGGACTATTATTATCCCCATTTTACAGTTGAGAAAACTGAGGCAGATGGAGGTTAAGTGACTTGAACAAGGTCACACAGTCAGTAAGTATCTGAAGCTGGATTTGAACACAGATGTTCCTGATGCTATCCACTGTACCATTTAGCTGCTTCAGAGAGGGTTAAGAGGCTCAGCCCCGAGAAGACAACATGGGATATAGCAACAATAACACTGGGAGATTTGCAAAGTGCTGCACGTATATGATCTTACTAGATCCTCAACACAGCCCCAGGAGATTGGTTACAATTATCACCCCCATTTTATAGAGGAAATTCAGGCAGGCAGGTGGGATAGGACTTACCCTGGGGTCTACAGCTAAAGGTCTGAGGCCACATTTGAATCCACACTCAGCACTCTGGGATTCCTAGCTACCCTAAGGGCCTTGGATCAGAGCCGGGAAGGCCATAGAACATAGAAGGTAGGGGATCCCAGAACGTGGAGCCGGGAGGGCCCTGAGAACACAGAA
>NW_027185850.1:26507751-26553280 GCF_028583685.1 Petaurus breviceps papuanus | reverse complement strand
ATCCCAGAACGTGGAGCCGGGAGGGCCCTGAGAACACAGAACGTGAGGGCGTTAGGGGATCCCGGAACATGGAGCCAGGAAGGCCCTGACAGTGCACATCTTGTGGGAGGCTGGAGGACTGCCGAAATTAACTAACTGTCCACAGAGGAGGGAAGGGGGTTGCAGAGGGGTGGAATGATCTTTGCAGGGTCTCACTGCCCCACAATGACAAAACTAGACCTGGGATGCAGGTTTCTTGCTCAGACCAACACTCAGTACTGCCTCGTGCTCTCTGTCTCTCTGCCCCCACTGCTGGAGGAAGCACCTGCTTCTTGTAAATAGATGACTGGAGATTAGCTGGAGAAACTCAGTTAAAATTGATGTGGAAGGGCTGGGGCAGGCGGGAGCTAGGGAGCAACACCCAAATTAGCGGGTGGCCTGCATGCCAATTTGTCCAAGCTGATAAATAGCCTTTCTGGGATGCTGGCAGTCAGGCAGGCCCAAAGTGAACATGACAGGGAGATGCAGCAGGCCAGGCCCAGCCGGGCTGTGTGGAAATTGGAAATGAAGCCATCATGGGTCGTTAAGACTCAGACACACAAGTTCTGGCTCTCTGGCTCATGGACATGTGGCTGGCTGCAGGCAAAAGTGCCCATGGGGCACCTGGGCAGGGGGGAGCGGGGTGAAGGCTCTGCCATTAACCTGCTGCATGACCCTGGACAAGGCAACTAACCCCCTTCTCTAATCCTCAATGCAAAGTGAAGAAATGTGTATTGTGTGGGAGAAAAGGACCTCTCCTTCCCCAGCCTTTATCCTTCTACTGATCCACCTGTAGCCCAGCAGCTCCTGAGTGAGAGGTGAGATGGGCACTGGCAGGCAGGGGGCCTCTGTGGCCTCTGAGGTCTTGTCCAACTTTAAATGGGGGATTCCAAGTTCCTTCAAGTCCATGACCTTGGGAAAGACACTTCTCTTCTCTAGGTCAGAAAATGGGGCTCAATCAATAAACAACAATCCTGGTACCACAGACCTCACAGTGTGAGTGTGAAGACGAAATGAGAAAAAGGAAGTCAAGCCCTTGAAAAGCTAAGGCTGGCTGAGGGCACCATGATGGACACAGTGGCAAAGTCACTGTTTTCTGAAAATCTCATCATCCTAGAATCCCCAGACTGGGGAAGCCCGAGCTGAATCCACCAAGAAAGAAGGCAGAAATGCCACCGGACATCTGAGCTGCCCAAAGCTGCCACTCTCATCGCATCCACAGGCTTGTGGCTGCCCCATAACAGTGCCTCAGTCTGACCCTCTCACCTTTCCCACCCTGCCTGCCCCCAAAACAAATCACAGAATGTCCAAGATGTGGATTTTGCTCAGCTACATGAAAAGGAAGGGTAAGCTAGGTGGCACAGTGGATAGAGCACTGGGCCTGGAGTCAGGAAGATCTGAGTTCAGATCTGACCAGTTGTGTGACCCTGGCCAAGTCACTTAACCCCTATGTCTCAATTCTTGTAAAATTCTCTGTAAAATGGGGCCACTCTGAAGAAGGAAATGGCAAACTCCTCCAGTGTCTTTGCCCACAGGGTTACGTAGCATCAGATACAAGTGAACAGTAACAATACACCAAAAAGAGAGGGTAAGTGGAAGGGCAGGGGGCAGGAAGGGGCAGCAGTCCATCACAACACGTGATGGCCCAGCTGGAGGGCGCCTCCTCCCTGCAGTTCTCGGGCAGGGCATAGACCAGGACCATGGGGAAGGGGAAGGGACCAAAGGGTGAGCAGGGGATGGAGAAGAGAAAGCCCAGGTGTAAACCAGGCTGCCCAGTGGGCAAGGCAGCAGAAGGAGGACGAGTCCAGCAGCAAAGCGGGCCGGCACTGCTGGATGAGGCCCGCGGCAGATGCCTCTTTCCGCCACGAACGGCGTCTGTTCAGTCCAGGGTCTCTAAACGTCTTCAGACTGTCTACCAAGCACTCTGACAAAAAGAGGGCCATAGATTCAGAGCTGGAGGGGTCCTGAAAGCCCCTGAGTTCTACCTTCCCCTTTGGCAGATGAGGAGACTGAGGCACAGAGGCCTGAAGGGGTAGGTGTGAAGCGTATGAAGCAGGACTCAAACCCAAGTCTCCCAGGGCACTCCCCTATGTGCTTCCTTCTCTCCCCACGGGAAGTTAAATCTTTCCTGTGCCATCTTTGGCTGCGAGGTCCTGCCTTTCACTGGTGTTACCATCACAATGACCACAGACACAACAGTGGGGCTTCAACGTCTCAAAAATGTCCAGGGCATAACAGCAGCACAGTGCCCGGCCACTGTGGAAGATCTCTTTTTTCAAGCCATATTCAAGTGACATCCCCTTTAACTGACTGAATGAATCCCCTGGTACACCCTCCTCACTCTAATCACAGGGGCTAACCTTGCCCCTCTCTCTAAAGGTGCACATTCACTCCACTGGGAGACCCTCCCCGTGAATCACGCTCATTAGTAACCACACAGAGAGTGGAAAGCAGAAGAGAGAAGGTAGGTGCCATATTGTGTGAACAACAGTTGCAGGAAGGAGACAGCTGGCATGAGAATTTTCTAATAAAGCTTAAAAAGGCTACTGTTTCTCTGGTAGATTTAAAAAAAAAAAACAGGAAAGCACTTTCCACAGAGTATGCTCTCCTGGAGAATGGGCACGGCCGTAAAATGGGGCCCTAAGAACCAAAGCTGCACAGACCTTTGAAACACAGAGTTCACTTGGCCATCACAGCTGTGTATGGGATGTGTCTGGTGCAGAGCACTGTACTAGGGACCTCCAGGCCTTTCTATTCTGCTGTCCCTGAGGGCAGAGCCAAGGCTGATGAGAGGAATCTGCACAAAGACAGGGCTGCCTGTCAGGGAGGAAGGCTTCCCTCACCCCGGGAGCGGCGCCTCAGGAGGCAGCTTCCCCTTCCCTGCACCAGCTCAGGTACAAGCTGGACTGCCACTGGTCTGGGATTCAATTTAAGTAGATAAGTGAGGAGGAGGAGGAGGAGGAGGATGGAAGAAGAGAAGAATACTTTATATGTAAACACACACACTCACACACACCTACACACACACATGCGCGCGCGCACACACACACATCTGCACTAATTTTAAACTTACAACCACGAGGGGGATGAGTGTTATTATTCCCAAAACACTTAAGTGACTTGTCTAGGGTCACACAGCTAGGGCATCAGAGGTAGCATCTGAACCTGGTACTTCCTGACCCTAAGTCCTGCACTCTGTCCATTACACCACCTTGCTGTCCTTATTGGATGCTCACTGTGTGGTAGACCCTGTGTTAGCTGTAGGAAGTGCAAATGAAAAAGCCAGCAGCCTCTGCCCTCAAAGAGCTTACAACCGAGGGGGCAGAGATAAAAGGACCCTGCAATGTGTGGAAGAGAGCCCTTGGGGGCTCATCCGGAGCCTTTAGCACAGCTGAGTCAAAGCCATCACTGTCTCCTTCACCTGAAACAGGGCAGTGGAAAAGCAGAGAGGAAAGGCCTGAAGGGCAGCCAGCATTGACAGAGAAGTGGCCACACCTGATGGGAGGGCCCCTCACCACCTTCCTCAGGGGCCTTCTCTTTCACCAGAAGCCAGGCAGGAGGAGGCGCCGCCAAGGCCCTGTCCTTGGACCCCTGCCACACAGGCAGTCCATGGGGGCTTTTATCAAGAGCTGAGCAGGCAGGGGCTGGTTTAGAACTTCTACACAGGCTTATTTGGGGAGCAAAGCTAGACAGTGTCAGCCTTTCTGGGAGCAGGATCCCCAGGTTCTTCCCTGAGGGGATTGCATTAAAGTCCCCACCCCCCACAATCCAAAAAGACTTCTCCATCTCTGAAGCTGAGCCATTTGTCAGTGTCTAGGACTTCCTTGCCTCAGTCTTCAGGAGCTGTGACCTTAGCCTGGCCCTGGTTCTCCTGGAATATGGTGGGCTTGCAGGGGGATGCAGTAGAGCCAGAGGTGGTGGGAAGGGCCCTGTGGTTTTCTTAGTGCCAGAACTTCAGCCAAGTCTTAGAAAATGACAGTTAATAGTTGACATTTACCACTTCTTGCCTGATTCCTGGTCTAGCAATTTTTGTACAATACTACCCTGGCAGTTTCTTTGGAAATGTTTCCTTTTTTTCAGTTAAACTTATTTTATTTTCCATTCCAGATTTTCTCCCTTCCATCTCCCCTTTCACCATCCATTGAGAAAGCAAGGTAAACAAAACCCATTACAAATACATATACACAACAAAACAAATCCTCACATTTGCCATGTCAGGAAGGAGGCAGGGAAGGAAGGAAGGAAGAAGGGAAGGAAAAAGGGAAGGAAGGAAGGAGAAAAGGAGGGAGGGAGGGAAGGAAAGAAAGTTTCAATCGGTACTCTAAGGCTATTGGGGCTCTATTTGGAGGTGGATGATGTTGTTCTCAAGAACAAACCCCAAATATGAAATAGTTTTAGAAAAAAAAATTATGGGGGCAGCTAGGTGGCACAGTGAATAGAGGACTGGCCCTGGAGTCAGGAAGATCTGAGTACAAATCCAGCCTCAGACACTTAACACAAAACTAGCCTGTGACCTTGGGCAAGTCACTTAACCCCAACTGCCCTACCTTCCCCCCTCCAAAAAAAGCAAAACAAAAAAGAAAGAAAGAAAGAAATTATTAGGTTATTTGGCAGATGAGAGCAAGCCAGAAAGGAAGTATGGCTCCATCTTGTTCAAACTCTGGAAGGTTTACATTATATAGGATTTTGACAAGGGTGTACGCAGTTAAGCAATTTTGCTGAGAAGGCAACTAAAAAGCAAGGTAGATTGAAATGAATATCAGTAAATATAAACATCCAACAAAATTTGGGTGAAACCAAAGCACAGGAACCCAAAACACAAGCTTAGTTGGACTCTGAGTAGGTCTTGGGTAAGGGAACCCCAAATTCCTTGTAGCTATCTCTGGACCTCCTAGAGAGTTACTGAGGTCGGGGCAACATTCCTGGTTTAAATAATCTATAGTAACATAAAATTAGATTTAAATGGTGTGATAGGAAATGATAAATAATAATCCACAACAGCATGTTTCAGCATGAGTCCTTTGGAATTGTCAGAGTCCCTAAATCTTTCAAGGCTGATTAACTCGACAATGCTGTTGTTATTGTAAGGTTCTCCCAGTTCTGCTCATTTCACTTTGCATCAGTTCATACATGTCTCTCCAGGTTTTCCTGAAAAATTTTGTTCATCACTTCTTATAGCATAACGGTATCCCACCACATTCATAGACCAATTGGTTCGGCCATTCCCCAGTTGATGGGCAGCCTCTCAATTTCCAATTCTTTGCTATCATGGAAAGAACTGCTAAACATATTTTTGCATATGTAGCTCCTTTTCTTAGATCTCTTTGGGGCATATGCCTAACAGTGGTATTAGTAGGGCAAAGGGCATACATAATTTAAAAGCTTTTGGAAGCACAGATCCAATTTGCTTTTCAGAATGGCCAGACAAATTTCAAAGCTCCACCAATAGGTCATTAAAGTACCTATTTTCCCACAGTCCCTCCAACATTTGTCATTTTCTTTTCTTTTCAATTTTTCTAATGGAATGGGTATGAGGTAGAAGCTCAGAGTAGTTTTAATTTATATTTCTCTGGTTATTAGTGATTTGGAGCATTTTTTCATATGGCTATTGATGCTAAGATTTCTTCCTCTGAAAATGGTCTGTTTATATCCTTTGACAATTCATCAATTGGAGAATAACTTTTTTTCCTTATAAGTTTGACTTGGTTACCTATATATCTTAGAAATGAGACCTTTATTAGAGAAATTTGCTGCAAAGATTTTTCCCCCAATTTCCTGCTTCTCTAATTTTAGCTGCTTTCCATAGGAATATTTCAGCAGCTTTGGCTTTTTCTGAATGCTTCTCTTCTCTCTGCAGGATCTTAGACTTCTAACAATGCCTGATCAAAAAAATCTCCCTAAAGACAGAAGCTGTGCACTGGGCACATGGTGCTGACAAATCTAGTTTACCATGAAAAAGACAGGTTGTCCTGGTCTTTGTGTCAGTGTGTACTGAGGTCTTTGTGTGGCTGCACACATTTGGGTACCTCACTGGACAATAATGAGCAAAAGAGCTGGGCATTCAGATGCCACTTGAAGTTCCGCCATGTTTGGCAAGTGCATTTTGGTCACTGGAGTCAGAGGGAGCTCACTGGAGCTTGCTGGAGACAGGGTATATGGGTATTATTCCACCCACTTTACAAAGGAGGAAACTGAAACTTGGTAGATGGGATCACAGTCAGAAGGAGGGGCATTGTAATGGTAATGTAATTTGAATTTGAAGATCCCTTTGTGTTGGCAAAAGTAGCAGATACTTAACATTTAGTAACTGATCAAGTCTCTGATTGGGGAACAGAAGATGAACTCCTGTCTCCTGTTAACTGACGTAACAGGAAGGGACTGACTGAAGGAAGTGAAGTAGGTAATACTGTGTATATAAGAAAAGCCACAGAGAGGCACAGGCAGAATTTCCTTGAGACCAAGATCTGGTGGCAGAGCAGCTACAGAAGAATGAAGAACTGAGTCCTGAGAACTTGTGGTGGAGCTTCTTCTGAACAGGATCCCAGAGACAGGAGGCCAGAGCCAGGAGCCCCAGAGCCCAGGAGACAGGAGCCCAGGTGACTGAAGCATGACCAGGATGCTGAGACCTTGTTTGTTTGTGGCTTGGTTGAGCCTTGAATTCCTTGGAGCAGAAATGGTGAAGGAGCTGACATGGACCAGACCCTGTGAATGCCAGTGTGGAGCAGGACCTCCCCAGAGAGCTGGACAAGGAACTGGGAGCTGTCTGCCACTGAACCCAGGTGACAGTCTGTTGAATCCAGGTAGAATCTGGGACCATGGAAGGGGATCCAGGGAATCTGAGAACAGGCCCCAAGTCAAGATGAAAAGACCTCTCCTTGGGTACTGAGTAATTATGGAATTATAGTTTACTAGTGACTTAAGGGGTAGAGGGTACTATTGTTGCTGATTAGTGACTGCTTGAGTTAATCAAGACTTTGCCCCAAGAGTGGAAGACTTTGACTGTGTACTTTGATACTACTGATAAGTGACTGATTGAATTAACTTAAGAGGGACTATTTTGTGACTGATTGAATTAACTTAAAGAGGGACTATTTTACTTTGAGACTATGTTGTGAATATTATATTTGATTTTCTGTGATAAGTTGTAATATGGTGAATGCTGTATTTTGAATTATTCTGTACTTTGATTTTCCATGGATGTTTTGCTTTTGTTGTGGAATAGAGTGATCACTATACTGAGTAATCGGAACCTTAAAAACGGTTCACAGTAGCATTCTTCTGGAAAGCTTCTGTGCGTGGCATTACAGGCATGTAACCCCAGGGCAAACATTCCTGCAGGGCTTCCTCACCAATGGTCAGGGGTGGAGAGAAGGGATCTAAGAGACTTCACTGTCCAATCTCACAGGGAGCAAGAACCTCCTGAGGATCCCGAGTCCAACCCTTTCTATCCCATTGGCATTTTGGGTATCAGTGAGGGAGAACCCACTACCCCCTAGAGGCAGCCCATCCCATTGTTGGATGGTTTTTATGGCTAAAAAGCTGTCCTGTTGTCAGTAATCTGCCTATCTGGATTTCCTGTCACTGTTCTGCTCTCTGGGGCCAAGCAGAGTGAGTCTCATCCCTACTCCCCTAGGAAGCCTTTCAAAGACTGTCAGGCCACTGGCTTCCATGTCCTCCCTAAACCTTCCCTTCTTCAGGCCCATCACCCCCCCCCCAGCCCCCACCCCTGCACCCAGGCTCTGCTTCTCAAAGCATCATCTCATGGTCCCAGGCCACAGATGTGCCATTTATCCTGGTGTGGAAATGATGGCTCCCCACAGAGCCATGGCTGGGGTTCTAACCCAACTTCTTATCAGTCATGTTAATTTGGAAAAAAGGCACTGGTTTGCCTTCTTATTTCTCAGAGTCAGAAACAGACTCTCTTAGTCTTGGGCCATTTGCCCTTAATTAAATCCAGCACAGAATGCTCATATTAATTAGCAAGGCTGCTTACCTATTTACCTCAATCCTCACTGTAGAGGGTAATTAAAAGTCCCTTGAATAAAACACTGGTTCTAGTAATGATAAAAATCAACAGGGAAATAATAAGACTGTCCAGGTTGTGTTTCTCCTACACAGAGCTTGCTAGTGTGAAGACATCCATAAAGGGTCACTGGGGCTGGGGCTGGGGGGACCTCATCTGGTTCCCTCCTCTCACTGCCCAGGGGAGGGGGACTGAGAGAAGAGATACCTAGCACAGTGTAAGGAAGGGCTTCGTCATGGAGCATCGGAGCGGCCCAGGAGGCGGAACAGGCCAGTGCCGGACCTCCACATCTGCTGGTTCTGGACAAGGCTCAGGATCTTGGCACTTGGTGCTTTCCTGCGTACTTAAGAGCCTGTGGTCTGTCCATTTAAATGTAAGCTCCCTGAGAGGACAGGTTGTTTCACTCCTTGCACTTGTACAACTTAGCCCAGAAACAGGCAGGATAGAAGTTTAATCAGTGAATGGCTGGTCAATCCTCCACTATCCAAAGCCAAAATGAACGGCCTCAGAGGTCAGCCTGCTCTTGGGGAAGGCCTCAGGCAGAGGCTGGAGGATCACATGTCAGGGGTGAGTCCGAAGTGCCCCAGATGCCTTCTAGTTCAGAGAGCTTATGATTCCACTACCTTGAGCTCAGGTCTTCCCTTGGAGCCTGAACTTTTCAGCCACTTACAGTTGGCATATGCCCTTCCTCAGCTCTGCGGCACTCCTCCAGCTGACTCCTGTCCCTGTCATTCTGCTAGTGTCACTCTGACAGACCGCTGAGCAGCCTCATATCAAGAATTACACTCCATCCTCCTCCTCCTGGGCCTTTGTGCAGTATTCAATCCTGTAAATACTCCTTCTTTCATAGGTTCCCAATGTGGGGGACACTGCCCCCTGAGGTGGCATTGGAATGATGGGGGGGCGTGGCAGCCTCTGGTGCAATTGGGAGGCACAGAATAAAAAGAAGGAGGTGATGGAAGCATAAGGAAAGAAGAGAAGAGAATAAAATTTTTGCAAACCCTTCGTTCATGTTTCATCTACTGTGTCGTAGTGATTAGATTATTTTCCAAATAAACACACAAAATACAAGTAAAAACTGATCAGTGGTCAAGTAGGCCAACAGGTCTTAAGAAGGAAGTGTTGGCAGGAGAGCGTATGGAGCATTGTCAGAAGTCCAGTATGCATTACATGCAGGAATATGTGTGTAACGACTTGTTTGCAACACATTACATAACATAAGTTACATGATGCAATATTGCATCATCAAAATTTCAATGCAAGAAAAATGCCACAAATTTATAACAAATTATTAAATTTATAAATATATGTTTATAAAATATTTTCTTTTTTAAATGATGCAATTAAAAAAAACATTAAACAATTGGGGGGGAGGGCGCTAACTTTTTTTTTTAAGGAAGTGGTAGAATCTTTAATGTTCATTCCTCCCTTCTAAGTCTATTGGATTATCAGCTATAGCAATGAATGAATGAATGAATGAAGCATTTATTAAATACCTACTACAAGCCAAGCACTTATGCTAGTGTTTGGGGATACAAAAAGAAACCCACCACAAGCTCTTGCCCTCAAGGATCTGGTCTTCTCTTGGCTCTTTTCCTCCCTCTCTACGTCATCCTTTCTCTTCCTGGGTTCTCCTCCCCATCGGTGGGCTTGCTCATTAACTGATGCTTGTCCTGAACCCTCCATCTTCTCTATACCCTCCACTTCTAATGCCTTTCTCTCCCAGTTTCAAAGACAGCTTCCCAAAGCCATGCTGCCATTACTGGCCATGCCCCTGAGCTCTTTCTAGTGCTTTATTTCCCACTGCCTGTTAGCAATCCCCATCTGGATGTCCTACTGGCACCTCCAACTCAAATGCCCCATGAGGAAGTCATCTCTTTCACCCCAAACCAGATCCTTTAGGGAGAAAGCACAGCAGACAGAATAGGCCAAATCTTCAGGAGGAAGACATTGGTTCAAATGCTGGCATCGTTTACTTGTACATGTAGTCTTGGGCAAATTATTTAATTGCTCTGGATCTTTAAAATGAGGGGGTTGTGTCTGATTCTTTATGACCCCATTTGGGGTTTTCTCGGCAGAGATCCTGGAGTGGTTGGCCATTTCCTTTTCCAGCTCATTTTACAGATGAGGAAACTGAGGCAGACAGGTTTGGGTGACTTGCCCAGGGCCACACAGCTAGTAAGAGTCTGAGGCCAGATTTGAATTCAGGAAGATGAGTCTTCCTGGCTCCAGGGCTGGAACTCTACTGTGCCACCTAGCTGCCCTTGAAGAATACTTGATAAGCTGTGCCAAGCAGCCAAGAGTGACAGGCCTAGGGACAATGCTCACAGCTGGACCATGAGGACTCCAAAGTCAAGGTGGGGACCTGACCTGACAATCTCCTGGGAAAGACTCCCAGAGGCACAGATCCACCACCGGCAGGCACCATGGTGGGCAAAGTGGCTGTCCTCCCACTAAGCTGGAAAGTCAGAGGGGTTACACAGGAAGGAAATGATGGTGCCCCTGGAAGGAACTGATTTGGTGAGGGTGCAGAGAACTGTGTTTAACTCGATCCCCTTCTCTGTGATTTATATGGTTTCATGTTCATTCGTTAATTCAATGTTTTTGCTGCTGGATGTCTCTCTGGCACAGTCCAGCCCTTGGTGGAACGTGGGCTCAGGAAACAAATGGGATACGTGATTACTCTAAAAGAGCTACAATGAGATGGGAGCAGAGAGGGATGCTGGAGGAAGGTTTTCCTGACATAAAGCCTAACTATGACTGAAATATTCATTGCTGTAAAAGTTGTTCCTCCTAATTCTTCCCTCTGAGGCCACAGAGAATACGTCTCATCAGTTTTCAACAAGATGGTGCTTCTAACACGTGAAAGCAGCTATCGTGACCCTCCCCCACTTCTTCCCTTCCACAGGCCAGTGGAAATCTCAGCCAGGTCTCCCAAAGCACAGACTCAGGCCCTTCAGTGCTGGCTGCACTATTCTGGATGCCCTGGGGTTTATCAACAACCTGCATAAATGGTGCTGTCCCAGGCTCACCACAACACCCCAGAGGGTGGCAGGGGCACAGAAGAGCCACCAGCTCCTTCTTCCTGGAGGCGATCCCTTCTTGGCTTTCACCTCCTACAGCTTTCTCATACCAGACTTGCCATCCACTCAAAGCCCCAGGCCTTTGCCAATCCCACTCCCTCTCCCAACCCTGTGTCTATAGCGTTGAAACATCAGTCCTGCCTTAAATGAACAGGAAGCTGAGCTGTTGTTCAAGGAAGAAGAGCTTTTGTTTGTTTTAATTCCCCCAGAGATTCCTCCTTTTCCAGAGAGGAGCCTCAGACAGAAGAGACACTTTCCATTTCCATGGAATGCAGCCCCTGTGCTGGTAGAGCTCTGCGGGACCTCTGGGATCTGACCTGTCTTCTCCAGGTGATCCAGAAATGCTTTCCATGGGGGAACAAAGGCTGTGCCTGCCCAAGTGCAGAAACAAATAAGCAATTACTGCCGAGGCTTTATCAAAACGCAATGACATTTCATGCGCAGCCTGGAGCGCACACAGAGTGACATTCAGGAGGCCTGCTACCCCGTTTCATGGAGGAAACTCACCAGAAATTTCAGGTTTCAAGTTTAATCTAATTCTATAAACCTGCTTAATTAAGTAATCTCTAGCTCCCTTTCCCCTCAGGACTTGTTTCCTCCTACCTTCCAACAGGCCTGCGGAGAAGAGCTGTATTTAATTTTTATCACAGACCCCAGGCTACCTCTGTACTCCGAGAAACACGCAGAAACCGCGCCCCCGCCCTACTCCCCCACAGCTGCTATCTGGGCCGGCCTGTGGTGATGGAGCGAAGATGGGCTGAAGGGAAGAATCCCTGGCCTAAGATTGGAATGGCAGATACAGGGGAACTCTTGGCATCTATCAGGGCCAGAGTGGCTACAGAGACTTTTATCCAGGAAAGTGAGTGGCTATGAATTTATAAACAGTGGATAAGATGCTTCTATTGAATTTTAACAACTAAGCTGCATGCTAAAAATGTAAACAGAAAAGCCCAGAATCCCTGAATATTTGATTTGCAGAAACTCCAGCTCAGAGAATGAGAGGGCCCTAGACTGCTTTTCAGAATTGTAGATGCTTAGAATCCCAGAAGACTCCGAGACCTAAAGAATTGGGGCGTCTTCAAATCTTAGCTGAGAGCTGGAAGTTGTCCTCATCCATCATCCAGTCTGACCCTTTCATAGCACAGATGAGACAACTAAAGCTAAGTTTAAATGAACCTTAGAATTTTGTAGGGTCAGTGAATTCTGGAATCAAAGAGAAGGCCCTCAGAGCTTGACTTTGATAGATCCCAGCTTTCTAGAAACCATCTGGTCCATCCTCATTTTACTGACGAGGATCTGAAGTCCAGTGTGGTCCCAGGTCACGTGGGAAGTAAGAGGTAGAAGTGAATTCACACCGGTGTCCTCAGACACGGAACAAGACTGCTCTCAACAACAGACCTGACTGCTGAATTCATCCAGATCATCTCCTGGGGCTGCCAATCCCACTTGGACAATGCAGGGGATTCTTTTCTTACTATCAGATGGAATTCATTGATTTGTGAGTTCTCTCCAAGGCTGAACTCACCCTTGCTCATCCTGTGTGACTCCTAGCCTGGTCCTTCTCACTTTCTCCTGAGATCATGAAAGGTTATGGCTTCTTATCATACAACCAGTCCGCTGTCTCTTCTAATTAGATAATTCTTTGATTAGATCTTGAGCTACAGTTAGACTTTCCTCTAATCTGTCCCAAATAGGTTTTGTTTGTATGTAGTTGCTTGCATGTTGTCCCCCCCCCCCTTTAGACAGGGAGTACCTCAAGGCCAGGGACAGATTTTTTTTGTATGCTCAGAACTTAGTGTAGTTGTAGTGTCTGGCACACAGGAGGGGTTTAATCAATGCTTGTTGATTTAACTTGCCTTAACCTCTAGAGTTGCAGTCACTCACGTGGTATTTATTTTTATTTATTTGGGGGGGTAAGTCTGATAGAATCTGTGTTTCACTTCAAAACAGTAATACTGGTAGACTGGGCCTTTCTGCCATTCAGCATCCAAGTCTTCCCAAATTAATATTTCTAAGAATGAGTCTTAGGAAATAGGGAGTCTTAAGAAAATAGGGAGATAGGGCAAGAACTACAAAGTGGGAAACTTTGCATTAGCATTAGTTTTGCAATTTCCCAAAGGCGATCTAGACCACCTTTCCCTTCCTGTTCAACTCTGAACTGAACTTGTTCTCCATCTGTACTGTGGATAGGTTGCCTATACAAGGGCATTTCATGTGGGCAACAAGCACCTTTCATCTACTTGACCTTTCCTATGTGAATGATTAGGCAAAACTCTTCTGAGCACAGATCTCTTCCAAGAGCATTTGGCAAGTTCTGGGGCTTGATGCAACTAATACTATGTGATATACAAAGAGAAGCATCTGGGGGACCTCACCACCCAAAGGGAATTCCCCTTCAATCTGGACTCTGCTATGTCTCTGCTCCATCAGAGTGGCAACATATTTAGTTGGTGGACATAAATCTGCCTTGTGCTTCACTTGATGTTTATGAGCAGAGGGTCATTGAATAGGGTTATTTTTATTATTTTGTTAAGGAATCTGCAGTGATCTTAACCTATGGATGGGAGACCCTTTGTTGGAAAAACAGCTTTTAAAGATGTATTTTGCTTTTTTGTGGGGAGGGGGCAATCAAAAGACAATAACTGCAATGAGATCTTGCATCCTCTAAATCTCAGTCAATTACAGAAGAGCTATGCTGTGACTCACTGCCCAATATCAATTGGGAGTGCATACTTGTTCCCGGGGAACATTTTCATCATGGACATCCTTGATTCCTGTACAGACAACGAGCACAAAGACTTTGGATAAGTGGGATAAAAGTATGTGGGTCAGCAGTGGCTGATGTTCTCTTGGTGGGTCTCACTCAGGTTCATTTTCCATGCTTTTGGTATCTTTCCCTTCCAGCATGCAGACCAAAGGCTAAGTTACCTCAGAGTAGCATCTCTCCAATACGGATGTCTTCTTACACATGGTCCAATCTGGCTGCTTTCCCAGATTTGTTATCTTTGCTGACCCATCTCTCCACTGTTTCATCAAGAATAGCATGAGAACCTTTACCACATCCTTTCCTAAAATCTAGATAAAACTGCATGTACATGATTCTTTTGATCAGTTTTGTAAACCTGTGAAAGAAAGAAATGCAGTTATATGTGTCTAGCCTGACCTATTCTTGATGAAGTCATGCTGATTCTTTGGGATTGCTGCTTCATGTTCTAGAAATTCACTAACCATCCCTTTAATGGCACATTCTGGAATTCTGCCACAAACTGAAGTCAAACTCTGGGGCCTGTGATTTATGGATCAATTTCTTTTTCTTGTATTTAAAACCTAGACATTTGTCATTCTCCATCCAAGGCTCCTGAACTAATATTTGTAGGAGTGGTTCATAGCAGAAAATAGGAAGGACAGGCCTATGAGGCCACTACAGATGCCTCTGGGATAGACGCTTCTTCTGCTCTCATAGGCTAGGATGGGAAGGATGGCTGCTGACTTTCCACGTGCAAGAATTAGGACCTAAGTTAAATATGATCTCTTTTTTCTTTTTCTCTGTCTGCGTAGGTTTTTCTTTCTCACTAGTTTGAGTAGGACAGAAGTTAATTTCAAGGCTTATTGTGTTCTGTAATTTTATTTTTCTAGTGTTGTTTTAAGTAACTTGATTTTCTTTTGCTGGCTAGACAAAAATGAAAAATCTAGTTGCTTTTAATCTCTGTTTTCTTATTTGCAAATAGGAGTATGCAGCAGGGTTTTCATATTGGTAGACAGAAATAAAGAAAGGTCCACATATCAAGCCCTGGTCCTCAAAAGTATATGGCTTTCTCCTGACTGGAGGTTAAACCAAATTGTGAGAAGATTTTATGGTTCTAATTTATTAGATTAAAAAAAATTTACAAAGGCAAAACTAAACAGGCTCTGGGATGTTCCTTCTTTTATTCTAGGTTAAAAGCTAGTCAGAGCATCATTTTTCTTACTAGAACAAGGTTAAAGCTGTTGGGACACATAGATTCACCTACTCCTTTCCTCTCTCCCATCCATTCATAGAGTAATCTCTCTGTGGAGCTGGAGTAGAAAGTGGTGATTAGGTGGTAGGAGGATGGTGACTAGGTAGTAGAGGGTGTAAGTACATTTTCATTTTCAGCTTCATCTTCTACCTCAAGGCTATACTTTCATTGCCAAATCTGGCTACACACAAATAGTCACATATTACTTATAGGAGACTTTAATGTCCCTTTCTCTGAAATGGACAAATCTAATCAAACAATAAACAAAAAGGAAAATATATAACTGAACTGTTGGACAAGTTAGAGTTGAATGTGTTAGAAATATACCTATTTCTTAGTACCACATTTATAAATCTTTACAAGCTAAGACTTTTGCTAGAGCATGGAGCAATTCTATATGTAAATAAATTTAGAAATACTAAGCATACATTTTATAGACCATAACACAATAAAAATGATAATTAATATAGGGAAAAGAAGTAAAAAATGCACACCTAAATAGAGACTTAATAACAGCAGACTATATAATGAATGATTCAAAGAACAAATTATAGAAACAATGAAAGACTATGTGAAAGGAAATGATAATAAGACATCCCAAAAATTTGGAGATGCAGCTAAAGGAGTCCTCAGAGAAAAAATATGTCTCTGAAAACATACATTATAACACTTGCACTTCGTAACAGCTTTTGTGAGGGAAGCAGAGATTTTTATACCCACTTCACAATGCCTATACATATCCTTTGACAGAGAGGGAAAATGCTCCCCTTCCCCTACCCCCCCAAAGAGAATACTTAATTGATCCAAAGACACACTATAGCTAATAAGTCTTAGATTCGGAAACTGAATCCAAATCTTCCTGGAAGAATCCAAATCTTCTTGAATCTTCCGGGAAGAGCTGGAAGGAAAATACACTGGACATGGCTTCAGAAGAGACGGTGAGCAAGCCCCTGCCTACTCTGAACTTCAGTTCCCTCACCAGCAAAATGTGGGTTAACATTTGCACACCTCATTGAACTATTTTGTGATCCTTAAAGCAATATAGGAATTTATTCATTTGATAAGCAGCTTTTAAGTACCTACTATGTGCCAAGTGCTGGACTAAGGACTAGGGATTCAAAGACAGAAGACAAAGTCCTTACCCTCAAGAATCTTAGATTCTGTTGGGGGGGAAGGGAACAACATATAAATAGAAAAGTAAAAGTAAAATATATGTAGAATAATGATTTGGGGCAGAATTAGAATTGGGGACATCAGGATAGGCCTTGTGAGGCAGAGAGAGGTAAAAGCTTGAAGGAAGCATGAAGGGAGCCAAGAGGCAGAAGTGAGGAGGAATGGAATCCTAAGCACTGGGATCAGCCTGGGCAAAGTCATAGAGATGAGAGGTGGGTATCACTGAATGAGAACAGCAAGCTCCATCAGAAATGGGAACAGTCATTGTTCATCCGACCAATCCAGTGTCCTCTGATCCAGACCCTGCTGCCTCCTCTCTCCTCACTATGCCACCAGCAAGGTTCATGAAGGTCATTGCACAATGACATGGTGCTTGGTAGGGAATAAAGCTCGTGTACATAAAATGCACATATAAATACACACATACTACATGTGCACACACATCACATATGCACATTCTCACTGAAGTACTAACATTAGCCATGGCCATGATTCACTGGGGTAATTCAATAAAGCTCGCAAAAAGACTTGGATTTATGCCATTCTCTGGAGTTAGCAGGAACCCAGAGCAAAAATGTCTCCCCCTTCAGCCTGAGGCTGACCTCACGTTAGGTGTGCCCTGTTCCATTCCAAAGTTCTATTCAGCCTTTAAACACCTGGATACCCTAGAAGGGCTTCCACAGCCTGATCCTGCCTTTCTCAGGTGGGTGAAAGGTGCTGGAGTTCCCCCTATCCACCCCACCATCCTCACATTTTTGGAAACAGACTGATGAGCTACCATGGTCAGGTCTTGGTGATCAGGCTGGCTCTTGGACTCTGAACCATGAGAGGTGGAAAGGGACCTTGGACAGAGGTCAACTAGGCTTCCATTTTCCCTTTACCATTTGTCATATGACCTTAGGCAAGGCTCTTTCTGTCTTTTAACCTCAGTTTCCATATCTGTGAAGTGGAGCTGATAATCCTTGCACTGCCAGCCTCCTGGGGTGGTTATGAACCATAATGAAATGATGCTTCACCAGTCCTGGGAAAACCTTTGTGGGCTGAAGAAACAATGGATGCCCACCCTCAGGCACCACCCAGAGTTCAGCCTGGGCTGACTGGGTCCCAGAGAATTCAGGCCCATGTCCCTGCTTTAAGCAGTCTTTCAAGAAGAGTGCTGAATAGTTGACTTGGGCTTTGTTAAGCGGATGTCTTGAGTCCTAGAATCCAAAACAGAGTTTCTGACTCACTGGGAAACCTGAAGACAATCTGGCACTAGGTTGGTCCCATATGGTTTGGAAACACTGATTGGAAGCAACTGATCACAGTGTCCAAAATAACCTGATCACACCATGTTCATAAAATAACAGAACTCAGAGAGTGAATGAGTACTCCCGTGGGATGCATGAGCCTTTCAGCCCTGAGCCATGGGAGAGAAGGAGGGAGAGGGGGAGAGGGAGGAAAGAGAAAGAGGGAGGGAGGGAAGGAGAAGAGAGACAGAGACAGAGAGACAGAGAAGAGAAGGGGGAAAAAGAGAGGGAGAGGGAGAAGGACAAAGAGATTGAACAACTCTCACACAGGCCCAATATACCAGTCTGTCCAAGGATCATAGTTCTTGACCTGGAAGGGATCTTAAAGGTCATGTAGTACAAATACCTCATTTTCTAGGTTAAGTCACCAAGGCTTAGAAAGGAGAAGGAAGTCACAGAGCCAGAATTCAAACTCAGGTCCTCTGATTCTAGACCCAACACTACAGCCTATGAGTGCCCTGGATTCAGGGTCAAGGAACATGGGCTCTGGTGCTCACCACCTGTGCTGTGCAGTAAGAAGAATGAGAAATTTGGAACAAAGGAGCCACAGACTGTCTGGTGGCCCATCTACAGCAAAACCAGGCGGGGATTCCTTTTGGGGGAGGCCTCTTAGATCCTTCCATCTCTAAGATTCTGGGATTCTCCAGGTCTCAATTTCCTCACTAGTAAAATAGAGACCATAACTCTAACATACTCCCTTCCTTGCAAGTTCACGGGGTGGACCTTGATGGGGCAGGGGCACAGTAATGTGACCATGAGTTCCCTTGCCAAGGCTCTGCCATGATCAAGAGGTTACCTTATGTAAGCACAGAACTGTGGGGGAGGGTAGAGAGATGAGCAGGGAAGATAGGGGTGCAAACACTGGCAATTCCCAATTACTGGCAGGGCTACAAAAGGATATTAGTTAATAATAGTTGACATTTATAACTATAACATTTAGAATAGACTTTCTAAAGCCTTTTGTATTTATCATTCATTATATCATGTAACATAAATTTATTAAGCTCCTACTATGGACCAGGGGCAGCTACATGGCACAGGGGATAGAGCCCCAGGTTTGGAATCAGGAATACTCTTTTTTTTTTTTAATTTTCACATTAGTCACATTGTAAAGAAGAATTAGAATGAATGGGAAAAACCATGAGAAAGAAAAAACAAAAAGAGAGGAGAGAGCAAATAGTCTGCTTTGTTTTGCATTTAGACTCCATAGTTCTTTCTCTGGATGTGGATGGCATTTTCCATCATGAGTCTTTTGGAGTTGTCTTAAATCCTTGCATTGCCGAGAAGAGCTAAGTCTATCAAAGTCAGTCATTGCACAAAGTGGCTGTTACTGTGTACAGTGTTCTCCTGGTTCTGCTTCCCTCATTTAGCATCTGTTCATATTAGTCTTTCCAGCTTTTTCTGAAGTCATCTGTTCATCAGTTCTTATAGCACAACAGTATTCCATCACATTCATATACCACAACTTGTTCAGCCATTCCCCAACTGATGGGTATTTCCTTAATTTCCAGTTCTTGGCGAACACAGAAAGAACTGCTATGGATATTTTTGGACATGTGGGTTCTTTTCCCATTTTTTATGATCTCTTTGAGATACAGCCCTAGAAGTGGTATTGCTGGGTCAAAGAGTATGCACAGTTTGATAGCCCTTGGGGCATAGAGGAAGACTCATTTTCCTGAGTTCAAACTTGGCCTCAGACACTTGCTAGCTGTGTGACCCTGGGCAAGTCACTTCACCCTGTTTGCCTCAGTTTCCTCATCTATAAAATGAGCTGGAGAAGGAAATGGCAAACCCCTCCAGTGTCTCTGCCAAGAAAAGCCCAAATAGAGTCATGGAGAGTCACACAGGACTGAAACAACTGAGTAACAACAATGTTCCAGAAACTGGAGACACAAACAGAAACATAACACAATCTGCGCCATCAAAGAGTTTACATTCTGTTGGAGAAAACAACATCCACCCAGAAAAGTAAGGCAAGTCAATTCTGGAAGGGGCAGCATGGGGCTGCATTGGGGGAGGTGGGGGGGGGGATCAAGCAGAAAGAAGCAGCTAAACTAAGGTTGAAGGGAGCAGGCCATTTATGACACTGAGATGAACAGTAAATGCATGCGATCCTCTCAGCAAAGGTATGGAGATGGGAAATTGGAGAGGAATATGGAGTCATCTGAAGCAAGGCTGGAAAGGTAGGTGAGAGACAGAGGGTGGAGGCCTCGAAGGGGATGGTGGGAGAGTCTTCCTGAATAGGGGAGTGATGTGGTGAGAGACACACTGAAGGACAGAGTGGAGAAGGCCAGGATATGAGCTAGGAGGCCTGTGGACGATGCCAGCCTCAATTTTCTTGACCTATCCCACTCTCTCAATCATTGTCTCCACTCCAGCTCCCCATGACCTTGGCTGTATTCTCAGCAGAGTACTCTTGGACACATCTCCCAGCAGAGGCCCACAGTGGGGACAGACTTGCATGTATGCCAAGCCTCTTATCTCCTCATCAGGCTCTTCTTTGAATTAAACAGACTCCAAGAAAAAACAAAAAGCAAAAAACTCCTATCAGCCTGACTCACAAGTAGGGTTTATTTTTTGTCAAAGTGATTCCATAGAAGTCACAGACTGGCTCATCAAGGACACCGTCCCACAGTCCTTCCCATGTCAATAAGGCCACTTATCTTCTCCATTGTTCATCCATCCTGTCCCTTCCCCCACTTCAATTTATCTATATTTAGAGACATTGATTTCCACTTAACTGTCTTGCTCCCTTTACACTCGTGGCAGAAAGAAACCAATTCCCATAACCCAGAGTCACAAAGTGGGTTCTGTGTTCTCAGCCATTGTCATCAAGCTAGGTGGGGCCACTGGGGACCCATCTCTGCCTCATGATGGTCCTATATTTGGCAAGTGACTTTGTCATGAAAATGAGGACTTCCCTGAAGGCTCCCTCTCTTGGCACCTCAATTCTTGTCTCCCTCCCAGTCTCATGTCTGCTTCCGTTTTCTTTCCAGCAAATTTTTTGACAGCACAGAATTACAGAATTTAAGATCTCAGAGGGTCTCCCAAGAGCATCTGGTCCAATCTGAAACTGAGGAGGAAACCCCTTAGTCCCAAATCACAGAATTCCAGAGTTATCAGGGATCTTGGCAGCTCTCTAATCCTATCCATAGCCCAAAAGGGTGTTCTGGTATAACATACCTGAAAAGTGACTGTCCAGTCTCTGCTTGAGGGAACCCAGGATACCCCAACCCACCTGTGGACAGCTCTTCCTAGGACAGTGTTGCTGACATGAAGCCCATATTTGCTTCTTTGTCATTTTTACCCTTTGCTCCCAGCTCTGCTGTCTGGAGCCAAGCATGGCTAAGCCTTCATCCACCTGACAGCCAACTCTCCAAATGGTCTGTTTTGCAAGGATCAACCTATTCAGTATGAAGAGGTACATCACCTGAAGTAGGGGGTGAATTCTTTGACCATGGCAACCCACGAAACAAAGAAAAATACAAAATCTCATAATGTTCTATCTGTCCACCTTCAGATTTTTCAGTGAAGGTGGGTACTTGGTGGGAAAGGGAAAAGAAGGCATTAATGATTATACAAAACTTTCTGAAATGCATCCAGATTTCATTTATTCTACTTATATATTATATATTATTATATTCTGATCTGTCATCAACATGATGAGAACATAGTTTATCCACCCAACATCATGATAGAGTGATTGATAGATAGCTAAAGATACAGATATGCCTACTATCTTACAAACATTAACAAAGTTGCTGGCATCCTAAATGTGAGCTCTTTTTCTAGTGATCAGTGCATGTGTACACTACTAGGAAAACTGAGTCTTATCAGTCTCAACACTTTCATTATCAATGAAATCCAACCCAGAGAAAGCTACAACTGAAGGCATAGACTCTCCTTGGAGCTGGTTTTCATGAGCCCAGCCCAGCCCAACCCTGACAAGAAACATGACAAGAAAGATGACAAGACATCTACCCAATTCACATTGCTGAGCTTATGGAAAAAAAATTTCTGTGTTTTTTTTTCTTACGAACCCACAAAGATAACTGCAGCTGAAATACCAATAACTCAAGGATTAGGAGACAGAAAAGTTCAATGAAAAACTCAACAAGACCCTCCAAAATCATGCCTTCATATTTGATGAATTTGATGCAGAAGAAAGCATAAAAGAGAAGGGTCAAAAATATGTCAGAAAATAATTCCTCAGAAGAAGCAAAAAAGACCCAAAGCTGGAGGGCTACACATACATCTCCTACCTTTATGTAATGAATATATTTTTAAGAGAAATGCTGGGAGGTATTGAGCATGACAAACACCAAATTAATGTCATAAAAACTTAAATGGACTGGATTTGATTAGTTACTGGTGTGGGAATTATTTCTGGATCTGTATACAGTTTGATTAAGAACACATCAGAATAAGCATCAGAATCCAAAGCAAATGTGTAGAACAAAAATGATGTTCTACAGTGTGATACCAACCTGACCTAGGCAAACAATCTGATGCTACTGAAAAAAGGGAAACAGATAAAAGAACTGTCACTGACACAGTGTCTTTTCATTACTAAAGGAAGTTTAAAAGTCATGTAAATTACTGGCAACAAAAATGAACCAAAAAGATGTTGTAAATCACTTCAAACACTACATACCTGTATTCTTGTCTGAGCAGAACAACACAGAAGCCAAGGGTGATACCCATTTAGAAAACAAACTCATTCCTAATATCTTAGAGATAAATCTGTTGGAAAATTATGCATCATATTATCTTGTAAAATAGCAGGAAGTGATGCAGGAAAGCTAATTTTCAGAAAACTTAATGAAAAGCCAAATAAAGCAAAATTGTCTTGTAGACATTCAAGAATATATAAGGACAATAAGCAGAAGAAAAATTGAAAATATCTGTCAAGATTACTCTAAAAAAAACTATTGTCTCCATCAGTGCTAGTCGAAACACCACAACTGGACACCAATATCACAATCCCCAACATGTTATATGAAGATATCAAAATGGCAAGGATGGAAAAATTGGGAAAGATGAGAAGTTAGATAATAAGCATTTATTAAGCACTTCCTATGGACCAGGAGTGGTGCTGAGCACTGGACATGCAAAGAAAGGCAAAAATACCACCTGTGCCCTCAAGGACTCTCAGTTTAATGGGGCGAGAGGCAGAGATCATGAGCAATGCTGTGCATGCAGAAACAAGACAGATGCACCATAAGCGGAAGGCAATCTCAAAGGAAGGGGATTATTTCCCAGAGTAAAGGGGGCAGGACCTTCTGTGAGGCTTTCTGTGGAAGGTGGGGCTTAAGCTGAGTCTTCAAGAAGGTCAGGGAGGCTAGGAGATGGGGACAAAGAGGGGGAGCATCCAGGAGTAAAGGGACAGACAGTGAGAAGACAGGGGGAAGAGATGGAGGGTCATGCCCCATAAGTAGAATCCAGTGCCACTTGAGTTCAGACTACACGGAGGGGAGCAGAGCCTAAGACGACTGAGGATTTAGGATGAGGTCAGCATGTGAAGTCTTTAAAAGCCAAACAGCATTTTTTTATTGAGGTTTATTATTTTACTGAAGTTTATTGAGCGGTGGGCCAGGGAGAGACATGGTCAGAACTGTACTTTGGGACGATCACTGTGGGAGTGGAGTAGGGAAGAGTAGGGAGAGACCTTGGTCAGAAGACTGAAATCTTCTGGATGGGAGGTGATAAGGCCTGTAGGAAGGTGGCAGGTTCAGTGGGGAGATGGCAGGAAGGGATGTTATAAAGGTGGGAACAATAAGATATTATATAAAGATAAACAATAAACAAATAAGATATTATGACAATAAATCATAACATTATAATTATATATATATAATTTTGCATATTATATATAATTATAAATTATAACAATAAATAATAAGATATTATATAAAGAGAAACAATAAATAAATCTTATAAACGACAAGATTGGATATGGTGTGGGGTGGCAGAGAATGAGGAATTGAAGGCAAAGCTTGGGATGGCAGGGAGGATCCTGGGATGTCCTCCCCTTCATGACAGGTATTACCCTCCTCAGTGTCGGCCTCAACAATAGGGAAGTAAAAGGAACAGCAACAGGAAATTGGGAAGAGGGGAGTGAGGAACAGATGAGTTCTGTTTTGGACTGGGTGAGTTAGAGATTCCTATGACACAGTGTGAGATAGCTAATAGGCAGCAGGACATGTGAGTCTGGAGATCTGGAGACTGGAAAACAAGATCTGAGAATCCTCAGCATGGAGATGAAGATGGAGATTACCAGGTGTGATAACAGAGAGAGAAGAGGAAGAGAATGCAGACTGTGTGGGGGATGGGCTGGGGGAGAACTGGGCAGTCTGAGCTTCCACCAAGGATGAAGCACAGGGTTTGGAGGAAAAGGGACAAAAGAGATGACAATAAAGGAAGTTCAGAGTTCATGAACACCAAGGGGGTGTTTTGTGGGTGATGGCAAGATCAAGGGAGGACTATTTTTGTGCATGGTAGAGGTGAGGTGGAGGTGGAGGTCATGGGAGATGAGCCAGGGGAGGAGCAGGGAGGCTGAAGTCCCCTAGTATGAGGGTGGAAGGTAGAGAAGAAAGTCAGTGAGCCAGGCACTGAACTCACTGAAAAGGGAAATAGAACCACCTGTGTGATGGTAGATAATTGCTCCAAGGATCTTGATTGTGTGGTAAATTTGATTCAAGAGAACATCAAAGTTGAGGTTACTAGGTGATGAGGGTAGAGACAGAGAGTCTAGAAGTAGAGAGTTATGGAGAGCAAGGAATATTCCAACTCCTTTACCATGACCTGTGAGTCAGGGGGAGTCAGCAAAAGCGCAGCCAGTACTGGAAAGGTGGCCAAGGTGGACTGTGTCATCAGGAGGGAGCCAGGTCTCAGTGGGTGCCAGGAGATGCAAAGAGTGAGAAAGGAAAAGATTTAAGATGAGAGCAAGTTTGATCATTACAGAGCAGACAATCCAAAGAACAAATCTGGAATGGGTGGAATGGGACATGGGGGGGAGAGGGATGAGAGCATGGAAGCTGGCAGCTGGGGGTTGGAATTGGTGTTTGTTCAATGACTGACTGAGGATCAGAGTCATTGGGATGTGAAGAGTATGAGAGACTGGAGCATATTAACCAATGAGGAATGAATCCAAGCTGAGTATCCATGATTATAGAGAGGTCCATTGAGAGAGGCAGATAACTGGACAGTTCAGGACTCTGCTCGAGGCCCTTGTGGCAGATGGCAATGCTGTGTACTGTGAGGCCCAGGAGGCTCATCTCACAACAAGCAGGAAAAGGAGAAGGTATGGCCTTGAGAAGCCCAGATGGAAAGCGGGAGTTGGCAACTTGAGGTGGCCCTGGTCCTGGAATTGCCTCGGGCGCTGGGGCAGAGACAGAGTCCAGGAGGTAGAGGGCCTGTGTCAGTGCAGACAAAGGGCTCCCAAGGAAGGCTGTGGGTCAAAAGCCAGCTCCCACAGTCACCCGAGCTAAGGAACCTTGGAAAAGTCCAGGGCACCTTTATGGGCACCCCATGGAGGAGGACAAGAGTCACACAGGTGGCAAAGGTGACAGAATCACAGATCCACTGATGGCCCCTCGTCCTTCTGTGTTCTCTCTCCCTCTTTGGGAACTGAAACTTTATCAGTCATGTAGCAGAGTCTTCCTCCTCTTTCTGGTGAACTGCAGGAAAGGCACTGGGCTACGTGGAGCTCCTTCCAGCCTGGGCAGCCTTTCCATGCCAGCCTAGGATGAAGCGTGTGCCTCCTGACCAAGCAGGATCCTGGCTGGAAGGCCGGCCACGGGCTAAGGCCACAGGGACTCTGTGGGCTCTCTGAGGCCACAAGGCACATTCCTCAGAGCATCCACACCTGCTACCACTGAGAACAAGGAGGGTGAAAGGTTCCCAAGCACTTGCAATCTCAGAGCAAGACCAGCAGTGTTGTGATCATCATTCCTGCTTGACAGAGGAGGAAACTTCAGATCAGAGAGAGGACATCTGCCCACAAGCAAAGAGAGAGGAAATGGGGGAGACAGTTGTATCAGACTCCCAGCGCTGGCAGACAACTCTGCAGGCAACCAGGTGACTATCCTGACGCCCCAAGCGCCCCTACTACAATGTTCAAATATGAGAAAATAATGCCAGGCTGAACAAGTACCTACTGTGTGCTAGGCACTAAGCCAAGCACTGGGGATACAAATGAAAACAGAAACCAGTGCCCGCCCTCAAGGAGCCCACAGTCTAATGGGGGAGACACCTGCAAACAATGCACAAGCTGTAGACAAGGTAAGACTGTGACTGTCTCATAGTCCATACAACACACACTCCTCAGCCTGGCTCCCCTCCACACAGTCTATGTTCCAGCCAGACTGGGCAGTTTTCCAGACAGTCCCTCTCCTACTCGCATGAATTTGCACATGATTTTCGGCCCCCATCCATGGGATGCAAACTCCTTCCTCCTTCCTGCCGGTCAGATTCCCTGTCCTCCTCCATGACACCTTTCCCTGCCCCCTCCATAGTGGCATTGTCTCCTTCCCCATCTGTTCCCAGAGCCCTCTGTCTGATGTCCCCTTTATGCCCTTCTCTCCTTTGCCTTGTATTATTATACTTATCTGTGTTCATGGCATATATCCCCGGTAGAATTTAATCACTGTTTCATTTCTGATTTTGTATCCCCAGCACCTTGCACAAAGCAAATGCTGAATAAATGTTTGTTTAATGGAATTGAATTGAACTAGGAGAATGTGGGGCATAAGCTGAAAGGAAGCAGATTCTGGCTCAACACAAGACAAAGCTTCTTTCCAATTAGAGCTGTCCTAAATGAGGAAGGGGCAGTTCCCCTCTATTACATGAATCCAAGCTAGGATGATGGGCTGGATCAAAAAGGGGAGATTTAATAGGGTTAAATGTGAAACCTTCTACTTGGGTTCAACCAACTTCACAAATACAAGATGGGGGCCTGTGGGGCTATGCTTCATAACAGCTAGTTTCTTCAGACTTCAAGCTCTGCTTTTGCTGTTCAGTCGTGCCTGACTGTGACCCCATGTGGGTTTTTTTTGGCAGAGATACTGGAGTGGTTTGCCACTTCCTTCTCCAGCTCATTTTACAGATGAGGAAACTGAGGCAAACAGGGTGAAGTGACTTGCCCAGGGTCACACAGCTAGGAAGTGTCTGAAGCCAGACTTGAACTCAAAAAGAGGAATCTTCCTGACTCCAGGCCTTGCCCTTTACCCACTGCATCACCTAGCTGCCTGACTTTAAAATTAGTATGAGTCCATGGTCTTTCCCAGCAGCAGAGCAAAAGCTAACTCAATCTTTTTTGCTGTTGCTGTGTTGTATTCATTTTTGAATTTCACTGAATGAACTGTGATACAATTCAGTGAATTATATTCACTTTTCCTTTTGGTTTGTACCTGTGCTTTTACTAATGTGGGTAATTCCCAGTGCAGAAACACCCTCTACCATTGCAGACTGACCATGCCTCTCTAATTTAGATCCTCAGAGAGTTGCCCAGGGCACTGAGAGGTTAAGTGGCTTGTCCAGAGTTGTGCAGCCCATGGAGGAGGGGGAGCTAGGGAAGCTGTCTCCTGGACTCTGCGTAGATCCACCTTTCATAACACAAGTCTGCCTCTCACCTTGGCTTCAGGCTGCATGAAGACAGAGATTGTCCAGACCTGGGCAGGGGCTCATCCTGCACATCTGGGCTATTGCCCTCAGTTGAGGGTGAGGGGGCACCCCTAAGTCATCCAGAAAAGGTTGTCAGGAGGGAGAGACCAAAGGCTTTGTTTTTCTAAGGGAAGTGGAGGCGACAAGCTGTAGGCTGTTGACTAGAGGGAATGGGTAGGATGAAGGCTGTTTTCAAGTCTTTGAAGAATTTTTATGGGGTAAAGAGGGGAAGCATGTACAGCATCAAGTACTCAGATTCTTCTGGAAACTTGCAGAGATATGCCTGAGTTGGGGCTGGCAGATAACCCACTCCCATCTCTTGTGCCCCTTAGCCCCATCCCAGCAGGAGCTGGAGCATGGCAGGTTGAGGGAGAAGGAGATCTACTTGGCAGGCAGGCAGTCAAGTGTGAGTTTAAAGATAAGAAAACTGAGACTCCACGAGGGTGAGGGCTTGCATAAGAACACAGACACAGTGAGGAGCAGCACCAGGACTCACAAAGCCATGAGACTTCAGACTTGGAAAGGAGAGCAGAGAAAGCAGTGTTATTAGAATGGTGATTAGAATGGAGAATGTCAGAGACAGGAAGGCAATGAGAGGGACCTTAGAGGGAGAATGTCAGAGCTGGGGGGATCTGAGCCCAGAACAAAGCAGCATGGGCCACGATGCCCGCCCTGCCCAGAGCAGACGCTCCTCCAGGCAGGGCTCCCTGCCATGCTCCCCTGGGTTCCACCTGTTCTCCCAAGTTAAAGGTAGTTCATCTGTGATGAAAATAAAAGTAACAATGATCACCTACCAGTGCCAGGAAACCCAGCAGATTGACATGTTTGCCTTCCTTCCCCAGTACAGAAACTCCTTCCTGATATGACAGAACAGTGTTTTCCTGTGCGTTGGACAGACACACACTCCCCCACACACCCCCACACCATGTTACTTACTAAACCCGGAGTCATTTTTCTGACAGAGCTGAATGAGCTCTCTTAAAAAGAGACTGGGAGTTTTTCCTTCCTGAGTCAGTGTGGGAAGGAGCTGGGAGCCAGAAGTCTGCCTAAGGCAGCTGGTAGCCAATGGATGGAGCACTGGGCCTGGAGTCAGGCCCACCTGAGTTCAAATCCAACCTCAGACAACACCTGCTAGCTCTGTGACCCTGTGTAAGCCACTTAACCTCTGTTTGCCTCAGAACCCCCAACTGGAAAATGGGAATAGTGATAGCACCTGTTTCTCAAGCTTGTTGTGAGAATCAAATGAGATAATATTGGCAGAAGTTCTTGGCGCATAGTAGGTGCTGTGTAGATGCTTATTCCTTTCCCCAGGAGGGTGTGTGCATTCCTAAATCTTAGACCCTACAAGGTCAAAGCTAGGAAGGGTCCTACAAGCCACAAGTCCAATTCCAACACCTCCCTGTTGTGATCTAGGGGTGCTAGGAACCCTGAAATGCAAGAGTACAGGGCGAGTCTGCCTTGAAAGAATTCAATTACTCAAGTCTTCTTTCGGTTCAAGTTTATTAAAATATCCAGTCAGATGTGTGAGATCCCTAGTGATTGTGCTGTATTTGTGATGCCAATACAAGTGGGCCAGATTTTAAGAATGTGAGCATCTGATGAGACTGGGACTGATATTTTTATACAAAAAAAAAGACTGAGAAAATCCCCAACTTAAGGAGTGGCAAGTAGCCTGGGGTGGTTGGGAAGTAACAGAGAATTAGGGGCTGGGTTGGGTCAGGGGCCACAATGAAAGGACAGTTGGAAGGATGATTGACTGGGATGGGCCCCATGCCTCAGGAGAATTTGTGGGAAAGGTCAAGGATCCTTTTTAGAGGTTCAGGTACCATACCCCTTCCATCCCCGCGTCTATGCCCATTCTACAGGGAAGAAAACAGATTCAGAGACATAAATGATTCTGGCATCTCCAGCCCACAGAGTGCTGGATCCTGGGGATCGTTCCTGCCCTCAGAAGACTGGTTTTAACCAGGACTGCCCCCTCCCCTCCCCACCAAAGAGATGAGCATGCACATAATGGATGCTTGATGAGGGCAGAGGCTGGTTTGTCCCCTCTGTGCCTCAGGCCCTGAGTCCTTGCTCCTGCCCAGAGTGTTGAGGTTGGGATGCCAGGGAGACCTGGAGCCCAAAGAGTGAGTGAGATCACCGTTAGAGAAACAGTATTATTTCACTGGTTCTATTCACTAAAGTGATTTCCATCCATCAAGGTCCAGTTCCCATACCACCTCCTCCAGGAAGCCTTCTCCAGGGAGTTCTCAGAGAAGCACTCTGCCTGCAGCCCCCCAACACACTTCCAGTAACATTAGCTCCCACTGCTGGAGTGATCTCAGGTTTAACAAGGAGCTTGGGCTAACAGATTTAATTGATCTATATTATCCCCATCTTACAAATGAGGAAACCAAGGCTCAGAATGAGGAATGAATTTGTCCACAGTCACCCAGCTAGTAGCTAATCGGCCCCTCAGAACTCCAAATTCAGCCCTTTCCACGATAACCCTGGATCAGATGAGATGACGTCTAGGAAGCATGCAGCAAAGCAGGGTTTGCGTTATCAATCAGAGCTGTGCACACTTGTCTAGGATGAGCTGCTCTCTGTGCACATGCTGGATCCCCGACCTCAGTTCTGCTCTGGGAGGGCAGGGGCTGTCCAGCATCCCTGGAGCTCAAGCACAAAGGTTTCCATCCCTGGGTGCCTAATAAATGCTGGTTGAATTGAGTTCACATTCTCTCCAGGCTGCTTGTCCAAGGCCAAGGCTGGCAAGCAGAGCTGAAGGGGAAAGGCAGAAGGCCTGGGTTGCTCCCTGCTGCCCCCCCCCCCCAACCCCAGCCATCAGCAGGTGAAGCTTCCTCCCCTGGCCTCATTAAACGCTGGGCTGTGTGTATCCTGTCTCCACGTCTCTAAATATCTCCATGCCTTAAGAAACAGCATCCGCACGCTATTAAAATGCGTGCAAATGTGTTTTTAATAAACTGCCTCCAAATTTGCTCTCTGCATCCTGTGCTTATGGATTCTCAGGAGGGCTTATTAGATACAGGGAAGATGGGACAGAAAATTCTCCCAACTGAACGGCTCGCAGAGACATTAATCACTTTCAATTCCACCCAAATCAGGAGCAGGGAGTCATATTGCTGGTTTCAACTTAATGAATATAAATGTTAGCTCGTCCCTCATGAAACTTCCGAGGCTGAACTTTTACCAGTCATGAGTGGAAGGGGTGCTGAGGAATGTCACTGAATATGACACAATCATGGAACATGCAATGTTAGAATCACAGGACTGCAGAACAGCTGAGCTGTTTGACCCACACTAAGGAATCCACATAAGTAACAAGTGGTGAGCCAAAGTCTCTCTGAAGACCTCCAAAGACAAGGGCTCCTCGCTTCCTAAGGCAGCCCACCCCCCATCTTGGGACAGCTCATCCCTATAAGAATCATTTTCTGATATTAAGCCCAAACTGGCCGTTTCAAAAATGGATCCTGAAGGAATCTCAGTGCATAGAATATCAAAGCCAGAAAAATCTTCGAACAAGAAATGCCAGATCTTGGAGGGACCTTAAAAGAGATATCCCAGAATGTTGTCTGTGAAAGGGAACATAAGGGGATCAATGGTGGCCCATGGCTGAGATTAGAGAAGAGGCTTCCTGCCCAGCCCATGGCTGCTGACCCATCCTCCTCCATCTTCTGGCCAGAACCATGCCACCAAAGGCTGTGGTGGAGAAAGTCCATATTTTGAAAACGTTGCTTTGCATCTGTTTCTAATGTGACCCTGGAATCTGCAATATGAGATTCATTTTCCTCCAGATGTTACTCTTTTGCTTTTAGAAGATGGATTTTCTACCCCTGTGATGCCCTGAAGACAGAGAGCAGCATCTAGGGCCTATCCTACCATGTTTCGATGGGGGTCATCCCTAGTAGAGAGATAAAAATAAAAGCATCTTTTTTTTCCAATCCACAGAATTAGTTTTAAAAGTGCATGCTGTGGTTGACTTGGCTCTCCTGGATACTCAGGTCATTTCACACTCCATTTCTCTTATTTCCCATGTTTATGTTGAGAAAATGGATGTTGATTATTTATACTAGTACGTAAATTAGATACTTAAAGGGATGGATGGATGGATGGGTGGATAGACAGATAGAGAGAAGAATGATAGGTGTCAGAAAAAGGAAAAAAGATGGATAGAATAAATGGATAGATAGCAAAATAATTATAGAAATGAATAGTTAACATGGTTTTAGAACAATCCTACAAGAGGTAGCTAGATAATAGATATACATGTGACAGGAAGGCAGGCAGGTAGGTAGGTGATGGATAGGAGAAGGGGGAAGGTGATGGAAGGATGCATAGGTAGAAAGTCTCAGAAAGAGACTGAGAAAGGCAGGGACATAGATGGATAGAAATTGGGCTTGAGAGACTGAAAAGAGAAGATATAGAAATTGAGGGTCAGGGGATTAAAAGACTTGGGAGGAAGCAACAAAAGAAACCTGAAGCCAGGTGCTGGGTCATGCAGGACCTTCCTGACAGACCCAGAGCTTCAGGATGGCAATGTCAGCCACACACAGAGAACAGAATGCTGAGGGTAGGAGGGGTTCCTGGACCCAGAATGTCAGAGAATCTTAGAGATGGTCTAGTCCACAGTTTCTCCCTTCGGATGGCTGTAAAATGGGAATTATAGCATTCCCATGGTTTGAGGCACAGATATATACAGGGCATCATGAGACCAGGCCATGGTGCCCACTGTGAGGCTGCAGGTGAGCCGGCTAAGCTCTCTGAGCAAAGTGGGGAGCCTAATCTTTTCTCTGTTTGTACCTTATAGGGTTTACTAGGAGGAAAAAACTTCAGAAATCTAAATGTGCTTTAGAAGTTAGAGCAATTATTGATTCATATTGGCTGCAGAAACAGTTTTCAAAACATGGGTGAGTGATTTTCAGCCTCTCCTGTCAAAGCTCTGGTTTTCTGGGTATGCATTCTCATTTGTACAAACTTGACAAGGAATGCAGGAACTCCATGTTGCTGTGGCACTGATGGGAAGCTGACATTCTCCTTGGGAGCAGTGACTTCACGTGTGACCAGCCCACGCTCCCACTAACATGAGGTGTGCAGGTCCCCAGTTTTCTCCTTGGAAACATTCCTACAGATGGGGAATCCCAAGGAAACAGACAGACAAAAGACATCTCTGTTCTTCTCCTGAGCTCAGTGGAAGTTTTCCCTCATTTGCATGATTGATCAGTTTGCTTTCTACTTTGGCAATGCCATTTTTCACATGTAAATGTGAAACCTAACAATGAAGGAGAACTAACTGGGCCTGCTTTTATCTGTCCCGAGGTAAGAAATGGGCTGGGATGCCAATCATGAACTGGCCACCGGTGAACCAGAGCAGGAGCTCCCCAGGGGCATGGCAGTTTTGAGGGTTTATTGATGAGGGTCCACCCTCCAAAGATGTGGATTGGTACCTTGGTGATTCTGGTCCTTGTCCTCCCATAAATACACCAGAAGACTGCACCCCAGGTGCCAGAGACTTCCTCTGGGTCTCCTGACATCACACAGATAGCAGCAAAGCTGTCCACCGGTCATCACTCACTCGGCCCGATGGACAGCAGGTCATTCATCTTACCCAGTAAAGCAGCTCTCTGACGGCACCCTTGGTGCGGCTCCTCTGGCACAATCCCTGGTTATTAATGGGCTGTAGCCTGCTCATGGCCACCATGTGTCTCTCCATGGCCCATTGACTGATGCCCATCTCAAATACCTCGGAGACAGGAGGAGTCTGGGGCTCACAGCCACGCAGTACAATGGGGAGTGAGCTTCTGGGGAGAAGCTTAATAACAATAACAACACTAAATAAACAAAGACAGGGAGCAGATCTGTAATATCTCTGGTGTTGGATAAGACTCCCTCTACTAACACTGCTCCATAGCTTCTCTTAGAGCTCCTGCGGGCACTTACAGTTTAAACGGATTGCCCAGGCCACATAGCCAGTATGTGTCAGAGGTGGGGCAATAATAGCAATGCTGCTGGCCCATTTATGAAGTGCCTGCCTAACGTTGAGTCCACAGAACATTAAAACAGAGAAGGAAAGAGCAGAAGAGGGACTCACCCAGGGACTGTTTCTGTCTGAATCCTACTGGGAAAGACAAGAAGAAAGAAATGATAATAACAAGCTATAGAACACGGAAGATAAAGCAATCACAGTGATTTCATGCCCGTCTCAGACCTGTTCCTACCTGAACTCCAATGAAAAAGATGAGAATCTGATTTTAATTAAACAATAATGTTTCCATTTCTAGTGTCTTCAGACTCACAAGGCCTTTTATTCCAGCGGCTTTTCAAGGTGGGCAGTAGATGCTCCATTATTCCTCCAGAAAGGTGAGGACATTATGGCTAAGAGAGGCAGATGGTCTTGGCCACAGTCACAAACACAAGTGTCACACCTAGGGCCTAAACCTAGCGCTCTTGTCTCTATCCACAACATCTTGTTGGACTCTCCCTCAGCGCATGAAAGACAACAGGTGCTTAATAAAGGTGTGCTAAGTGACAGTCTGCTGGAATGAATAAATGAATGGGTGAGACCAGGGAAGCAGAATCAGTGGCAGTGTCAGCAGACTGGTGGTGATAGGTAACTCACTTGCCGATTGTACTTTCTAGTTTAAGTGAAGTTTTACACATACCATCCCATGACAGCCTTCTGAAGAAGAGAATGGTAAACATGGAGGTCAGACAGGGAAAGTGACTTGTCTAAGATCACACTGCCAGGAAACGCTAGAGCCAGAACTTGAATTCAGGTCTTCTGATTTAAAGTACATCTCCTGGTTGAATGATTAGCCTTCTCAGGCTGAATCTATGTGTTCCTCCTCATTTTCTGAGTTCTTATTTCTAATTACTATGCTAACCCACATATCCTTATGGAGGGCACCTTCACCTCCATCCCAACTATATATGTTCACACCCTCTGATCAGTACTCGAGATACAAAGAGGTGGCACAGGGCTGGGAATGCATATTTAGAAAGAAAGCTATAGATAGACAGATAGGGACAGACACAGATAGACACAGACATAGATATAGACATATAGATCTAGATTCAGAAATAGAAGTAGAGACATACTCATAGACACAGACCTAGACCAGGTAACTACAGCCCACTTGGAGTTGCTCCCTCTACAGCAGTAAGCACACGTTAGCAGCAGTAAAGCAGAGAAGACAGGTCTCCCTGCCTTCTGGCTGCCTTCTTCTTGCCTACAAACATGCTCATGCACTCCCCATCCTTAAAGACCAGTCTCACTTGGCCCTATGGTCCTCCGTAAGCTATCACCCTATAAGTCTGGCTCCCTTCTGTGCTAAGTTGGAGAGAGCTGCTTAGACAGCTTCTCTACTTCTACGCTTCTTTGGTTCTAAACCCACTGCTATCTGGTTTCCAACTTCATCATTCAATTGAAACCACTCTATGAGTTACCAGTAACCTCAAATGCCAAATCGAATGGCTTTTTCTCAGCCCTCACCCTTCTTGGCCTGTCTGTAGCCTCTGGCATTATTGGGGATCCTTCTTCCCATGATTCCCTCTTTTCTCTGGGTTTCTGTAATGCCCCTCTTTCCCTGTTTTCTTCTTACTCCTCGGTCTCCTTTGATGGAGCTTCGCCCAAGTCATGCCTGCTACGGTAGAGGTGCACAGCCCCCTAACCCTCAAGTCTTCCTGACTCCAGGTCTATCACTCTACCCACTGTGCCATCTAGCTGCTATTATTATTATTATTAAATTTATCACATACTGGGAGCCCAACAGCCTCTGGCTGGCCCTGGGACCCATTTAATTAGTGAGTGGTAGAGCCAAGTCTCAGACCCAAGTCGTGTGACTCCCACTCCATATCCCTGAATGTGCCAGGCTACAAGCTGCCTCCTTTTCCTGGGTCCCCTACAGTCATCTTCTAATCAACCAACAAACCCAGATCAAGTCAGTCCCTCTTCCAAGTAGCCCCCAAACCCCAAAGGCAGGGATGTATCTGATGCCTCAGCCCCCACAGAGATCCCTACTTTGGGGTCCTACTCTCCACCCACACATTGCCCATCCATCACACACTCATGTGGATTCTGAGCCAGGGCAGGAACAATACTAGGTCCATTAAGTTTAATGAGAACTCCCACCTGAAGCTGGATCCTGGGGTATGAGCACAGGCCAGGGCAACTTCAGGAGCCAATTTACCTCAGAGGTCCCTGGCTTTCTGTCAGGTTTAAATGACAAGAATTCTAAAGTGCCTTCTAACTCTCAGACCCTCTGACCATCTGTCCACCAACCTTCCCCCTGACCTAGAGGACAAGCAACTTGATCCCTGCCAGGCCAGGATCATGAAGGGGGATTCAAATTAGACATGGCACTAATCTAACCAACTGCCCCCCCCCCATGAAACAAAGATGACCTTCCTGAGGAGTGTTTGGGGGTGAGGAGATCAGGCAGAGAGAGGTCAAGGAGCCATGGTGCTGTGGAACAAGGGAAGGGCTGAGAGCCAGAGAACTCAGATTTGAATCCCACCTCTAATGACCACTACCGAGGTCACTGAACTTCTCTGGGCTCATTCTTCTCCTCTGTAAAACAAGCGGAGCGAACTCGATGATTTCCAAAGGTCATCCAAGCTCTCCTGGTAACCCTGTGAGCCCACAGGAGAGGAGTGGTTTGGCAAATCCCAGCTGCTCACTGGCTGTGGCAATGGAGGCAGCAAAGACATGTAGATGTGAATGTTCCCTTCCATCTAGCCAGCTGCCAATGGCCCCAAGAGAGGAGAGACTTGGTGTCTGCCACTTCCCCAGCACCTTCTCCAGGAAGCTCCTTACATTCTCTAACTGGGCTCAGCCCAGTGCAGCAGCCAGCGCTTATAGAGGGTGCCTTCAGGCTCTCCAAGCATGTGCTCATCCTGTAACATCTGATCACAAGCTAGAAGATATGGTTAGCTCTTACTCTCCATTTTAAATGAGAAAACCAAGGGGAAGAGCAATGAGGTCACTTGTTTATGGCTACATGTCCACAGAACAGCAGAGACAGAGTTTGAACCCAGGCATTATCTGACCCCTGACTTTGCCCCAAGCCAAGGCTGCCATCTAGCCACCAGAGAAGGCCAGTTTTGACCACATCAGCCCATAGTACAAATTAAGATCACAGGGAAAGCAAGCCGCTCTCAAGGGCCCTGGAAAGAGCCACCTGCACATGAGAGGATGACTGTGCAAACCAGTGTTCATAACTGGGACAAATTAAGCAAAACAGCTTTTTATGTGTGGCCAATGGCTTGAGACATCTGATGGAGCATGCCCTCACTGAGCCTGCCCAGAGAGCTGATCTCTTGCTTGGGTGTTTCACACAAGGTACAAGGCAGGACAGCCTCGGTTAGACGTAGCACAGGGGCCTCCCAGCAAAGGGAAAGAAGCAATCCAAGAGGCCCCTCACTAAGACCTGAGCATCACCAGCCCATGCCTAGCTTGTTCTCTCTAGTCCCAGATGTGGAGAAACCAGTGATGTCCTTCCTCAGTGATTTCCCCTCCCCAAGAAATAACGAGACTAGACCAAGGTCACTGGTTCTGCAAAGCTTGTTCTGGCTTTCCTAGAGTCTGCTGGCAGTCTTTCCACATCACCACTCCAGAGCTCCTCCTCATGCTCATATCTCCAGCGCTCTCCCGGGGCAGTAACTGCAAACAGCTGGCTGGGGCCCACTCTGCCTTAGCTCCTGCAGAATCTACATCTCCTTCCCAGGTCCTCAGCTTCCTGCTCCAACCTCTACACAGGCTGAAGTGATAGCCACACACTGGCCTGTCATAGCACAAAGCACCTTCATCCACTGGGATGAAGTCTACCTTTGGGCTGGCCCCCTCCTACGGAGGGTGATGGGAGGAGAAGAGATAAAGGATTCTGATGGGGCAGGTAAGACTCCACTTGAGATTAGGAAACACGACTGTGTGGTGAACCCAGCTAGCCTGGCCTCCGAGTTCTTTTAATTTGCATCCTCATCCTGGGGCAGGGAACGCCACCCCTGCAGGTCTAGACCTCATGTGTTGACCCACAGTTTATAAAGCATTGAAGGGGTTGTGAGTGGAAAAAGTTTAAGAAGCCCTGATTTAGAGCACTGTGACTACTGATGCCTCCAGCAAAAGGCACAGAGAAAGGCAGGTGATGGGAGCAACAATGGGGCTGGGGCTGGCAGCAGGATGCTAGGTATACAGATTCAAGGCTGGATGATCTTACAGTTCAACTGATCAATCACAGAGTTAAGTCTATGAAGGGAAGAAAGCAAAGACAGAGCAGGGGATGTGCTCTGAAAGAATGGTGGGACAGGTGGGGGGAAAGAACAAAGACCAGGCTTAGGAGCAACAGAGCAGAGGAAGAGGAATTTCAGAGTCCTGGATCATGGGGGTAGCAAGTTTGGGTTGTGGTCAGATCTAGGGCATGACAATCACTGGGGGGCCTACAGTGGGTGAAGGCACAGATCATGGGACTTAAAGATACCAAGAACTGGAGGCCAGGGCGTTTGAGGGGCAGTAGACAGGTAGTGATTTCCTGAGCAAAGTGACAGAAGGCTGAAGGCTGAAGGTCGAGACAAGGCTTTGTTGTTGTTGGAGTTATTTTTTAAAATGTATTTTTAACAGTTTTTTTTAACATTCTGAGTTCTAAATTCTTTCCCTCTCTCTAGTCCCATGAATTAAGAAGGTGAGCAATACATCAATTGTACATGTGAAGTCATGCAAAACATATTTCCATAGTAGCCATACTGCAATACAGAACTAGTACCAGTCCCAATTTTTCCACACCCCCACTAGAATCTGTTGTTTTCCATCATGTTAGCCAATCTGAAAAGGATGAGGTGATACCTCAGAGTTATTTTAATTTGTATTGTTCAATCAATAGTGATTTAGAATGTTTTTGTATGTGGCTATTGATAGTTTTGATTACTTCTTCTGAAAACTGACAATTCATACCCTTGACCACTTACCAACTGGGGAATGGCTCTTATTTTTATAAATTTGGCTCGGTTCTGGAAGGTAGGTTACTGAGTGATGCCAAGGAGGGGTCTGTAAGAAGCAGTGACCAGCACCAGAGAGGGTGGTCAGGGAGTAGGTGTGCTTGGAGCAGATTCAGGTTTTAGTTTGTGCAAGAAGATGGAAAGAATGAAGAGTGAAGAGCCCAGAAGACAGGGCAGCTTCTCAATGCGAAAGCAGTAGGTTTCTGGAGTTCGCACTGGAAAGGGGGCAGAGGGCCTGGGCAGAGGCAGGGTGGAAGTGGCAGATGGGACGACAGCTCAGGGAGAGAGGAGGGGGAGAGGATACTGTAGAAATCAAGTCTGAATCGCAGGGACAAAGGGACCAGATTCTAGAAGGGCAACCACTATGCCATGGAGGAAGAATAAGGAGACCAGGTACCCATCAGGGTCCTAGGCATCTAGAGAGCACAGTGGATAGAGTGTGGAGCCTGAAGTCAGGGGTTCTAGGGCTCAAATCTGGCCTCAGATAGTGATTAGCTGCGTGACCCTAGGCAAGTCACCTAACCTCTCTCTGCCTCAGCTTCCTCAATTGTAAAATGAGGACCATACCTTGCAGGACAGGCATGAGGATCAAATGAAATGAATTTGTACGGCATGTAGCCAGTGCATAGCACATAGTAGGTACTATACAAAGGCTTGTTGCCTTCCTCTTCCCTCCTCATGTAATAAAATATGGCTGTGGAGTCAGTGTACCCTAGTGCTGTCCACTTTCACTTCTGCTCACACCAGACTTAGAGGACCTGGCTGTTGAAGCTTAGCCCTGGCTAAGAGCTCTGTCCAGATTTGGAGCATCCTTCTTTCCACTCACACCCATCACCAGCAGCAGAAGCCTACCCCAAGGGAGGGATGCAGTATACCCAGAAGAGAGCCCACATGTGAATGGAACATTCAGTCCCCAACCTCCAGGCCTTCTGGGATGCTGAGAGAGCCATTAGGATGGATGTAAGCCACCTTCTGTGTTCTAAGCTCTAATATCTCTCCTGACTCAGCCTTTCTGTCTCCCTCCCAGCTCTGATATTCTCTCTTCTATATTCTCATGTATGATATTTTAGACACTATAAGCCCCATTCAAGCACTAGAATATTGTGTTTCAAACCTCCCATAGAGCTAATATCCCACAGTCTATGTCATAAAATTCCTATCAATAACATTCCAAGTTCTATCTTCTTAGATCCCTTTCAACTTCAATATATTATTTTTCTATGTTTTAAGTCCCATTCCAGCTGACATAGTTCTGAGAACACTCCCAGCTCTGACATTACGTGTTCTTAGGTTCATTCCCACTCTGACATTCAATGTTTAAGCTTCCTAACCACTTCAGCATGCTGCATTCTGTGTTTTCAGGACCCTCCCAGCTCTGATGTTAAAAGACTCTTCATTAAATAATGGGAATATTATTCCTCCAATAATGACTGAACATATGTCAAACTCTCTGTAAACTCTAAAGTACCATTAAAAAGTCCCTGTTAACATTATTCCTGCCCAAGCCTATAGGAAGACAATATTCCATTCTAAGATTCAACTCTGTGAGAAGCAAAAGTAGAGGGGCCAGCACCAATTATAGAACCACATGACTGCACAGTTGGAAGGGGTCCCAGAAGCCTCTAATCAGACCCATCCAAGAAGGAATTCCCATTCCCACATACTTGAGAAATGGTCATCCACCTTCTGCTTGCAGACCACTAAGGAGGGGGCTCATCCCAATCTGGGACAGTTCTGATGATTAGGAAGATTTTCCGATATTAAGGTCGCAGGGCCAAGCAGAACAAGTCTGATGCCCAATATGGGGGGTCAGTTTCTGTGCTTCTCTCTCCCCCCTCTTTTTTACAGGCTGAGTATTTCCAGTTCCATCACTTAATCCTCGCATGGCGTGGACTCAAGGCCCTTCACTATCTGGGTCACCCTCCTACACATGCACACTGTCCAAGTCATCAAAGTCTATCCAAAACTACAGCTCACAGAACTGAGGATGCGTGAGCTGTAAGGGTTCCCTTGCCAGAATGGGCATTTAAAAATTTTTGATGTTTTCCAAGGAGGCCTTCTAAGTACCCAGGGCTTGATCTAAACACTTCATTCGTCTTCAACTGGGCCCCCAAGAGGCTGAGCAGCCTGGAGAAGGACTTCAAAAAAAGGGTGGAGAGATGGATCAGAGTGAGTGTAAATAGCAATTGTTTCTGTTTTGGTCAGAAACCCTGAGGGTCTTCCCCTCTCAGACTGTTTTTTAAAAAAGTAAAAGAGGCCATTCTCTGCTTCTTTTCTTACCTAGCCTCAATCATGGAATGGGCATTGTCTCAGTCAAACTGAGATTGGGTAAGACCTTAACTTTAAAAGATGAAAGTCTCCCAGTGCATCTGAGACCAACTCCAGGCATCTGATCTCTATCTGGCCATTGAATGCCGATGGCTCTGGAGGAGAGAGTGAAGATGGTGACCCTGCACAGCCCTGTCTCACTTAAATCTTTTTCTTTTTTGGCCTTTTGGAGGGCAATTGGGGTTAAGTAACTTGCCCAAGGTTACGCAGCTAGTTTTTTTTTGTGTGTGGGTGTTAAGTGTCTGAGACCAGAACCGAACTCAGGTAGTCCTGAGTCCAGGGCCGGCACTTTACTCACTGCACCACCTAGCCACCCCATGTCTCACTTAAATCTAATTCACTGTTCATCTTCAAGAATGAAGGCCAAACAACAACTACCAGAGATTACCTCTCACTGACACCAGGCACAGTTGCTTGCTATTGTCACCATTAGACCATGAGCTCTCTGAGGCCAGGGTCTGCTTTGGCCTGTCTTTGTACCCCAACATGTAGCACAGTGCCGACACATAACACACATTTAATAAAAGCCTCTGAATGACTGACTGGAAAGAAGCTTGGACTCATACAATCACAGAATGGAGAAGGTCAGAGCTGTGGGGGATCATAGGACACCAGCTATCAGAATTGAAGGGGAAACACAGACCCCAGAATGTCAGACTTGGAAGAGAACTTAGAACATGGAATGTCAGTGTAGGAAGGGATCTTAGAACGTGGCCTGTCAGAGCTGGCAGGGCTCTTAGAGATTGTCTAGTTAATCGTCCAGATAAATATCCTTGAACAATTTACTTTCTTTCTCTGAAACTCAGTTTCATCATCTGTCAAATGGGGATAATAGTCCTTCCCTCCTGATGTCTGTTAGAATGAGATAATGTATGCAAAGTGCTTTATAAACTGTACCATGCTCTATAAATGCCTGTTATTACTTTTAATAATAATAATTACACAGCAAAACCCTCTATCACATAATGAGGATTGATTCTACCTCCTTCTCGCTAAGCTTGGCAGTTAATGGAAGAAGATATTTTTCTAAAAATAGAAGGTAAAGAAGCCAAACGCGGAGGCTCTAATGTATAGCCCCACATCTCCGGGCCCTTCCCACAGTGTTTTTGGTAATAAAATAGCTTGTTCAGGAGAGACCCAGGGCTGATGGCGCACAGGCAGCAGAATCCTTACTGCATATTGGCATATAATCAAGCATATTAAAAATAATAAAAATGATTTAACCAGAATAAAAATCCATTTAGATATTGGGGAATTTTGTTAAATGCTCAAATATCAGCTCTCAACAAAGCTCAGTCTATTTTTTTCTTAAAGTAAAGAAAAGGAGATTGAAATAGATTGGAGAGCCTCCCCCTCTCTCTGGCAGGAAGAAAAGAAACAATTAAGAGGAATGCATTTCTGAGAAGATTATTTCTATTTCAATATTTCCAGTCTGTTTTCTCCAATTCAATACTGCACGGAGTCACTCTGGGTGACTCCAAGCCCAGGAAGGGGCTCAGGAGCTCATGATGCTCAGCTCCCAGGAGATGCTGCCAAACTGTGCCCAGACCAGAGCTATCTTGCCGGGCATCCGGGGTGGTCACAGACACACTTCCCTCCCTCAACCAAGAGAGACAGGAGAGGCAAGGACCACCCCGAACCATCGCTTCACACAGGAGCACCCAGGAAGAAACAAGACAGCTCTGACCAGTCTTATGTAGGCAGGTGACCAGAGAGCTGAAGCCCTCTAGGATGTGCAACCTGAGTGTTTCACAGATGGACAGAGGCTTCCTAAAGTACGTCCTGAATGTTCCAAGCTCTAGAGGGGAGAGGCCCTCCTGCTCCAAGCTGACGGATACTGGTTTCTTCTTGTTTGATCAGTGTGATCTGTGGGGAGCACCTGATCAGGTGGGGGGCTTGAACTCAGCGTCCTGTAAGACCCCATCCAGAGATTCTGTGCGCTCATAATCAGGAAGAGGGGAGTCCCTGAGAGGCCCAACAGGTGCAAGTGACTTTCTAACAATGAGTGAAAACTACCCCTCCAATGAAAAAACGAGACCTGTTTGAATATGCCCAGTAATGAGGCATTCATTCAAAGTAGTTTTTCTCTGTGAGAAATGCTGTGACCTGAATTTCTGCACTGGTTTGGAGATCACCTTATTCAATTCAAGAAGCACTTATTAGGTACTCACTATGGGCAAGGTACTGTGCAGGGGTCTGAGAATACCCAGACAGAAAGAAAACTGTGCCTACCCTCAAGGAATTTACATTCCACTAGAGGGAAAGGGCAGGGAAACAAAGGCAGAAAATCAACAAAGAAAATGCTAAAGCATTTCAAGGAGTGAGGGTCAGGAAACCCTCCCATAGGAGAGAGACCTGAGCCATCCTTTGAGGAAAGTCAGGGATTCAAAGAGGTACAGAAGAGGGAGGGCACTCTAGGCACAGGAGGTGGCTTCTGCAAAGGCAGAGAGGTGGCAGATGGAACATGTGCACAGCTGCCAGTCTGGCTGGAGAAAAGAGAGATCAGAGAGAAGTAACAGACAATCACTCAGAAAGACAGGTTGGAGCCACCTCATGAAGGGCTCTGAACGCCATACAGAGGAGAATCTATAACCCAAAGATTAAAAGAATAACAACAGGTAAAATGTCAAAGCGGGAAGTCTGACCCACACATGTTTGCCCCCTATCGGGGCCTGCTGCCCAGCTGGCACTGCCCTGACAGAGTATATGAGACTACCTAGTCCTTCAGATTTCAAGAGGCAACCCTGAATGGTTATGGTGTTTGACACCATCATTCACAAGCCCCAATCTGGCATGCTTCCCATTATTAATCAGCTACTGGCTTTTGGAAAAGGTCATTTACTAAGACAGTAAAGTTAGTCATTACAAAACATTCCCACCAACGTGTTCCTTTCTAAAAGACACAGATAGCACTTCTATCTAGTCATAATTCTCAAGGCTGTCTCTGTCTGGAGAAGGGGGTCTTTTACTATTTCAATGTCTTCCTCTGCTCTCAATCCCTCCCCTCCAGCACCCTCTCACACTGACTCTTGTTTCTGGTGGGTTTGATGGATCTCCTCAATGTACTAGTCACCTAGAACTCCCCTCTCTAAATACTCATTCATCTAAGATGAAGAGGGAATGAATACAAAAGAAACCCAAAACCACTAGGTAGGAAGAGCAAAAGCAGCCAGCAGCCCTCTTTGACCCAGCAGTTCACAAAAGTCTTCCTACTTTAAAGTCTCTAAGGAAGAGAAGGAAAGATGGCAGAGGTTAACCTTTTGTATTCTCACTCAGTTCTAGCTCAGCTGCTCCTGAATCATTAATCCTTTTAGATCCAAAGCCAATTATAAGGGTTTTCACCAAGATACAATACTGACCCTAAGTTGTCATGGATGAAACCTGGCTCCCTACAGATTTCCTCATGGTCTCCTGGGCTGAGTCCAGGAAGGGAATGTCTGTGTACACTTTCAGGGAATAGGCCTTCATGGTCACCACCCTTGCCATGACACATGGATCATAGAATATACAATGTCAGAACTGGGAAGGGCCTTGGACCAGAGAATGTTGGAGCTGGGAGAGACCTAAGAGCATTGGTTGGGAGCGCCTTTGGAGATTATCCACTGCAACATGTTTATTTTGGAGCAAGAAACCGAGGCCCAGAACAGGAGCAGGGCCTACCCAAGGCACCACATCTAGTGAGTAGCAAGGTGAGAACTTGAATTCTAGTCTCCTCACAAGACTTGTTGCACAAGAACACTTCTCTGAGAACATCTAACCATGTCCTTCCAGGACCTTTGTCATTTGGGGAATGAGAGTTTTCTGGGATCCTTGGATTCTTAGACCTGAGAAGGCAGGTCATACTGCTCCTGCAGGAAACTAGAATTCTGCTTCCAAAATTCAGGACAAAAGAACACTTCTTCAAAGCCATGGCCTACAGCCTCTGGTTTTAGGTGTCTGAACTGGGGCCACAAGCTTCACTCCTTTGGATAGCACGGCCTTCTTCCTGTATCTTCTTCCAAAATTAAGCATTACTGGGACTTATTAAATGATATGAAGATATGAATATCTAGGTCACGTCAAGTATCTCAGGGCAGAATGTATCATTTGGAACATCATTCATATTATTGCCATTGTCATTATATAATTATTGTCAATCAATCAATAAACACTTATTAGGTGTTTATTATGTATCAAGAACTATGTTTAATGATTGGAGTACAAAGAAAATATTTTAAAAGCTCTTGTCCTCAAGGAGTATCCATCCTTTTATAAAAATAGATTTTATTGATCTTTCAAAATTTAACTTCTCATAGATTCCCCATGCCATCAATCTTCTTCCCCATTCAAGAAATTTGTCACTTAGTAACAGAGAATTAAAAAAAAAGACAAGAGGAAGAGGAGAAAAAAAAGTGGCAAAACCAGTAGATACCTTGAAAATGTCTGATGTCATCTGCAATGCGGCATTCTTGTGGACCTCTCCTTCCACCTCTACAAAGGAGTGGGCTGAGGGGCTAAGCCAAGTCAAGTCAAAGCACATGCTCCGGTCTCTTCTTCGGGGCCAAGCTCATTCTTCACACTTCTCCATTTCTTCGTGCTTGTTGCTCTTCCCATAGTCATTGCTGCATGTGTGTGTAGTGGCTTTTTGGTCCCACTTCCTTCACTCTGCATCAGTTCTGGTAAATCTTCCTGTGCTTTCTCTGCACTGACCATGTTCGTCATTTCTTACAGCACAGTGTTAGGAGCTTATGTTCTAATGTAGCAGACAACACACACAGAAACAGACTGAGTCAATGGAAGGCAACCTTAGAGGGTGAGGCACTGGCAGCAGGGGAGGACTGGAAAAGCCTCAGAAGAAGGTGGCATTCAAACAGTCTTCAATGAAAACTGGATTCTAAGAAGCAGAGGGAAGCAAAGAACATTCCAGGATTGGGGAGCAGCCAGTGCAAAGGGAAAGACCACACTGCTTGGGCACAAGTATGACTC
>NW_027185850.1:26463373-26507741 GCF_028583685.1 Petaurus breviceps papuanus | reverse complement strand
ATTATTCTGTCATCCCTCATCCTCATGGACAGCTCACATCTCTCCTGGTCAGTTTAAATAATATCCAAGTTGAAAGGAAAATGCCAACCTTCCCAAGAAAATTCCCTAAACAAATAAAATCATAAATCCAGTCCCAACCCTTTTATCAAAGAAATCATGGACAAGATATTGTTATTTTACAATAAGTAAATATTGGCATATTATACTGCCTATGCATGATAAAAAGTTCACTGTTTGATGGGATAATACATCATCTGGGAAACGCAGTACAGTCACAATTACCTTCCTTAGCTGCCACCCCCTTTGCCCCAAGAAGCTTGGTCCTGGCTGCACCTGGTAACTTTCTCCACAATGTGAACCAGCTTCCAGGTCCGAGCCCTTTGGGCCACTCGAGTCAGTTCTGTGGCAATGATAGAGGATGCAGTTCTGCAGGGACAGATGCTATCCTCCTTGCTGGAGGAAGCCAACCACAGCATCCCTTGTGAGACCCTCTGCCCTGAGAACTGGTTTGTTTGCTGAGCAGAGGCAAGGTTGAAGGGGAGAGGAAGAACTGGTGCCAAGAAAACATTGCTGCTCAACCTAGAAACACTAGAAGAAAATCTGCTGATGGAGGGGACTGGAGGCAAGAAACAGCATGACAGGTACAAGCTCTAACCTGGTACATCACCAGGATCAGGGACATTTCCCCAGACACACAGAGGAGGGGAAGGCTCAAGGATCTTCTCGATGACTCAGGTGATATCAATGTCATTCAATGCTTATTTATTAAATGCCTACTGTGGTCAAGGCCTTGTTCTCAGGGCTGAAAGACTGGATGGGACAAAGCCTCCCCCTGCCACAGAGCTACTGATCTACTGTTGCACAGGACACATAATAAACGACCCCAAAACAAAATGAAACATGGTCCAAACTGTCCAAAATGCTCTCCTGAAGACCACACAGATTGTACTCAACTCAGAGAGATCTGGGAAGGCTTCAAGGAGAAGGGGACCCTGGATCTGGGTCTCAAAGGATGGTCAGGGTTTTTTTTTTAATTAATGTATTTTTTGTTTAAAACATTCTGTTCCACAAGCTTTTGAGTTTTAAATTTTTCCCCTTCTCTCCCTTCCACACTCCCCAAGATGGTGTGCAATGTGATAATGGCTCAAAATATACATCCATATCAAACATATAATCACATTAGGCATGTTATAAAGAAGAATTATAACCAATGGAATGAATCACAAGAAAGAAGAAACAAAACAAAACAAAAAGGAGAGAGCAAATAGTCTGCTTGCTCTACATTCAGACTCCGTAATTCTTTCTCTGGATTTGGATAACATTTTCCACCACAAGTCTTTTGGAGTTGTTTTAGATCCTTGCATTGCTAAGAAGAACAAAGTCTATCAAAGTTGGTCATTGTACAATATTACTGTTACTGTATACAATGTTCTCCTGGTTCTGCTCACTTCACCCAGCATCAGTTCAAAAAAGGCTTTCCAGATTTTTCTGAAATCTGCCTGCTTGTCATTTCTTAAAGCACAATAATATTCCATTACGTTGATGTATTACAACTTGTTCAGCCATTCCCCAATTGATGGACATGCCATCAATTTCCAATGCTTTGCCACCACAAAAAGAGTTGCAAAATTTTTTACAATGTAGGTCCTTTTCCCATTTTTATGATAGGTCAAAGAGTATGCAATATTTTTTTTGGTCTTTAATTGAGGTTTTTTTAATTTTGTTGTTTTCCTTTTTTTAAATTAAATTTTATGATTATTTTTAGTTTACATCATTCATTTCCACAAGATTTTGAGTTCCAAATTTTCTCCCCATGTTTCCCCCACCCAACATCCCAAAATAGCGATCCCACTGTATACCCCCTCCCCAATCTGTTCTCTCCTACATCCTCTCCCATCCCCCCTCTGAATTTCCAGTAGGGCAAGATGGATCTCTATATCCCAGTGCCTATATATCTTATTTCCCAGTTTCATGTAAAAAAAATAATATATTTTTTAAATGTTTGATTTTTAAAACGTTGAATTCCAGATTCTTTCCCTTCCTCCCTCATCACCCACCCTTACTGGGAAGATAAGCAATTCAATATAGGTTGTACATGTGTAGCTATACGAAACATTTCCATAGTGGATATATTGTGAAAGGCTGACTATATTACCCTGCATCCTATCCCACCCACCATTTGTTCTATTCTCTACATTGACCTTGTCCCTTTTCAAAAGTGTGAGCTTCTAACTTCCCTCCCCTTTAACCTGCCCTCCCCTCCATCATCCTCCCTCTCATCCCCTTCCCCCCTACTCTCCTGTAGGGTGAGATACCCTACTTAGTGTGTATGTCATTCCCTCCCTAAGCCAAATTCAATGAGAGTAAGGTTGACCCATTCCCTTTTGCCTTCCTGTTTTTCCCCTCCATTGTAACAGTTTTCCCTTGCCTCTTCTATGTGAGATAATTTACCCCATTCTGTCTCAGCCTATTTCCTCTCATTATATTCCTCTCTTACCTCTCAATTTCAACTTTTAAATACCATTCCATCCTATTCAATTGGCCCTGAGCCCTCTGTCTATGTATACCTGTACACATATATACACACACTCACATATGTATTCATACACCCATATACCCTCCTATATAGACATATATGTATGCATACATATATACACATTTATATTCTCTTCAACTATTCTCATACTGAGAAAAGTTTCTTAAGTTATAATTATCATTTTTCCATGTAGGAATGTAAATAGTTCAACTTTGATGAGTTCCTTATGATTTCTTTTCCCCGTTTACCTTCTCATGCTTCTCTTGCTTCTTGTATCTGAATGTCAAATTTTCTATTCAATTCTGTTTTTTTTTTATCAAGAATGCTTGAAAGTCCTCTATTCCATTGAATGACCATATTTCCCCCTGAAACATGATACTCAGTTTTGCTGAGTAGGTGATTTTTGGTTTTAATTCCAGCTCTTTTAACCTCCGGAATATCATATTGCAAGCCCTTCGATCTCTCAGTGTAGAAGGTACCAGATCCTGTGATATCCTGATTGTGTTTCCACAATATTCAAATTGTTTCCTCTTGGCTGCTTGTAATATTTTCTCCTTGATCTGGGAACCCCGGAACCTGGCTATAATATTCTAAGAGTTTTCTTTTGGGGATCTTTTTCAAGAGGTGATTGGTGTATTCTTTCAGCCTCTATTTTGCCCTCTGGTTCTAAAACATCAGGGCAATTTTCCTTGAGAATTTCTTAAAGGATGATTTCTAAGTTCTTTTTTTGATCATGGCTTTCAGGTAGTCCAATAATTTTTAAATTATCTCTCCTGGATCTATTTTCCAGATCAGTGGTTTTTCCAATGAGATATTTCACATTGCCTTGTATTTTTTCATTTGTTTGGATCTGTTTAATAGTATCTTGATGTCTCATAAAGTCACTAGCTTCCATTTGCTCCAATCTAATTCTGAAGGAATGAATCTCTTCAGTGAGCTTTTGAGGTTCTTTTTCCATCTGGCAAATTCGGCTTTTTAAGGCATTCTTCTCCTCATTGGCCTTTTGAGCCTCTTTTGACATTTGAGTTAGTCTATTTTTTTAAGGTGTTATTTTCTTCAGTCAGGTTGTTGACTCTTTTTTCATGAATTTTGCATCATTCTCATTTCTCTTCCCAATTTTTCCGCCACTTCTCTTATTTGGTTTTCAAAATCCTTCTTAAGCTTCTCTATGGCCCGTAACCAATTCACATTTTTCTTGGAAGCTTTTGGTATGGGAGCTCTGACTTCATTGTCTTCCTCCTGTTCCATGCTTTGATCCTTTTTGTCCCAAAAATAGGAATCTAAAGTCAGATTACCGTGCTTGCTTTGCTTCCTTTGCTTGCTCATGTTGCCATTCAATTACTTGACTTTTGAGCTTTTTGCCACAGTAGAACTCTGCTTCTAGAGGGGAGAGCTTTATCCCAAATCGCTGGGATTTTCTCAGCTGCCAGAGCTATTAGTTAGCTGCCCTCTCTGAATCCTCCACACACTCTGGAACCTGATCACACACCCCAGGACCTCCACCCTAGATAGCAATCCAGATCCAAGTAGGTTAAAGGAAGAGAGATTACCCCTTAGAATTATCACTTGGTCCCCCTATAATCTGCAGGCCAAGAGCTCTGAAGCAGCCACAAGGAGGTGGCCACCACACCTCAGCCACTTCTGCCTCCAGGGGCAGAGGCCAGACTGCACTCCCAAACCCCCTGTTCCCAAAGTCCACACTGACCTCTCACTTTGTCTTTGGTATTTATGGGTTGGTGATTCTGGAGACTGCCACTGCTGCTGGTGATCCACTCTTTGGAAGTCCCTCTAGCTGTGGCTGGTCGTGGTTGCCCTGGGCTAAAACTACAAGCTCACATGGGACTGGGCTCTGCTCCCAGCATGCTTCAATGGACCCTTCCTGCTGGCCTTCCGGCTTGCCTTCAGCAGGAGATTTGTTTCCCTCTGTCACTTTGTGGATTCTGTAGCCCTATAGTTTGTTTAGAGTCATTTTTATAGGTATTTGAGGTGGTTATGGGGGGAGCACATGGAGTTTTCCTGCTTCTATGCCACCATCTTGGCTCTACCCCCTGCAACATTATTTATAGCCCATTGGGCATAGTTCCAAATTGCTCTCCAGAATGGTTGGATCAGTTTACAACTCCAGCAACAATGCATTAGTGTTCCAATTTTCCCAATCTTCTCCAGCATTTATAATTCTCCTATTTTTTCATGTCAGCAAATTTGACAGGTGTGACATGACAGTTGTTTTGATTTGTATTTCTCTAATCAATAGATTTAGAGCCTTTTTTCATATGGCTATAGATAGCTTTAATTTCTTCCTCTGAAAACTAATGGGCAGCATTATAAGTCACTGTACATAGTAGATACTTGATAAATAGCCATTTAATTTTATTGTACCTATCACCCATATGCTGGCCCTAAAATGTCAGTAATACTAAAATAAAGAACAAAATGAAAACCTGACCCTGGGCACCCTGACTCCCAGTCTATGCTGCCTTCTAATTGGTCACACTGTGCCATGTGTTGCATGCCCTGGAGCAAATATTTTTCCCGGGGGCCCCCTGGGGGGGTGGGCCCTTGGGGGGGGGGGGGGGGGGGGGTCCCTGTAGTATCACAGAGTCCAGGAATCTTGGCTCTGCAAGGGGTTTCAGAAGCTCTCCAGAAGAAGAGCATATCCTGCTCTAATGTAAAGTGGGAATTCCGTCTACACCCAGGACAATGAAAAGAAAAATGAGTCTTAAATTCAAGGATTTAAGTTCAAATCTGGCATAATTCATGCCACCTTGTAACTCTGGGCCTCAGTTTCTTCTCCTGTAAATGAAGCTATTGGAAAAGATGTCTCTGAGGTTCCTTCAAGCTCCAGATCTAGGTTCTTAAAATGAAATTCAACCCGGATGAATGGGAAGTGCTTTCCATAGGCTCAGTCCCTCCAACAGAAGGAAGAGATGTGACTTGACAGGAGATAATACAATACAAAATCAGAAGTCTTAGAAGCCCCCTACAAGCCAAGAGGCTGAGCACAGACTCTCTGAGTTGCCAAGGACCTCAGCGGCATCTGGTCCAAGCAGGGCCTGAACAGGAATCTACTCCAGAACATCTCCCACAGCTGGTCCCTGGTCTTTCGCTCAGTCACCTTGTGGGGGTGCCCCCAGTCTCTGGAGATAGCTCATCTACCCTGGGACAGCTCTCACTCTTAGGTGGCGTTGTTGCACATAGCACGGTGCCTGGCACATGGGAAGTACTTAATACAGATCTTCAACTGAACTGAATAAAATTGTTTGGCTGACATCTTGACCAAATCACCACTGCCCTCTGGGGTCAAGCCAAACAAAGCTAGTCTCTCCTGCCTGGGACAGCCCTTCAGATGCCCAAATAGAGCTAGAATGTCCAAACCCAGGTTAAACCCCATCTTTTGTCTAGAAGAGGACTAGACCACAAACACAGTGAATTAGGCTACACCACATTACATGATAAGCATATTAGAGAAAGGGATACAAAAGGTTATGGAGTCATTACTTACAGAGAAGGAGGGCAGATTTCCCAGAGGGGAGACCATTGAGTTGCATTCTCAGTGTGGGAGCCAAGTTTGCCAGGCTAATAGAGGCTGTGTGCCCTCATGGAGCTGGGTCCAGGGGAACTAAGCATAGCCACTGATGACCCTACACAGGACCATTTTACAAGAGACCCCAAGAGTCTCACAAGCATAGCCTAAGCAGCCCAGATGCCAAATCCCAAGGGAGAGTACCCAGGGCCACACAGGCCTCTGCAGGCCCACATCCAAAGACAACAGAAGCCATTGCCCTGTAGACAGGCTCCACAGAGAGACAGTTCTTCCCCCTTGGCCATCATTCATCCTTAATTCCCTATGTCCCTTCCATGCCGACCTCATTTATCACAGAAAAATAAATCCTAGGAAACTTCCTGGCCACTGTTCTCAGGCCAGATGCCTAAATACAGGAGTAAGGATGACAAGAAGAAAAATGCCCCTGTCCAGACAGATTTCTAAGGTTTACAGAATACCTGACAGCTAAAAGTCGGTGCAGTTGGGCTAAGACCAGGACAGATGAGGAAGCTGAGACAGAGAAGCTGAATGATAGAGAAAACAAGGAATTAAATGGGCTAACATGTATAGAGAGCTTTGCAAGCCATGTGTGTGCACACACATGTGTATATATGTACATGCACACATGTGCATGTGTACATGTATGTACATGTGTGTGTGTGTGTAAGCTCTATTTGTTGTCACTCTCCTCCTATCTACCTGACCACTCTTTCTTATCTTCCATTGCTGGGTCATCAGCCATCTCATACCCCCTGAACAAGACTGTCCTGAGCCCTCTTCTCACCAGCTTTACTTTTTATCTCATTCTTGGGAGGACGATAACTCCTTGCATGTCCAGACCTTATCCTTCTCTTGAGCTCCTAGCATATATCACCACTGCCTGCTGGACATATCCCTATGGATGTTCATAGCACTAATAACTGTAAAAATGCACATTAAGACAACTCAGGTTCCACATCATACCCATCAGATTGGCAAAGCTGACAAGAAAGGAAAACGCCAAATGCTGGAGGGGCTGTAGGAAAACAGGCACATTTATGCCCTGTTGGTGGATCTCCAAACTGGTCTCAGTCATTCTGGAAAGCAATTTAGAACTCTACCTCCAAATCTCTTAAACTGTGCCTATTCTTCAGCCAGGTGAGAACACTACCAGACCTAATCCCCAAAGAGATTAAATGAAGAGGGAAAGGACCCACATGTACAAAAATATTATAGCACCTCTTTTCATGGTGGCAAAGAGCTGGAAACTGAGGGGATGCCCATCAACTGGGGAGTGGCTGAAAAAGTTGTGATAAAGGAATGTGATGGAATATTATTGTACTGCAAGAAATGATGAAGGGGGTAGTTTCAGAAAAATCTGGGTAGACTTGTACAAACTGATGCAAAGTGAAATGAGAACAAGGAGAATAATTTATATAGAAACAACAATGTCACAAAGACAAACAACTCTGAAAGACTTGGGAATTCTGGCCAACAAATAACCAATCACAATATCCAGAGGACTCATGACGACACATGCTACCTACCTCCTGCTGAAACACAGCTTTCTGGATATGACCAATTTGGGAATTTGTTTCATTAGACTGTTACAGGAGTTTTGTTTGTCTTGCTTTGTCGATGGGGCTGGGGGTGGGATTGTGAGGTAAGAGGAGAGAAAGTTCATTTGAAAACAAAATAAATTTTAAAAAAATCTTCCCCCAGAACCAACCCCTCCCAAAACTTACCATTCTGGTCAAGGACAACACCATCCTGAGTCAGTCACCAAGGTTTACAGCTTCAGAGTTACCTCAACCTCTCTCTCTCTCTCTCAACTTCCCATGTCCAGTGAGTCACAAAATCCAGTTGTTTACATTCCCACAGCACCTCTTCATATGCCTCTACTCACATGCAGAGAATGAACTAATTAGGCCCGGATCACCACTGCCAAAGCCTCTAATCAGGCTCCTTGCTTCCACTCCAGCTGATCCCCCACAGATCAGCCAACATCATCTTCCTACAGAGAAGGTTTGATGAGGTCACTCTCCCAAAAGCTCCAGAAAAACAGGTGAATGCCTCATCCTGGCCTCTGAAGCCCCCCACAACCTGGCTTCCACCAACTCCTTTCCCTGACTCATTGCTCTTTATATGCATCAAGCACTCTCCATTCCAACCCCAACAGCCCACTTGGCATTCTCCCACCTTCATACCTCCCTGCAGCCTTTCTTTCCCTCATTCTTGGGACATACTCTGTCCTCTCCTCTACCTCTTAGAATCCCTAGCTCCCATCAAATGACCTTTCCTGACTTGGCCCAGCAGGATGCAGGGCCAGGGTGTGGACAAAGTCCCTAAGACCACAGCCCTGAAAGGACACGTGAAGGTACATGACTGTTCTTATTCTTCACACCTCCAGTCTTTCTTCTGTAGGCACTGCCTCATTTTAACTGATGAAAATGTGATCTGTGCTCATGCCCTGGAGCTGCAGAAAGAGAATGTTCACCCATAAGAGCCTTCAGTTCTTTGTCCCTTGGTTTCCCAAAGTCTAGTGGCTGCATTAAACCTCCTTACAGATGGCTGCTGGTTGATACACACATTCTCCACTGAGGCTCCTTGGCTCTGTTAGCAGCATGGCTAGTCTCTCCACCAGCACAGAGCATAACACCTGCAAAAACTCAATGGAGGTTCCTCAGCTAAACCATGGGAGCTCCTGGGGCTGCCCTGAGGATGTGGATGAGACAGAGAGTGCCCGGAGAAAGGCACAAGGACAGTGACAGCCCTTGAGTTCACGTCCCATGAGAAGATGTTCCTGGGAACACTGAGCTTGGAGGAGACTCAGGGCCATCTTCATGTGACTGTCACACAGAAGGGGTCTAGCCCAGGTCTGTTCATTCCCACGGGGTAGAACTAGAAGCACAAGGGGTGAACTGCAGGCAGAGATGGACATTTGATGTTAGCAAAGACAGACACACAACTCTTCAACACTGAGAGCGTCCCCAGGTGGAAGGGGCTTCCTCAGGAGGTGGCAGGGGCCCCTCCTCAGAGGACGCCACACATGCTGGACCATTTGCCAGCTGTGCTATGATGAGAATAACTTTCATGCATGGGTTGGACTCAAAGTGAATGGGGTCCCTTCCAACTCTCCCTTGCCATGATTCAGGAAACTTCTTGGCATAGAAGTTTGGATCTGCCAGAGCTCCCCATTTGGGGCCTCAGCCTTGGAGAGCCCAGAGGCTGTGCCATTCCATGATAAGACTTCAGGAAAGAGCTTGAGCTTAAGAGCAAGTGGCATTTCCAAAGCACTTTCAAGTCTGCATAGCCCTTTATACCCATAATTCTATCATCACAACAACCAGGTTAGAGTTAAGCCGAGATCAGTACAGTGACTTGTCCACAGTAATGCAGTTCATCCTGCTCTGAGGTCAGTCCTCGGTCTACCATACTATGTGTGGCAGCAAGCACCCCAAGCGTCCTCGGGGTGGCTGCCCATACAGGTTCTTGGATCTGCTTTGATAAAGGAAAGCAACTCAAAATGGGTTAACAAGCTTACTTTAATCAGTCAGACATATATCGTTTACCTTGTTCAGGAGAAAAGGTCAGCACCCCGAACTTCAAAGTATACAGGCAGAATTATCAAGACAGAAACAGATCAAGTAGACAGATTTCCAAACTGTCCAACCATTACATCCATACCCAGTCAACATCTGGGTTTCCACATCTGGGTTTTTCAAAGCCGGGGGGGCCCTGGACAACGGCTTCCCAGAATACAGATCAAATCACAGAACACTTCTCAAAGTGAGCCCCCAAAACAAAGCTACACATCAGGGCTTATATAGCCTTCTCCTGGCTCAGAGAATGTAACAACCTTTTGGACCCACTGGCCAATCAAAAAGTATCTACTGAAAAACAAGCCTCCCACCGCAGGCTTAAGGTACACTTTAGCCTAGGGTCAGGGAAGATCTTCCAAATTTTCATTCCCATCACACTATGCTACCCCTCTTTAACAGAAGTGCTTGATATCAATAACTTGATTTTTCATAATATCGCAAACATTTCAAAAGTCTTTCCAAGCTCATCTAACAGAGCTTCACAACAGCCTGGTGATGGGGCAAAGCAGGAATGACTGTGCCCATTCCACAGATGAAGAACTGTATCACTAATGTGACTTGCAGCTGCTGTGGAGGTATAAGACCAGTAACACCAGCACACAGAAGGGCTGCTAGCACAGGTTCTTTGATCTGCTTTTCTAAAGGAAAGTCGGCTTCAAAGGGGTCGACAATTTCACTTTAATTAAATAATGCAGATAGATAAGTAGAAAGAAGTGAGTATCCAAGAAGGAATCCAACAGTCAGGGTTCCAACTGTCTAAACAAAGTAATAGGCACCTAATCACCAGACCAGGGAGCACTGACATCAGAGTTTACAAAGCCTGGGGCCCCTTAACAATGGCTACCCAGAATCTCATCTGGCCACATTACAAAGACCTCAGGTGAACATTCTTCCCATGAGTGAGCCCCCAAGCAAAACACCAACCTCCCAGAACAGACAGATATAGATATAGATGATAACAGATATAGATATAGATATATAGATAGTTTTGACTAATAGGCTCAGAACCAGAAAGCATCACAACCCATGTGACTTAATGTCTAATTGGCTCAGTACCAAAAGGTGTCAAAGCCTTCCTGCAAGCAAGCCTCCCCATAAGCAAGCTTCCCCTAAGGCAATATAAATCTCCCTGAATATGGGCTCTTGGTGACTCAGGACGTATCACAGCTGTGAACTGAGCTGGAGCTCAAAGCAGCAAGACATCTGTGATTGAAATACCTGTGAACCCTGGGAACACGATCCATGTTGCAAGGAGAAAAGGAAACTCATGTTGTCACATAGGCCTATTAGTGGATGGGGAAGATCTTATTTTCCATTAAACCTACAGGAACTGAGGCTAGGAAGGGAGTCATAACTTGCCTAAAATTACACAGGTAGGAATATCACATGATCACCAACCTTCAAGGTACATGGGCAGAGCTCAGATGAGGCCCATGAGTGCAGCTTCTGATAAAAAACACCAGGACTTGTCTCATTACAAGATGGAAAATACAGGTGAAGGGGGATGTGGGGGAGGAGAAGGGGAAAATTCATTTTTCAAAGTCTTTAATTTCTTCCCTTGAAGTGGTGCTCCCAAGGTGGCGGCCTGCCATGCCTGCCCTGAGTCCCTGCTCTGAATCTTAAACATGAACTGAAGCTCCTTGTCTTACAGATGAGAAAACTGAGTCCCAGAGAGGAAAAGGCATTTATGTGTCCCAAGCTACATGGCTAGCAAATGACAGAATAGGGCTAACCGTCCAGTCTTCCATTCTTCCTCCTACAACAATCACTCTGTCATCCTTATCACAATTATGGGTTGTAATTTATTTCTTTCTTAAAAAATAAGGCTGAGTTATGGAATCTCTGAGTCAAAGTCTTATAAACACTTTAGCCACTTTGCTTGCATGATTCCAAACTGCTTTCCAAAATGGTGGTACCGATTCACAACCAGTATAATCCACCAACAATGCATCAGTGTGCCTTTCTTCTCACTACTGCTCCCACACCAACTATTCCCATCTTTTGTCATCCTTGCCAACTTGTGGGGTGTGAGGTGAAACCTCAAGGCTGTTTTAATTTGTGTGTATCTTAGTTATCTGAAGCATTCTTCCATATGGTTGTTCTTCCTTTGACAAGTGTTTACTCATATCATCTGACCATTTCAATGACATATATGTTGTCGGTACAGAAGGTTTTTAGTTTTATGGAATCAAAATGATCTGTTTTCTCTTTTGTGATGCTTCTATCCCTTGTGTGGTTAAGAGGGCATGTCCCACTCAGAGCTGGGAAAGGCACATAAGCTGCTTCTCTGGTGATTTGTGTATATAGCATGATCCTGGCTGTTAAAGGCACGTGTTCACTTAGCATGTATTACGGAATATGGCACCAAGTGTCGGTCTGATTTCTGCCAGGCTGCTCTCCAGTTTTCCCAAAAGTTTTTATAGGGAGCTCTCAGCTAAGTAATTTCTGCTGGCTGGGCTCCTGAGCTCCACTGTAGCTCATCCTCCCTTGTCTAGTCTCCTGCACTGATCTGCCTACAGCGTTTTTTACACTAACAGTTGATGCTGGAGATCTGAGGACACGGCTGCTTTCCCTTCCCTCTGAGCCTTCCATTTCCTTCTCCTCTTCCCTCCTCTCCCCGCCCCAGCTTCCCTCCCTTCCTTCAAATGCCAGGTAAAATGCCACTTCCCCCAAGAAGCCTTCCCAGATCTTTCTTGATCATGGCGCCTCCAGCTGCTGGAGAGTATACGCTCCATGAGGATGGCTTTTGCCTGTCTTCCTGTCTCCAGTACTTAACACAGGACCTGGCCAGTCAGCACTGAACAAATATTTACTGACTGACTTTAACACTTGGTATAGTAGCTGGCACAAAGTAAGGACTTCAGCAGTTAGGGGGAACGGTGGAGAGACTTGGTATGAGGAAGACCTGAGTTCAAAATCTGCCTCACACCCTTCCTTGGATGTGTGACCTTAGGCCACTCATTTAAATCCTCAGCCTCCATTTCCTACATCAGTGGATCACTGTAAAGCTCAAATAAGATAAGGATGTAAAGTGCTCTGGAAACCTTCAAAAGCTAAAGCAATGTTCGCTATTCTGCTGATCTAGGGGTAAATTCTTGCTGACTAAGAAAGAAAGCCAAGGCCCAGAAAAGACCAATGACCACAATGACCATGACAGCAGCAGTCACCATGCTCGCCTCACCAGGTAAGACTCCAAGCAGCCCTGAAAAGCAGGGCCTACAGAGAGTCTCATCTCTGCTTGACAGAACAAACTAACACCCAAAGGTCTGAAGCGGAAAAGCTAAGTCGGGCTCCTGCATGAACCAAACACGGAGCCAAAGGGCCCTGATTTCCCTTCCAGACTCCTTATCCCCATTTCACAGATGAGGTATTGAAGCGGTTGCATAGCTAATACAAGCAGAGGCAGCAGCAGAGCCCTGTCTTCAGACTTAAGGCCAGTGCTTGCTCCCCTGGGATGGAAAGCAAAGCCTCCTTGACTGCACTTCCCATCTGAGGAGTTGGCTTTCCAGGTCACTCTGGTGAGAGGAAGGAGGCCATCATGGTCCCCAAGGCAAACAGGGCCCTCTGTCCCATTACTTCACTCAAAGAGACTAAGAAGAAAAAAGCATAGTGGCCCAAGCTGAGACCCACACTGAGGACAGTGTTTGCCAAAAATGCCTTTTTCCTCCCTGTGGACCTACTGAACCTCTTCTCTGATCAGCAGCCAGAGGAACAAGGGGGAGAAGTTGCAAAGCAGCAAATTTAGGCTTGAGGTCAGGGGAAAACACTTGCTAGCACATAGAGCTTACCTAACAGTGGAATGGGCCAAGATTCAGATCTAGAGAGGTCTTCAGGCAGAGACAGGAGGAGGGCTTGGGGGGAAGCTTCTTGGTCTAGCATCGGGGGGGACTGAGTCAGCCCAGGGGCCCTGACAAGGGCCAAACACAATGCTGTAAAATTCCTTTCTACAGAGGGACAAGAAAGAGCATAGGCCTGTGTCACAACCTCTCTCACCTTCCCCTCCATGGGAATGTTGATCATGGGCTGTACCCATATATCTGCCCTGGAAGCTTTACTGGCTTTCCTCTGGCTCTGTCTGTCATCCCACAGCACTGACACAGCCTGTGGCTTGATCACCTGTCTGTCTGTCATTGTTCATTGTTTTCTACTGGAGCGGCTCACCTTCTCTTCTAGGTGCCCATGCAACCAATGGTAACTCTCAGACAAGGCAAAGGCTCTCCTGAAATCAAGCTTCTCTTGTAGCTCAACTTGGTGAGCTCCCTTCTTGTGGTCAAAGCCAGTGACATTCCCATGGCCAGCACCAAGGGAGGAGCTCCCTGCTGCATGCACCTGAAGCCGGTCCAGAGAACACCTGCTCCTAGCATGCACTCACCTCTCTCCCCGGGAGGAGAGCACCCAGAATCTACTTTTGGAACCCACCTGCCCAGAAGCTGCCCCTCCTTGGGACAGCAGGTGGTGCCATTAGGCAGAGAGCACCATTTGTGGGGTTCGGTAGCTATTGTTAGCAGCTAACAGATTCAGGAGCTATTCTGAGATGGTAGATTTACATGGAACAGGTAACTTTCTGGTGCTTCAGAGGAATGAGGCCACAAGCAAGGAGAGTGCTTCTTCTTTGGCTGAGGGCGAAGTTCTACCTCACCCGTGATGGAGGGGACATGAGGCAGCAGAGGAAAAGCTCTGCTTTGAATACAGACCCAGCGGAGGCCTGGTGACCTGGCTGTCTGAGGACCAGCCTAGGTAAGGAGAGATCTAGCCTCCACAGAGAAGCTAGTGCAGGAAGGCCCCAAATGAGATGTGGAGGGTCTGTGGTTGGCATTGGGAGAAAGAAAGAAACCTCGATCTAGAGTTGGAAGGTCCTCAGGGGTCATCGCAAGCAACTCCTTAGTCTTACAGATGAGAAAACTGAGGCCAAGAGAAGTCCCTTATCCAAGTTTATCCATGGGGTTGTGAATACAGAGACAGAAGGGTCCTCAGAAGCCACCTATTCTCCTTCATTTTACAGATGAAGTAACTGAGGCCCAGATATGAGAAGTCCCCGACCTGAGATCACACACAGGGTCAGAGCCTAGAGGCTGTCAGAGGCCACTCGGTCACCCCTGGCTTTAGAGCAGAGGATGCTGAGGCCAGATTGGAAAGGGCTCTGGCAGAAGCCAGGCTCAGTATTTCTGTTTTTTCACCCAGTCCTCACATGGTCTAGACCGCAGTGACCCCATTGGTCTACAGGGTGTGTGGGCCAATGGAGAGTGTGCTCAATGGCCATGAAGATCTTGGCTCCCGATGTGGCTGTGGCAGCCAGGGTATCTAGGGGTGTCTGCAAGACCCCTCCCAGCAGCTAGCCAGAGTGTCTTCACCCTCCCAGGAGGGAGTGAGGGCTCCCACTGAGGGGTGATGCTGACGGCCAGCTGAGGCCAGGCGTCCCACACTCTCCTCTTCCCTTCATTTCCCAGGCACTGCCACAATGTTTGGCTATGGCTACCTCTGTTCTCAAGCCCTGTATCAGCTGGCTTGTTTGCCATCCTGGCTCCCACTGCCCAGGCAAGCAGGCTGCTCTCTTCTGGCCTCCTCTGCCAAGGTGCCTCCCCTCTCCACTGTGGCTGCCTGGTATATGCCAGCTTCCCCCTTCTTCGAGGGGCTCTTGGAGGGCTTGGATTTGTATTCCCAACCCTCAGCAAAGTGTCTGGGACACAGTAAGTGTTTAATACACGCTTGCTGACAGACCCACTGATTGCTTGGGTAAAAGGAGATATATATATATATATATATATATAATAGCATTTCTATAGCATTTTAAAATTTGGAAAGTTATACATGTTACCTCATTCGATCCCCACAACAACCCAGGGAGGCAGGAGCTATCATTATCCTCAATTTACAGAGAAGGAAACTGAGGCAGGCAGAGTGACGGGACCTGCCCAGGTTCCATGGCTAGGAAGTGTCGGAGGCTGGATTTGAACTCAGGTTTTCCTTACTCTAGAACTGGCGCTCTGTGCCTTGTGCTGCCCCCAGCAGCCTCTCCATCAGTGGGGGTTTAGTACTGTGATACTCTGAATGTACTAAGAAGCGTAGATTGGGATCTGGAAACTGACTCCTTCATTTTGCAGAGGAGGGAAGAAAGTAAACTGAGGCCCACTTCCCAGCTGAGGAAGACGTCCAAGGCCTCACAGAGAGGACTCGCAGCCGCCGGCCTGAGCCCAGCGTTCAGCTGCCCCTACAGCTCTATGGGCCTGCGCCAGGTGCCACCCAGGACACAGCAGGAGGACCAAGACATGTAGCCCTGGGACTGGTGTCAGTGTGCCAGAGGCAGAGAGCCCAAGGCCGAGTGCCTGCTAATAACTAGCAGGGACTGATCATTAATGGGTGTTAGTCATCAGCGACTATCGTAGCCTTTCAAGGTTCTCGAAGCACTTTACAGATATCATCTCACTTGATCTTCCCAGCAAGCCTAGGAGACAAGTGCTATCATCATCCCCATTTCACAGATAGAAAAACTGAGGCTGAAAGCCATCTGGGAGGAGCTGGACCACAACCTGCAAGGGAGCAGACCCAAGGGGAAAGAAGGCGCCACCCACGGCTGGCCATTCCAGTCTTGCCTGCAGCTGCTTTTCTAGAGTCCCATTGACGTTGAGAGGAGCTCAGTCCAGAAAAGCAAGTGCTCAGGAAAAGAGGTTAGATTTTATACTAGCGCTGTGATCATTGATGCTGGCTATGTTCAAAATAAAGCAACCAGAATCATGCTCTACCTTTAAAATGTGCAAATAAACTCTGTTAACAGCCACAGAATCCTGCTCGTGAATCAGGGGCAGTCTATACCCAGGGACACAGTACAGTTGTGTATCTGTACATGCATACATAAATGTCTCTCCATCTGTCAAATGGGAATAATAGCAAACATCCCCCAAACCAAGACCCTCTGCCCCATCACATCTGCACAAGAACTTTAGGAAGGCAGCTGAAGGGGGCCACTGAGGACCCGGGTGCCCAGGGCTGACCCAGTCATTCAATTCTAACGCTGTGGAACAGCAGACAGGCAGCTGCACTCAGAATCTCACTGCTGACATGTCAGAGCTGTGTGACCCTGGCCCAGTCATGTCACCTGTCTCAGTCTTGTAAAATGAGAGTGTTGGAGAAGAGGAACTCCAAGGCCCCTTCCAGGCCTAATTCTGTAATCCTATAATCCCGTTACCTGTAGGAGCTTGGACAAATCACAGAACTTCCCCAGTCACAGAAGAACAGCTCGAGGGTTAGAAGAGGCCTTGTCTAGTCCACCCTCCACATCCAGAACCCATCTGGGACAAGCAAGAACTTAGAAAAGCAAGTAGGAAACCTTGGCCAAGTAAAGGACGATCTGAGAAACCCAAGATTCCCAAGAGAAATAAGAACACATACTTTCTCTCTGCCTCTGATGGAATGTCTCCTCTGAGAACCTCCCCGGTGCAGGAAGGACCCAAGCCTGCTGCCTTCTTCCTCCCAGACTGCGACCTCAACATCCTTCTGAAGCCTCACTCCAGAGTTCCAATTCACCCACTGGAACTTCCCTGCATCCTCACGGCCTTTCCCTAAGAAGGAGATGCACAAACAGAAACACAGACCCACCCAGAAGAACGTCGAGGCCCAAAGACCATCTGGCCTGTTTGAGGTCATCAGGCCAATCCTCCTATTCTGACGTGTCCCAGCCCCCATATTGTCTAGCTGCTTCCAGGCACTCCTTCCTACTCCCCAAAGTCAGGAGCCCCTGAACCCTGGCACAGCAGGGGGATGAGGCACCCTTGTCCACATATGTACACACCCAACTTTAGGGTGAGGATAGTACATTTCTTAGCTGGGTCCCTTCTCTTCAAATACAACTTCCATTATCTCTTAGAAATATCTGTGATTCCTCCTTAGAGGAAGAAAGGAGAAGGTGACTGAATGGGGCATTTACCAACATGTGGGGCTTATGAGCTCACAAACAAAACCTGTAGAGAATAAAATCAGCCAGCAGCAACAGCCTGAGAGATCCAGAGGGACAGTGCTCCACACCAGCACTCTTGGGGAAAGGATACAGCACCCTTCTCCAAAACCAAGAGAGAGGCCACAGAATGCTGGTATCAGGCCGAAAGACGGGGCTGTGGGACAGCAGCGGTGGGCGGGGGAGGCTCCCCCCGAACGTGGCACATGCTGCCCTGAGGATTCCTGACTCGGACCAACAAGAAGCAGATTCAGCCTGAAACTCACCATTTGGGGCGGCTGGTGGACTTCACCATGGGGGTCATGCCATCTCTGTAGAGACTCTTGGTCTTGCTGAAGTTAACGATGTTGAAAATCACCCTCTGAGGGAGAGAGAAAGGGGGAAGGGAACATCATTAGCACAATCTCTTGAACGCAGAAGGGGAAGGGGAATGAGGTACTAAGGAAGCCTGTGTCCCAACGGCCACCTAATTGCTCCCATCTTACCAGCTCATGGGGACGGGCCAGGCTGCCCCTGGCTTTCTGGGCTTTGCCCAAGCTAACCAGGGCCCTACCACAACTTAATCCAATAAGTAATGATGTGCTGGGGTGTAAATCCTGTAACTGCAACGGACTGGGTCTATAACTGGAGGAAAAGAATATTGATGGGGAAAACTATAGCAATATTCATGTATTGGAAGGGCTGTCCTGTGTGTGAGGGTGAGACATGTCCTGCTTGGTCCCAGAGACCTACACATCCGAGAGGCCAAGTGTGAATAGGGATCCCCCAAAGTGTTTACATTATTTGAATTTGCAGGATGCCTTTCCATTGGGCTGAAACCATGACCATATTTTTACATTATTATAACTTCAAACAGTGGAGATTCTAATTCAGGGGACCACTTAGAAGATTCTTTATTTGCCTTAATTAGGACCTAGCTATACAAGGTGTGACTGGGGACCATCACAGAGATGCATATCAAGGCTCTGAGTCAGGAAAGCTGAACATACTGTCTGGGAGAGGAAAGGTAATGAGCTCCCTGTCCTTTCTGGATGATGATGAGGTTCTGGAGAAGGTATTCTTTACCTTTTTTTGTGTCACAGACCCCCACATCCCCTCTTTGGCAGTCTGCTGAAGCCTACTGATTCCTTCTTAGAATCATGTTGTCATTATTTTAATACAGAAAATAAAAACATAATATTGCAAAGAAAACCATTAAAATGAAAGTTAGTAATAAAATATGTATATGTAAATATATATACATATATGTATACACACACGTGTACACACACACACACACTTTTAATGAATGCTGTCTCCTAACCAATTCTCCACTCTTGGTAGAGGGAGAAATAATTTCAGTAAACACACTCACCCTCTTCCTCTCCTTAAACTACTTAGAATTTTCTCACCTGTTTACACACGGTAATCCTCCCTCTGCCCCCCAGTACACTGTGAGTTCATTGAGGGCAGGGACTTTTTGTGTTGTAGCCTAGCACAGTGCCTTAAACATAGCTACATGATTGTGGACTGAACTGACTGTCCATGTAACATAATTTCTTTGCTACGACTTCCTCCTTCTTAGCATCCAGAAGTCCCCAACCCTCTGTTCTTTCTGTCCATGTGACCTGCACCACATACACTCTTATCACAAAACTGCATCTGTCTCTTCCCCCAGTGAATCTTTCTGAAATGTTATCTTTTATTCTTCCTGACTCTCATTCCTGGATTTCTTTCAGAAGAACACATCTGAGAAATGAAAGGGCCATTCCAGCTCTGACATACCATAAGTCTATCTATACTCATAACTCTTCTCCCACCCTGATATGACTAATGACATTTTCATGAGTAATATGGGGGAAGGGTATTAGATAATTTGTATTTTTATCTGCATTATATGTTACCAGGGCCAAATAACTTAGCTTAATAAAAACCTGCTGACTTGGAGGATTTTTTTCAACCTTCATTCTACCAGAATAATGAAAAAACTGGAAAAGACCAGTAAAAATTCCTATAACAATCAGTTTCCTCCATAGGGCAGTGAAGCCATCACCTAACATCATGGTCTTCAGTGTGGAGAAGAAGAAGTGTAAATCATGCTATGGAAGCAAGGAAAGAGGAGGTGGACAGGATTAAATGCCCCCAGAGGAGGTCTGAACTGGATGGCCCCAGGTGGACAGCTTGAGCCTCCTAGTGAATGAGCTACGCATGTATTGAGGATGTCCTTGATTAGAGAATGGGAAGGGAACAGGCAGGTGCTAAAAAAGGTATTCTACAGGAGACCACTTCTATACAGTTCTACCATAGATCTGAAGAGGCAGGAAAGGCAAGATCCTACTGTGCCTACTGTTTGTGGACTAAAAATGTGCTGGGTTCAGTTGAGCAAAATGTCCCCTTAAAGGCTCTTCTCCAGCAAGATATATCCTAAAAACTCTACAGACCCTCTTAACACAAGAGGGCAAAGTGGAAATAGAAAGAATCCACCACTCACCTCCTGAAACAAACTCCAAAATAAAAACTCCTAGAAATATTATAGTCAAAATCTAGAACTTTCAGGTCAAAGAAAAAATATTGCAAGCAGCCTGAAGAAAAAGAAGATTCAAATACTGAGGAGCCACAGTCAGGACTAGACACCATTTAGAAGCCACCACCATGAAGGAGTGGAGAGCATGGAATATGACATTCCAGGAGGCAAAGGACATGGGCTTACAAGCTAAAATCCTACCCCCCACAGGAAGTCCTCCCAAAAGCCATTCATTCATTCATGTGCGTTCCCTCTGTAGATGATGCCAAATTTATCCCTGTACAGATTGTTTGCATGTTGTCTCCCTCATGAGACAGTGAGTTCCTAGAAGGCAGGAACTGTCTTTTGTTATTCTTTATACCCAGAGCACTTAGAATAGTGCCTGCACATAGGCGGCACTTAAATATTTTTTGAACGAATGACTCCAGGAAAAATCCCAGATTTTAGTGAAAAAGAAGATTGCAAGGAGTTACTGATGAAAAGACCAGATGATAAATCCAAAGATCCAATCTTTTGAGTTAAGAACTCAACATCAGAAAAAATGACAGAAACTAGGCATAGCCCACATATACCACATGCCAAGATAAGGTCAAAATGGATAAATTATTTAGATATAAAAGGTAATGGGAAAATGCACCTGTCAGATCTATGGCTAAGGGAAGAGTATATGACCAAACAAGAGATAGAGAGCATCACAAGATATAAAATGGATAATTTTGATTACACAAAATTAAAAAGCTTCTGAACAAATAAAATTAATACAACCAAAATTAGAAGGAAAACAGAAAACAGGGGAAAATTTGACAGCGAATTTCTGTGATAAAGGCCTCATTTCTCAAATATATAGAGAACAGAGAAAAATTTATAAAAAAAAAAATAAGGGCCATTCTCTAGCTTACAAAGTGTTAAAGGATATGAACAGGCAGTTTTCAGAAGAAGAAATCAAAGCTATCAACAGTCACATAAGGGGAGGAGCCAAGATGATGGCATAGAAGCAGGAAAACTCCCTGCACACACCCCCATAACCACCTCAAATACCTATAAAAATGACTCTAAACAAACTTTAGGGCTACAGAACCCACAAAGTGACAGAGAGAAACAAACCTCCCACTGAAGACAGCCTGGCAGATCGGTAGGAAGGGTTGATCACAGTGTACTGGGAACAGAACACAGCCTTGCATAAGTCCATGGTTTTAGCCCCAGGGTGGCCACAATCTACCACAGCTGAAGGGATTTCAGGAGAGATCACCAGCAGCTGTGGCAGTTTCCAGAATTGTCAACCCATAAACGCCAAAAAAAAAGTGAGAGGTCAGTAGACTTTGGGAACAGGAGTGTAGTCGGGCCTCTGCCCCACAGGAGACAGAAGTGGCTGAGGTGTGGTGGTCACCGTGGTGTGGCTGCTTCAGAGCTCCTGGACTGCAGATTGTAGGGGGACCAAGCAACCAGTCTGAGGGGTAATCACTCTTGCTTTAACCTGCTTGGATCTGGATTGCTGTCTGGGTGGAGGTCCTGGGGTGCATGACCAGAATGTCAGAGTGTGTGGAGGTTTCAGAGAGGGCAGTCAACTAATAGCTCCAGCAGCTAAGAAAATCCCAGTGATTTGGGATAAAGCTCTCCTTTCTAGAAGCAGAGTTCTACTGTGGCAAAAAGCTCAAAAGTCAAGTAATTGAGTGGCAACATAAGGAAGCAAAGCAAGCACAGCAATCTGACTTTGGACTCCTTTGTTGGGGACAAAAAGGATCAAAGCATGGAACAGAAGGAAGACAATGAAGTCAGAACTCCTGCACCAAAAGCTTCCAAGAAAAATATGAACTGGTTACAGGCCATATAGAAGCTTAAGAAGGATTTTGATAACCAAATAAGAAAAGTGGAGGAAAAATTGGAAAAAGAAATGAGAATGATGCAAGAAAATTATGAAATGAGAGTCAAAAACCTGACTGAAGAAAATAACACCTTAAAAAACAGACTAACTCAAATGGCAAAAGAGGCTCAAAAAGCCAATGAGGAAAAGAATGCCTTAAAAAGCTGAATTTGCCAGATGGAAAAAGAGTCTCAAAAGCTCGCTGAAGAGAATCATTCCTTCAGAATTAAAATAGAGCAAATGGAAGCTAATGACTTTATGAGAAATCAAGATACTATTAAACAGATCTAAACAAATGAAAAAAAAAATAGAAGTCAATGTGAAATATCTCATTGGAAAAACCACTGACCTAGAAAATAGATTGAGGAGAGATAATTTAAAAATTATTGGACTACCTGAAAACCATGATTAAAAAAATAACCTAGAAATCATCCTTCAAGAAATTCTCAAGGAAAATTGCCCTCATGTTTTAGAACCAGAGGGCAAAATAGAGGTTGAAAGAATCCACTGATCATCTCTTAAAAAAGATCCCCAAAAGAAAACTCCTGGGAATATTATAGCCAGGTTATGGAGTCCCCAGATCAAGGAGAAAATATTACAAGCAGCCAAGAAGAAACAATTTGAATATTGTGGAAACACAAACAGGATAACACAGGATCTATCAGCTTCTACATTGAGCGATCGAAGGGCTTGGAATATGATATTCCAGAAGTCAAAGGAGCTGGGATTAAAACCAAGAATCACCTACCCAGCAAAACTGAGTATCATGTTTCACAGGAAAATATGGTCATTCAATGAAATAGAGGACTTTCAAGCATTCTTGATGAAAAAAATTAGAGTTGAATAGAAAATCTGACATTCAGATACAAGAAGCAAGAGAAGCATGAGAAGGTAAACAGGGAAAAGAAATCATAAGGAACTTACCAAAGTTGAAATATTAATATTCCAATATGGAAAAGTGACAATTGTAACTTAGGAAACTTTTCTCAGTTTGAGAAAAGTTGAAGGGAATATAAATGTTTGTGTGTGTGTGTGTACATACATACACACATATGTCTATATAGGAGGGTGTATGTGTGTATGAATACATATGTGAGTGTGTGTATATGTGTGTACAGGTATACATAGACAGAGGGCACAGGACAAGTTGAATAGGAAGGGATGATACCTAAAAGGTGAAATTGAGAGGTGAGAGGAATATAATGAGAGGAGTTGGGGAGAGACAGAATGGGGTAAATTATCTCACATAGAAGAGTCAAGGGGAAACTGTTACAATGCAGGGGAAGAACAGGAAGGCAACAAGGAAAGGGTCAAACTTATTCTCATTGAATTTGGCTTAGGGAGGGAATGACATACACACTAAATAGGGTATCTCACCCTACAGGAGAGTAGGGGGGAAAGGGATGAGATGGGGGATGATGGAAGGGAGGGCAGGCTGGGGGTAAGGGAAGTTGGAAGCACACACTTCTGAAAAGGGACAGGGTCAAATAGAGAATGGAACAAGTGGGGGGTGGGATAGGAGGGAGGGAAATATAGTCAATCTTTTACAATATACCCACTACAGAAATGTTTTACATAGCTACATATGTACAATCTATATTGAATTGCTTATCTTCCCAGTAAGGGTGGGTGATGAGGTAAGAAGGGAAAGAATCTGGAATCCAAAATTTTAAAATCAAATGTTTAAAATACATACATATATATATATATATATTTTAACATGCAACTGGGAAATAAGATATACAGGCACTGGGGTGTAGAGATCCTTCTTGCCCTACTGGAAAGTCAGAGAGGGTATGAGGGAGGATATAGGAGAGAGTAAATTGGGGGAGGGGATAGACAGTGGGGTCATTGTTTTTGGGGTGGTGGGTAGGGGAAACATAGGGAGAAAATTTCTAACTCAAAATTTTGTGGAAATGAATGATGTAAACTAAAAATAATCATAAAATTTAATTAAAAAATAATAATAAATAAAAAGTCACAGAAAAATGCTCTAAATCACTACTAATTAGAGAAATACACATCAAAACAACATTGAGATAGCCATTAGATTGGCTAACATGACAGAAAAGGAAAATGGCAAATTCTAGAGAGGACGTGGAAAAATCCGGACACTAAGCATTGTTAGTGGAGTTGTGAACTGGTCTAGCTAGTGTATAGAGCAATTTGGAACTATGCCAACAGGGCTATAAAACTGTGCACATACTCGTTGCCTCAACAATACCACTACCAGGTCTGTGTCTTAAAAAGATAAAAGAAAAGGGAAAAGAACCTATATGTACAAAAATATTTGGAGTAGTTCTTTTTGTGGTGACAAAGAACTTCAAATCAAGGGAATGGCTGAACAAGTTGTGGTACGTGATTGTGATGGGATACTATTGCATTATAAAAAAATGATGAGCAGAATGGTTTCAGAAAAACTTGAGAAGACTTATATGAACTCATGCAAAGTGAAGTGAGCAGAACCAGGAGATCACTGTACTCAGTAATAGCAATATTGTAATGATGATCAACTGTGAAAGATGTTAGGTACTCTGATCAAGAGAATGATCCAAGACAATTCTAAAGAACTCATGATGAGCAATGCTCACCACCTCCAGAGAGAGGACTGATGAACTCTGAGTATAGACTGAAGCATATTTTTTTAACTCTCTTTATTTTTCTTGATTTTATGTTGTCCTGCAACATAGCCAATATGGAAATATGCGTTGCATAACTTCAGATATATAATCAATATCAAATTGCTTGCCTTCTCAAAAAGATGGAAGGGAAGGGAGAAAGGTAGAAAATTTGAAACTCACGTTTTAAAAAAAAATGAATGCTAATATTTTTACATGTAATTGGAAAATATTTAATGAAATAAAATAATTTTTTAAAAGACCAGATACATGTAAAAACTCTGAAGTGCAAACACAGGAGTAAAGAGGAACATTAAAAAGGTAATTATGAATGAACAATCATATAAGATTAAACAAAGTTAAACTGCTTACATACTAATATGAGAAGGTGATCCAGGTGTCCACCTTGAATTATTATCATTAGAGATTATAGATGAAGTCTAATTAGACAGAAAGCATAGGAGGGATTCTTTTATATCTTTATATTAAAAATGGAAAGGGAGGGGAAAAGATACTTCAGGGGTGGGGGGAAAGTAGGGGAGTAGAGACAAAGATTAAGGGAATTATCTCACATGATCAAGGTATACAAGTAGAAGTACAGACAAGGAGGAAGGGGTAGATGCAGCCAGCAGCTGACATCTGAAACTTACTCTCATCTGAACAAGTTAAAAAAGGAAATAACACACACACAAAATAGGGAACAGAAATTCATTTCACTTAATAGGGAAAGTGAGGAGAAGGTAAAATTAAAAGGAGGGTAGATTAAGGGAGGAATCAGGCCCAAGCAAAACAAACTCATACCTAAGATTATATAAAAATATTTATAGCTCTTTTTGTGGTGGCAAAAAAACTAGAAAATGAAAGGGTGCCTATCAGTTGGGGAATGATTGACAAGTTATGGTATATACAGTCTGTTCTACAACCCGTGTTTCAAAAGTGAGAATTAGTTCCAACTTAGTTGACATACTAGGGAATTTAGAGCATAACTTGAATTTCTAGTTTGCTTCTTCCCCATCTCTTAAGACCTCAAGAAATGTTAAGAATACAGAAAACTTCATAATAATCCACAAGCTACAACTATTCTGATGCCGTTTCCACAAGCAAACTTCAGGTCTTTGTCTCAGGAAAGTCACACATTTATTGTATGCCCTCTAGCGCAGTTGGAGTTGTGGACAAAGGAGGGCTGGTCAACACCCCATCATAACACCCCACCACTCCCTTCCTCCATGGCCTTGGCTGGAAGCTCTGGAGAGCCAGGTCTGCCAGTTTCCTGACAGTGCAATAGGCAGATTTCAGAGGAAGTCACTATTTATTGTAGTATTTATATATGTCTTGCTCTTTTAACACATATATAAAGGTGCTGCCATTTTTATTAGGTTCCTACTTTCTTTTTTTTTTCTCTTAATATATCATTGAAAGTTCTTGATCACTGTGCCTAATACCATTTTCTCCATAAGCTCAGTGACTTTTCTTGCTCAATTCTGCATAGTAGGGTGTTTTTGAGGAATATGTGTCATGTCATAGCAGAATTGCCTATGAACGTGATAGAAGATTATTATATTGTAAAAAATGATAAGGGAATTGTTTCAGAGAAAACTGGGAAGACTTGAATGAACTGATGCAGAATGAAATGAGAAGAACCAGAAGAACGAAGACAACAATATTGTGAAGTCAAACAATGCAAGACTTAAAAACCAACCAGAAGAGCTGGCCCAGTCTGCATTTGCATCTTTACCCATGTCTCCTCAATATCTTGTATAAATATTTTGGATAGGATAATGAAGGGAGTAAAGAACTGAAGAGGAGGAAGGGTATGGGCTATATTCCTTTGGGGAAATCAGGTAGCATTTTAAATGAACTTGAGCTTCTCCCTGAAACAAACACCCACCTTTTTCTTAAGATCATATTTGTTCCACGATGCTACATTCTATGACTAAGATGTCACAGTCTCTGAGGATTTGTAGATGCAAGTCACCTAAATGGCAATGGAGGGGAATGTGTCAGCTGTAAGAAGACAACAACATGTTACCAGTGAAGAGCTGTCTCAGAGAACTGGTGCAAAGAATATCATTGGGGAACTTTAAAAAAGTTATTACTGCTTTACATCATCTTCATTTCTGAATATATCTCCCCTTTCTATATTCAATAAGTCTTTCCTTGAGGGGCGGCCAGGTGGCACAGTAAGAGCACCAGCCCCAGAGTCAGGATGACCTGGGATCGAATCCGGGCTCTGATACTTAGCACCACACCCAGAAATAACTGGCCGTGTAACCTTGAGCAAGTTATTTAACCCCAACTGCTTTAAAAAGAAAAATAAGCCTTTCCTTGAAACAGTGTAATTTTTTTTTTAAATGAAGTATATTCTTGTAACTAAAGAATCACAAAACCTCAGTTTTGGAAGGGACCTGAGTGGCCCTACTGTCTGAGCCCTACAGGAGTAAGAATCTCCTCGATGATATACCAGCAAATAGTCATCCACCCTTTACTTGAAAAAAGTCAGCAATGATGTAATCTACTATGCCCCATGCAATTTTTGGACCGCTCTTGTGTTAGCTTGATGTTCCTGGCTTGGTCCTTCTTGAAGTCTACATGGCAAAACTATCCCCCCCTCCCCCTCTCTCTCCCCAAAGGATCAGATGAATGGAAAAGGAGAATGGGATGCCTTGCGATATGGAGAAATAACTGAGAGATGGTAGTCTTATAGAGCCAGGAGTTCTGGAGGGAGGAAGAGAAAGGAGACCAGGACCACGGGGCAAGGAAATGAACACTGGGAAGCCGCTGGAAACCCAGAAAACTCAACAGAGGGAGGGCTGACACGGACTAGAAAGTTTCTCTGTCTTTAATGAACAGTCTTTGGCGGGATGTCTGCAAGAATCTGTTGGAGACAAGCTTTCCTGCCAACCGGATGCTTTGCCAAGTTTAAAATGGATGATCAGAAGTTTTTCCTGTGTCTCCTTAACAACGGAAGATCAGCACCAAATCAGTGTGAAGACCTTTACAGGCTAGAGATAAAAGCATCTAAATGTGGAGAGGAGCGGGTTCCTGATCCAAGCATCTCTGCCATCCACTTATCTCCTCAGGAGTTTGGGGCAGGGGGGCAGAAGAGAGTGGGGAGGACTCTGCCCTGGCAATCAGGGTTACAGGGAGGAAAACCACTAGGCGGACCAAGAGAATTGGCTCAATAATGCAACAGCTGATGACCTTGCAATAGGCCATCTGACCTGCCTAGGAATCCATTTTCTCCTCTCTAAAACAAATGGGTTGGACAAGATGGTCAGTAGGAATTCTGGTACCTGGAACAAATGTAAGGGAAAAGGAAAAAAAAAGGGTCCAGGAGAGAGACTTGAGTCATACTTAGAGTAAGGGGGTAGGAAATAGAGGAAGATCCAACAAAGCTACTGAGAAATAGCAGCTACAGAAGTGGTGGGAAAAGACCCTAGAGAAGAAGATCATGAAAATCAGAGATAGGAAAGAGTAGACAAGACAAGAGAGAGGTCAACAGTGTCAAATTCTGCAGAGAGGTAAAGAAGGAAGGGAACTGAGAAAAGGCTGTTGGATGTATCACTTAAGAAACTACTGGAAACCTTGGAGAAAGCAATTTCAATTGAATAATAAGGTTGGAAGCCAGACCATAAGAGATTCAGAAGAGAAGCAGAGGCAGCAAATGTTGGAAGTTGTTACCATTATCATCACAGCTGCTGCTGCTGTTAATAATATTAATAATTATAATAGGAAAAACACCATCCACCCCAAGAGTTTGACTGTGAAAGAAGAGAACTACATATGATAACTTTGGGTTAGGAGGGTCCAATGATGACATTGGAAGAATGGGGAAAACTTGGGCTGTATGGAGGAACAGATTCAGTCAATAGATGCAGGCCAAAGATGAATGAGACACAGGCAGTGACTATAGGGATGATGTCCTCATGGAGACTGAAGTGGCTGAGATCAGGCAGAGGGACTAGCCTTGGTGAGAAGGGCCACCTCTCAGAGAATAGAGTGGAGGAGAAAACGGGGAATTCTGACCAGGGGTTTTGAGAGGCTGAGTAGGCAAGGGAAGGAATTCAGGGCAAATGGCCCTGTTCTCTCAATAAAGTATGAGGAAATTAGGAATTTTGCTGAGAGGTAAGAAGAGAAAGCCCATGTGAGATGCTTGAAGGGAAAAGACATTTGAAGCAGCCACTGTGAGGACTGTGAAAGAAAACCAACTTCAGAGAATAGAAGGATTGCCTTCAAGAACAAGGACCTTGGTGAGAGTGAGTAACAGAAATCTATCTTGGACCCAGTTAGTTCAGTTATACAATTTTCTCCAGCTCTGTTCAGCACCATGTAAAAAGGAGCAGAAAAGATGGATTGTAGGTAAATGCAGGTTTGGGGTTTGGAGAGGCATAAGCAGGACAAAGGAACAAGGAATTCCAGGAAAGAGAATGATGCATCGTTAAAATGGTCGACTGTAGGGAGGGCAGAATGTGAAACCACCTTAGGAGTGATGGCCTGGCTGAGATCACTGAGAGGTGAAGGTCATGGAAAGGATGGAGAATAGACCTAGGAGGAAAGAGGCACTGGGAGAAACGAAACACTAAGAGTCAGTCACTTAATATGATGGAAAGAATACTCTTGGGGAATTGACCCAAAAGTTGGCACCAAAGAATCTGAATTGAAATCTACATCTGCCCGTGCCTAGAGAGGTGACTTTAAACCATGGGAGCCAATGAGATCACCAAGTGAGACAGCATAGAGGGAGAAGAAGGGATGGATCAAGACAAAGCCTTGGGGAATGGCTACCATGACGTTTGAATGAAGTCTCAAAGGACACTGAGGAGGAACAGTCAGACAGGTGGGAGGAGAATCAGGACAAGTGTCAAGGAAGCTTAGAGGGAAGGCAGTATCAGGGAAGAGAGGCTAAGCAACAGTATCAAAGGCTGCAGAGACATCCGGAAGACGGGGGAAGAGGCCATAGGTAACATCCCTATCTCACAGATGAGGGAGATTAGGATGAGCAAGAGGAAGTGACTTGCTCGTTTGGCAGAAAGAGCAAAGTGGCTGCACCCAGATGCCTTCTGCTTCCTAGTCTGGAGTTCTTGCGCTGCCCCATGCAGATCTTCATTCTCATCATGCCAGACAGGATTTGATGAGCCTGGAGAAATGCAGAACTGTCAAGTGCCCAAGCCTTTGGTCCCTCTGTCGTCACATCACATCCAGGTCTGGAAGGTGGAGATGGCTCTCGGGTCCTGTCAAGGTGACTGTTAGCTCATTGGGAAGGAGGCTGCTCCCGCTGGGGCTTTGGGGGAGACTGACGGGGTATACGGATGCTAGTGCCCATTCAAAGCTGAATCATAACCATGGACATCCTTCACAGGAAATACAGTGAAGCAGACTATCAGGGGAAGGTGGCCAGGAGTCCTCTCAAGGTGGAGTGAGCCAGGAGTGGGAGTCGGAGAAGATGGAGCCGTTGTGGGCTCTTGTGCACCCCTGCCCCTCTGCACCCCCTAGTATCTGTACATATCCCCGAAGCCTAGAGTTCAAGTACAAAGACTAAGCTCCCAAATGTAACGTTCACCTCAAAGTAGACTTGGTACACACACATACAAGAGAATAGAAACATCTTTAGATCTTTGTTAGAAAAAGAGAACAAAGCATCCCTAGCTTCCCCCCACCCAGCCTAGCCTAGCCCATTATGTTCTTCCATAGCTGGCAGCTTATGAAATGATTTTTTTTATTAGAGAGATGGAGTTTATATCTTAAATAATGTGAATGCCTCTAGTTGTTTGTTTAAGAAACCAGACATCTGCCATTCTAAAATAAAAGGGCTTTAAAAGTCTGTAGACCACCAATAGAGCTAAATGTCTAAATAAAAACTAGAATCCATAAGGTTAGGGGGTTATAGAATGTCAGATTTAGAAAAGGCCTTAGACCACAGAATGTCAGAGCTGGGAAGGGCCCTAGAACAGGAGATGTCAGATCTGGGAGGGGCCTGAGAACAGGGGATGTCAGGGCTAGGAGGGACCTGACAACAGGGAATATGGAAGTGATGAAGAAGATCAGAGGAAGGGACTTGGCCAAGTCTGTGCACCTTGTAAATGCCCCTCCAGACCACAAGCTCTATCAGGAGTCCTCTCCCCCCAGACCCTGCCACAACATCTGAGAACCAAGCACTGGCATTCTTCCTCCATCATGGTCCAGCCACCGCATCTCTTCAAGGCAGACTCCTGCCAGGCGATTGTGAGTGAGGAGACATCAGGAATGATGGGTGAGCGCTGGCGTCCCGCTCTTGCCAGCCTCCTCTTAGGCATGGGGCTGCAGCCAACCACGAGGCAAACTCTCTTCTTGCTCATGTTTCTGTCCCTTTAATCCACCCGATGAGCCCCAGTGATGTCAGCCTCTCCACACAGGAAGAACTCTGGATTCACAACAACGCTGCTGTCTGCCCTTTACTGCTTTGGCCATTTTTCTGCCTTCCAAATAATCAGGAATCTTGAAATCTCAAAGCCCTCCACATCTAGCCCCACATGATCAGGAATCCCAGGAGAGGGCACGTAGTCCAACTTGTCCCCAAACAGGAATGCCTTCCACAACATTGCTGCCGACCTCAGCAGGAATTCCTCCAGTGATGGCGAGTCCATTACATTGATGGATAGCTCTGATGGTTGAGCGACTGTGCAGCATAATAGACAGGGCACTGGATGGGAAATCACAAGACCTCAGTTCAAACCTCAGACACTCACTGGCAGTGTGACCCTGGGCACTCAAGTCAATGGCCTCTTAGACATTTTCTCCTCCTCATCCATAAAATGAGAAGTCCAGAAGCTTTCCAGTTCTAAATCTAGAATCCTATGGATTTCCTCCCCACATTGACCTGCAATCTGCCTCTTTGTAACTTCACCTCAGTGCTCCTGGTTCTACCCCCTGGTCTCAGGCAGAACAAGATTAACCCTCTGTCACAGGTATGACACACACTCAGACAGCTGGCCAACCTGCTCCTGCTCAGGCTAAACACCCCTTTCCTCAGTTGATGTAATCAAGGCCTAACCCCCTCCAGGCCTTTCATCTCTGTGAGCACACTCCTTTCTAGTCTGTCTCTACCTTCCTCAAAACTTGGTGCCCCGAACTGAACCCTGGTACACCAGATGGCACATGATCAAGGCAGTGGACAGTCCTCTCATATCCCCTCCTCCTTCATGGACACTAAGTCTATCCTTAAAAACAAACAAAAATAATTTGTTGATAACATGGGGAAACATGTTTCTTTATCAAATAAATAAGTAAATTTGTTGAAAAATATATTATTTGTTAAAATAAATTTTCATTTTCATTTCTTTTTTAGCTCTGAATCTTCTCCCTCCTACCTCTCCCTCCTCTCTATTAAAAAGCAAGAAAAATAAACCTGTTACAAGCATGTACAGTCATGAAAACAAATTCACGCATCAGCCCTGTCTATAAAACAACCCCAAGCCCCCAAAAGCCTCCACCTGCACTCTGAGTCCTTCGCCACTCTATGGGGAGATGGGCAGCTTGTTTCATCCTGAGTCCTCTGGTCGGTCTCTGACAACAGGAACCCTCTCCTAAAGCAGTCAGAGATCTGCCTTTGTTTCTGTGGCTGTCAGGCCACATTGCTGACTTGTCCTCAACCTCACAGCCTCCGAGACCCCCATGGCTGTGTTTACCAGTGCGGTTGTCTGGCCAGCCTCCCTCACCTCTCCCTGCCCTGTGACTGCCCCTCAACCCTACTCACAGCTGATGCCTATACAACTGTTTGATGATCCCAGGAATTATCAGTTCAGCTCATTCATGATTTCACCCTTATGTGTCCTACCCTCAACAATGTAAGCCTCAACCAAGTCATCCATTTTCATCCTCTGTCCCTGGTAAAGCCTCCAGAGCAAACCCACCCAACATACTCAAGGACGTCTTCTAGGAAGGACAGTCTAGGGGAGATTTCACATTTTCTAGGAAATTCCATCTCTTTCAATTCAGCCAAATGTTAGGCTAGTAAAATCAGGACTCTGGAGAGCACCAACAGCTGTGGGGTTTTAGTCCAGGTAGCAATGGCCTGCAAGCTGAGAAGGAATCCTTCCTGCATTGTGGCTACACAACAAGCCGGCTGGAACTTGGTGTGTCCTGAGAACAAGGAGCTGAGAGTGCCCTGCATTCTCATCTGCTGCGGCAAAGGATGGAATATTCGGCTCTGTCCCAAGGAGCCCACTTTAGAAAGGGCATCAATAAGCTGGAGGATGTAAGTGGGGGGGCAAGCAGAATGGGAAAACACCTGAAGGCACTAGGGATGGAGAATCAGATGAAAAGAAGACTTGGGGGGAGCCTGGACACTTGGTTCCCTCCTTTGAAAAATCTCCTTTCAGAGAGACTCAGACCAAATTTATCACTCAGAATTCATATATTATTAAAGCTAACGCAATTTGGTCCAGCTAGTTCTCATTTTAAAGATATGAAAATGAAGACCCAGATGGTGAAGTCTGAACCCTCTCCCTGTGCCCTGGCATAGTGGCCTAGTCAGAATTACTAGGAGAAAGAGGAGAAGGGGTTTCTCTGGGTCTAAGTGCTGGACTAGGTGGCCACTAAAGCCCTCTACAGGGCCATCCAGTGCTGAGTCCTGTGGTTCTCAGAAATGCCAGCCTGTCAAGGAGCAACGACCCTCTTGAGAACCTGCTGGGGATCCGGGGAGGCAGACACAGTCTCCCCATTCTCTCTGGCGCAGCTCCGTGCGTCACAGTCAGACGAAATGGATTGGAAAAATATCCCTGTGATGTGATAAGATAAGCTTCACACACAGACTGTAATTACTCTTAACTTGATTATTCTTAAAGTCATTTTCAAAGAAAAACGTCAGCATGGTCACATTTTCCATCGAATTCATTAGGCACAAATGTGCATGTCAAATATCATCACATGTATTTGGGTGATTAAAAAGGAAGATGTGTCAGATGGTCTTTATCTAATCACAGTTTGATCTCAGTTAAGCCTAACTAGGATAAATCCAATAGTGAGGTTGGGCACACGCAGACGTGTGTGCCCTTTACGTTACCCACAATTCAGGGAGTGTCTATTACCCAGTGTAACATCTGAGGCCTTTTGGGCCTCAGACATAACCCAGCTTGGCTAGGCAGAGAACAGGAGGCCATGATGGATGGGCAGCCATGGGCCCCTCTGGAAATAGTCCATCTGAGACTACTGAAACCAGCATCAAGAATACTGGAGACCCTCATCAACCAAGGGCATTCCCAAGGGGCTTGCTACAAATAAAAATGACTCATTTTTTCTATGGCATTTCAAGATCAACAAAATTTTTCCTTACCATAACCTCTGGGGGAGGTAGGGCAAGTGGTATTATCTTCACTGTACATGAGGACAGTGAAACTGAGAGGTTGGAGGACTGGTGAAAAGTCAGCTCAAAGAACCCAGGATTTTCTCAGCACAGAGCACTAGTATAGACATCTGGCTCTGCAGCAGCCTGTCCCTTTGACAGCTCCTATTCTGTGATTATGTGACTGAGACAATGAATCGGATTTTTCAGTCTCCTTCAAGGAAGGATTTCAGCCGTCTTATTGGATTACGGGATTTGGAGGGACAAAGGACTGGACTAAAGCACTGCACATCTCATCACACTGTTCCTGCTCGGTCTCCTTTGAGCCTCACAAAAGCTGGGGGAGGGAGGCACTGAAGGCCAGGTGTCCAGTGGAAAAGGGTTTGAATCTGAATGAGGATCGGATCCTCCTGGCTCTGCCACTGTGACTTGGAGTGTCATTTCAGTCCCCTTGGGTCAGGTGGCCACCCGGGTCCCTTCCACAAAGCCTGTGAGACCATCCCCATTTTAAAGAGTATGAAAGTGAAGTCTAAAAGGTCCAGTGACATGACTTCCACGGCCACCTAGCGAACATGTGTCTGAGCCACAGCTTGAAGAGAGACCTTTCAGAATCCGAGTCCAGCAGACTATTGACTATGGAAGACTTTCCTCTCTTCCAAGATCACCTAGCCAAATCTCATATTTTACAGCAAATGTGGGGAAAATGAAGCTCAGAGATGCCCAGAGGTACACCCTGAATCTGTCAAACCCACTCCCCATCCATCTCCCTGCTCCCTTTTCCTCATTGGGACACAGACAAAAGAGTGTCAGAGATGGAGGGGGTCCTAGCGAGCATCTGCCCCACCCTCTCATTCTACAAAAAGAAGACCCAGAGGAGAGGATGGAAGAGATGCTGCTTGATGGCCTTGTGGGCCTGGTAGCTGAACTGGAATTGCCAAAGTTCAGCTCAAGATAGGAAAAATGCTGGGGCCCTCTACAGGAAAAATGGCCTGTAGTCATTTCATCAAGGACTCAGATTCCTCTGGCAGTCTGGGGACTTGGCTTCAAAGCCAGCTTAGACACTGAAGGGCTGGATTACCTCTGGCGAGCCCTGGACAGTAAGTGTGCCCTCTGATTTGTGGGATCTGGCTGGTCAATCATGATGATCCTCCCCTTCCTGCTCTGCCCTCCTAATGACTGTTGGCCAGGCTGAGGTTGGGGCAAGGCCTTTAGAGGTGTCCTTCAGACTGCCATGCCTTGACTAGGGTTCCTCCTCCACACACTGGGCACCACCATCCAACTGGAACACTCACTGTCCCATGGATTAGGCCCACACTTCCCCCTCTCCCATGCCACCATCTCTGGGAAGCCTTCTTTGATTCCTCTGGTCAGTCATGAATTATCCTTTCAGACTCACCAGGGTGCTGGTTTGCCCCCTCAGATGCTCTTGTCTAGTGATTTTGTATAACAATGTTCGTATCTGCGTCTTCACCATGTCCTGAGCCACAGACATCCTTAAAGGCAAGACCTGGCTTTAGTCCAATTGACATAACTCCCTGATTAGCGAACACACCACTATATAAGCAGGGCTCCCAGCAAGGTAAGTACAGTCAGGGGAGGGCAACCTGGGCTTCGTCCTAGGGCACCAACATTGCGCTTCCCACTTCCTCACCAGGCAGGCCACAGTCTCCACACCTGCAGATTTCCTCAACACTAAGGACCTGCTCCAGGGCAGGGCTATACTCCCACCCCCCCATGCCACCCCTGTCCTGTGCTCCTGTCCCAGTGGTGCCTCTCTCTGGAATGCTACCCCCCCAAGAGTACATGGGCAGAATAGGTTCTGTACCATCATGTTCCATCTTTGCCACAGGTGAATGAATTCTTATGACAGATGATCCTGCCAGACACACATGAGGCTGCCTACAAATATCTGCCAGGTGGACTAAGAAACGTTGGGGACTATTCCTTGGAAAAGTGACCACAGTCCTTTTCCTTCTGCATTACTTAGTCTCCTCCTGTGTAACATAAAAAAGTTAGAACAAACAATCTCTACACTACAGCTTTGGATTCCATGTTACTGTGATTCTATGAAATGAATTGAGATGAATGGAATTCAAATGATCCATGAGTTTCTCCTCCCCTGTAGTGCTAGAGAATCCCCTTTCCCTTACCCAAGAGCAGCCTAGGACACAAGGCAGGCCCAGGAGGAAAGGGCATCCTCAGGCAGATCTCCCCAGCACTGGTACATCCTTCCTTTGGCTGAGATGTGAGGGCACAGTTTGGGGGCGGGGGGAAAGGTATGACAGGAAGGGGCCAAGGGAACAGCTCCAGCCAAGCTGAGCTCAGTGAATCTCCTTCCAAGGGACAAACAGTGCTTGCAATGTGGCAGCTGGTGATGTGCCTGGTACACATTTCTTTATGCAGTTATGGAAATGAGGCCAGCAATGCCATTTCTGGAACGCCAAGAGAACATGCACACACACGCACACACACACACACACACACACACACACACACATGAGCCCTTGTACGTGGGCACATCCATACATGCACGCATACACACATTCAGAAATAGAGAGGACCTTTAAATGATTTTCCTGGTGCTGCCCCTGCCTAAAACACCCCCAGACGCTCTCCTCTGTTCAAACCATGCCTGTAGCAGAAGTTCTGCCTTTTGCCTGAAGGGAACAAGTACATTCTGCTTTAGGAGCCTGACCGGAGAGTCCTATCTCTAGAAGGGAGGGACAGTGCCCTCCCTCTGCCCTGGACAACTACAGGGGGAATACCAAACTCCAGTCTCTTTAGGAAGAATGATGATAAATGGAAGAGTGCAGAGGGGAGGGCAGCTGGATAAAGAGGGAACTGGGGACCAGCTAAAGGTCTTGGGGGCATTCAGCCTGGAGAAGAAGAGAGTTGGGGCAGCGAGGCAGGGCAGCTGGAGGGAAGGCCATGAAGAAGGAAGGAAGGAGAGAGCATCGGGGGATGGAAGGCCTATGAGGCTTGGTGGATGCGGCCTCCAAGGGCAGAATGGGGGGCAATGAGGGTAAGTTAAAGAGGAGCAGTTTTACCTCAACATAAGGATGGAAAAATCCTCTAAAATTTGTGGAGTTTTAACAAAAACTACCCTGTATACCAAACATTGTGTCAAGTACCAGAGATATAGGGACAAAGGAAGGCAGAAATGCAGGGGGCATAGTGGATGGGAGACTGGACATGGAGCCAGGTGACACATGTTCAAATCCAGCCCTAGGGACGCCCTTGTTGTGTGACCTTGGACAAGGTGCCTTTGCTCTCTGTGCTGCAGTTTCCTCCTCTTCAGAAGGCGGGTAAGGAGGGACTAGATGGCCTTTAGGTTACCTTCCAGCTGTAAATGTAAGACCCAGGGACACTAGCAGCTGGGACAGGTCACTGGGGCTCAGGGCAGGCTTTGGGAAGGGAACAGTTATCCAGCTGTGATTCAACACTCATTATGGGTGAGGCCCTGCAAAGTGCTGGGGACACAGAGAAAGCCCCTGCCTTCAAGAAGCTCACATTCTAAGGGGAATGGAGTCCAGGAAGACTGGCAGGCTTAGGATAAAAAGGGAGGAGTAAGGGGGCACTGCAGGCACGGGGCAGTGGGCAAGATGGAGACAGACTAGAAACAAGCTCGGCCAGCCAGCACTGTGAGCTAGCAGCCAGAAGGCATCCTCCCCTCAGAACTCCCACTTTCAAACCGTCTTGTAACCGTAGGTGTGCACGTGTATGCCCATCTCCCCCTAAAAGACCACCACAAGGTGATGAGAGGTTTAGATCTGGAGACAGTCAAGTTGAACCCTCCCATTTTATAGACAGGATCCAAAGAAAGGAGGAGATTCATCCCAAAGGGAAAACCTAGAACTTTCCTCGGCCTCTAAATCCTGGGTTCTTTGCACTGTCCCCCATTGTACCTATCTGCTTCTTAGAAGCTAGGATGAGCATGGGAACTAGATGAAGCAGAAGGAGAAGATGGGAGAATTCTTTCAGAGAGCTTGCAGTCAGGAATGAAGGCAACTTTGCCATTCTATGACTGAGCATCTGCTGGGTTCTCCTCCTCCCCTTCTGTCCATCCCTTTCCAGGTATCCCTGCCTTCCCCACACACAAATGAGGGCACATTCACTCAAGGTTCTTTCCCTTAGCTAAGAATACACAAGGAGACTGAAAACAGTTCTGATGACTCCATCACCCAAGGAGGTAACACCTGGGCTGGTGGAGGGAGCCCTAGAAAGACCTGGAGTCAGAGGAATATAGTCAGAAATCCAGAGTTCTAAGACCAAACGAAAACTAGTACAAGCAGTCAGAAAGAATGGATGCAAATACCCAGGAGTAACAGGCAGAATCACAAAAGATTTAGCAGACGTCCCCATAAAGGAAAGCAAAATATCTAGGCTTAAGCTAAGAATAACTTACCCAGCAAAAATGAATATACTCCCACAGTGAGGAAAATAGACCTTTAATAAAACAGAGCACTTCTAAACATTCCTGTTAAAAAGACCAGAGCTGTGGAGAAACACTGACATGCAAACACAAGAGTCAAGAGAAGCACAAAAAGGTGAACAGGATTAAGCAAGTAGAAGGGACAAAAAAAGGATCAGTCATTTACATTCTTAGATGGAAGGAAGACACATGCATCTCCTCAAAACTCTATCAGCATTGGAGGCCACAGAGGGAGTCTAATTGGACAAAGGACCTAAAAATGAATCTGTTCAGCTTTGATGATCTTAAAAGAAAAACAGAAAGGGAGGGCAACTGAAATATGCTGGAAGGCAGGAGAAGGCAGAGAAAAATTAGGGGAAGTTACTTCAGATAATCAGGGCATGAAAGAAGAGGTCTGTAGATAAGGGAATGGACTAGGTGGCATTTGAACCTCACTCTTACCTGAACTGATCAAAGAAGAGAAGAAAATATTGGATTGCAGGAATATATTTCACTAAGTAATAAAGGAAAGGGGCAGGAAAAAGGGGATAAATAAGTAAAGGGAGAGTAAATTAAGTGAGAGATTAGTCCTAAGGAAAATAAACTCTTAAAAAGGAGGGAAAGAAAGAGAGAGAGAAAAGAATAAGAGAGTGGGAAGGAGGGAAACATACAATTACCAAGCACAACTATGAAGGTGAATAGGATGAACTCATTTATAAAATGGAAGATAATAGCAGAATGGATTAGAGGAGGGGGGTCAGCAAACTAAAACCCTGGGCCAAATCCAACCTAATATCTGCTTTTGTATGGCCTGTGAACAAAGAAAGGAAATGTAAAAACCATTCTTAGCTCACCATCCATGCAAAAGCAGGTGGTGGGCCAAATAGAAACCAGAATTCAACAATATGTTGTTTAGAAGAAACACATTTGAAAGAGAGAGAGACATACAGAGTTAAAATAAGAGGATGGGGCAGAATATATTATGCTTCAGCTGAAGGAAAAAAAGCAGGAATAGCAAATCACGATTTCAAACAAAACAACAGCAAAAATAGACCTAATTCAAAAAGATAAATAGGGAAAACTATATTTTGCTGAAAGGTATCATAGAAAATGAATTCATATCAATACTAAACATATATGCACCAAATGGCACAGTATATAAATACTTAAAGGAAAAGTTAAATGAGTTTCTAGGAGAAATCAACAATAAAAACTATAATAGTCAGGGACCAAAATTTCCCGCCCTCAGAGCCAGATAGATTTAGTTTAAAAATAAATTTTAAAAAATAAAGAACCTGAACAGAAATTTTAGAAAAGTTAAATATGATATACATGGAAATTAATGAATGGGAATGGAAAGGAGTATACATATTATCAATGATATTCATAGTACCTTCCCCCAAACTGATTATATATCAGTAATAAACATCTCACAAATAAATGCAGAAAAGCAGAAATATTAAATGAATCTTTTACAATAGCAATGCAATAAAAATTATGTTCAATATAGGATCTTTGTGATAGATTAAAAATTAATTTGAGATTAAATAACTTAATCCTGAAGATTGGGTAGATTAAAGAAAAAAAAATCAAAGAAACAATTATTTCAGTAAAGATAAAGTAATAGTGAGGGGAAACTTTAAAAATTTTCATTAATAAAGAGAGAAAAAGTAAATTGATGAATTTAGAATACAACAACAAAAAATGAGAAAACCAAGTGAATTACCCCCAATTAGACACCAAAACAGAAATTCTAAAAATCAAGAAATTTACAAAACTGAAAGCAAAAAATCTAAAACACTGAATTAATAAATAAAATTAGAAGCCATTAAAAACAATAAAATAGGTAAATCATTAACTAACTTGATTAAAAAAGAAAATAAATTACTGGTAATAAAAATAAGAAAGGTGAATTGATAACCAATGAAGAATAAAAGAATTATTAGAAGTTATTTTGTCCAAATTTATGCCAATAGAACTGACAATATAAGTGAAGTGGATGGATATTTACAAGATATAAGATGTCCAAATTAATAGAATAGGAAAAAGAAGCCTTAAATAACCCTCTCCTAAGACAAAGATAGGAAAATCAATTGTCCAGATGAAGTAAGTATGCACTGAAGGAATCAGGACTGGAAAGAGCTTTGGGGAAAAATGAGGGACTATTTTACAAAATGTTGGGATATTTTGAGACATAGTAAAGTAATACTCTTGGATTAAAGGAACTACGTAGTATTATACTACTATTATACTAAAGGAATTGAGGTACACTGTGGAGGTAGAGAACAACAGAGAATATTACAACCTAGAAAAGATGATCAATACAGAACTGGTAATTAACTATGTAATGGGGATGTTACAGAAGTCTGTCTGGTACATGTTCAGACCATATCAGCTTATGGTGGGGGAAAAGGCCTGAAACATCAAGGAGTATCCCTCTCTTTATCTACAAATGAACCTTTTTTTGTGTGTGGGTGTGGTTACATTATTGATGGGTACATGTAAGAGAAGAAAAGTGGAAAAAGGTAAAGAGGAATAGATGATGTAGTCTAATCAAGCCAAAGGCTAACGATGAAGAAAAAGCAATTTCTGTAGTCTCACAGGAAGGAGAGGGTCAACAGGAGACTGGGTGGGGAGGTAAAGAGAGGGACTGTAATGGGGAAAAATTGAAGAAGGGAAAAATCTCATTTCAATGGTGGGAGAGGGTCCCACAAAGAACAATCTCATGGGGAAAGCGATATATTTTATAAACAAAAAATGGGGAAACTGTCGTAGGAATTATCTGGAGGGATTTAGTACTTAGAGACACCACTCTTCCTGCCTCAGGAGAAGGAGAATCAGAGCTGCAGGAGGTAACTGATGCCCAACCAAAAAGGCAGGAACTTAAGGAGATTTCATGGTAAATTATCATGGGGAGGACACAGGGCAATAACAAACTATATAGGAAGATTCCTACCAAAAGGCAATACTCTGACTTTCTCTTTCACTTGTAGAAATTAGTAATTCTAAGAGGGAGGCAGAACAGAAAGAGGGAATCCGGGTGAGTTCTCCAAAGGGATAAAATAGGAACCGTTTAGTACTCAGAATACACACCTTAGAATCTTTAACTCCATATGGAAAACAAAAACTAAGGGGCTAAATAAATATAAGGGTCATGAATAAAAGAACAAACATCCAGAACAGAGAGAGAAAATAAACAATAAAGAGAGGAGAGGAGAGAAATTAGTTTTAGAAAAAAGTAGAGAAAATGAAACCTAAAAACAAACAAAAGTTGAAGGGAAAGAGAGGCAGGGGATTTTACTTGGCTACAGAATTCAGAGAGAGAAAAGGAGAAATCAGATCAACAGATAAAAGGAATAAAGAAAAAGGAATCAGTAAATTAAGCAAAACTCCAAAATGAGGTAAAGAATGGACAAACAGCATTTATGGGGAGGGGGCACAGTTAGGGTGAAGGGCAGAGAGCGAATATGAAGAGGTTTGCCTTAAAATAGATTAAACTAAAACAACAAAGTATTGTCTTCACAAAGGGAAAAAGGGGAAAATCCTACTTTGGAAAATGAGCTACAGGCAAATTGAGGGTCTCCTGATGAAACAGGAGAAGGAAACAGGCAAATTTCTGCAAATGATCTTGTAACAGCAGATGACATCTTCATAGTCATCACAATGACCAAAAAGTATAAAGAATACAAAATCCTGATATTTTCACTGTTTAGTGTGCACACAAAAAAAATGCATTTGGGGGAATGGAGTCAAGATGGCGGAGTAGAAACAGGACTTCCTTGGGGCTCCCACTTCCACCTCCTCCAATTCATGTAAAAGGTGACTGAACAAACTTTGGAGATACGGAACCCACAAAATGACAGAGAAGCTAACTTCCCACTGAAGACAGCCTGGCAGGCCAGCAGGAAGGGGCCAGTGCAGCGCTCTGGGAGCCAACCCCAGTCCTGCTGGAGCAGGAGGTTTTAGCCTCAGGAAAGGCCACAACCCACATAAATCCTCAACATTCCTATATATTTCTAATGAAATCCAACAAGAGAACAACAAGAGAGAGAAAGAGAAATCCCATTTAAAGTTACTGTAGATATTATAAAATATTTGGGAATCTACCTAACAAAACAAACCCAGGACCTATATGAACACAACCACAAAACACTTTTCACAAAAATAAAGCCAGATCTAACTAATTGGAGAAACATCAATTGCTCGTGGCTGCGTCGAGCTAATATAATAAAAATGACAATTTTACCTAAATTAAATTATACATTTAGTGCCATGCCAATCAATCTACCAAAAAATTACTTTATAGAGCTAGAAAAAAATAGTAACAAAATTCATTTGGAAGAACAAAAGGTCCAGAATATCAAGGGAATTAATGAAAAGAAATGCTAGGGAAGGTGGACTAGCTATACCAGATTTCAATTTGTATTATAAAGCAGCAGTCATCAAAACTACTTGGTACTGGCTGAGGAATAGAGGAGTGTATCAGTGGAATAGATTAGGCACACGAGATTCAGAAGTCAACAACTATAGTAATTTACTATTTGATAAACCCAAAGACCCCAGTTTTTGGGATAAGAACTCACTATTTGACAAAAACTGCTGGGAAAACTGGAATATAGTATGGCAGAAACTGGGCATAGACCATTATCTAATACCATATACCAAAATCAAGTCTAAATAGGTACATGATCTAGGTATAAAGGTTGATACTGTAAGCAATCTGGGAAAGCAAGAAATAGCTTACCTGTCAGATTTATGGAGAGGGAAAGACTTTATGACCAAACAAGAATTAGAGAGCATTATAAAATGCAAAATGGATAATTTTGATTACATTAAATTGAAAAGTTTCTGTACAAACAAAGCAATGTAACCAAGATTAAAAGGGAAATACACAATTGGGAAAGAATTTTTACAATCAATTTCTCTGGTAAAGGCCTCATTTCTAAAATATACAGAGAACTGAGTCAAATCTGTAAGAATACAAGTCATTCCCCAATTGATAAATGGTCAAATGATATGAACAGGCAGTTTTCAGAGGAAGAAATTAAAGCTATCTATAAGCATATGAAAAAATGCTCTAAATCACTATTGATTAGAGAAATGCAAATTAAAACAACTCTGAGGTACCACATCTCACCAGTCAGATTGTCTAAGATGATAAAATAGGAAAATGACAAATGCTAGAGAGGATGTGGAAAAATTGGAACACTAATGGATTGTTGGTGGAGTTGTGAGCTGATGCAACCATTCTGGAGAACAATCTGGAACTATGCCCAAAGGGCTACAAATAATTTCAAACCCTTTGACCCAGCAATACCACTTCTAGGGTTGTATCCCAAAAAGATCACAGAAGTGTGAGGAAGACCCATATGTACAAAAATATTTATACCAGCTCTTTTTGTGGTGGCAAAGAATTGGAAATCAAGGGGATGCCCATAATTTGGGGAATGGATATACGAATGTAATGGAATACTATTGTGACATAAGAAATGAGGAGCAGATGGACTTCATAATAACCTGGAGAGACGTATACAAACTGATGTTGAGTGAGAAGAGTAGAACCAGGAGAAATTTGTACGTAATTACAGACACAATGTATGGGTGATGACCAACTTTGAAAGACTGGACTCTTCTCAGAAATGCAGAGTTATAAGACAACTCCAAAAGACTCATGATGGAGACAGATGTCTACATTCAGAGAAAGAACTAGGACGAACAGAGTTTGAATGCATATTGAAGCAAACTACCTGCTTTCTTTTTCTTGTTTGGTTTTGTTTCCTCTTTCCCATTGTTCATTCCATCCAATACAATCCTTCTTTATTACTTGACTAATGTCTAATGTGAAAGTATTTGCAGATCCTATATTTGACTGCATACTGCCATGGGAGGGGGGAGGAGAGAGGGGGAGAAAATTTGAAACTCCAGGGATTGTGGAACTGAATCTTGTAAACTAAAAGTAAAAAAACAAATTAATAAAGACAAAAAAAAATGAAGGAAAGGAAGAAAGGGAAGGAAGGAAGGAAAGAAGGAAGGAAGGAAGGAAGGAA
>NW_027185850.1:26281496-26458373 GCF_028583685.1 Petaurus breviceps papuanus | reverse complement strand
AGAAAGAAAGAAAGAAAGAAAGAAAGAAAGAAAGAAAGAAAGAAAGATGTAGCCACAGATTCTCCTGTTTATTCATGTTTCTAGCCTCAGGCTTTGTGCTTTGGTCAGATGCTGCTCCTATCCATACTCCTGGATGGCATGGGCAGGTCTTGCTTGGTCCAGGTTAAGATGAGGTCTTGATTTCTTCAGGAACTCCTAGAGTTTGATTCAGTTTCCCGATGGTTGGACTTCAGCTTTCCCCTTGCTCTTACTCTCCCAATTCAGTCCTGAACCTTGAGGTAGATCTGTCCTGACAGTTCCCCAGCCAAGTGTCACTGACTGTACTGGTAGCAGGCTTCCTTCCCTTCCCTGGTCCTGCCCTGACCCTTCCTCCAACAGCGCCTCCTACCGCCACTCAGGCACTGGCTGACTGGGCCCTGCCTCCCCGGGTAGCTCAGGAGTGGGTGCTTGAGTGCTGTGCATGGGCACAGGCTGTCTGCGACCTGTCCCTGGCACTGGTCCAGCCCTAAAGCCAGCTGTGTGTCTGGGCTGCTTCCGGTTTATCCTGACTGGTCTCCAACCAGAGCCTCTGTGACGTCATGGCATCTCTTTGAAGTGTCTAACGCTGCATAGAGGAGTTCACAATGGTCTGTCCCTTGTTTTCATTGTCATGCTCCTTCTGGTGCATTTTTAGAGTTTACTGTGCTGTTTGGGGGTGGATTGGGGCTGGGCTCCCCTAAGCCTAACTGATGCTCTCTTTCCATCATTTGGAAAGTGACTTTTTCACCTCAAACATGTAAGCTTTTATGTTTGCCTCTAGACAACCTCCTTTAATTAAGTTCAGCCCAATGGTCTAACCTGCTGAGGACTTTTACAGATCCTGGCTCAGTGATCCAACATGGTTAGTCATCCCTCCCAGGCTTGTATCTTCTGTAACTGGGGTGGAGCCTGTCCTCAATGCCTTCACTCCCATCACTGATACAAAGTACAGGTCCACAGATTTCCTAGCTCAGTTTCCCCATCTGAAAAATGGAGATAAGAAGAATGGTCTTATCACCTACCTTCCAGGTGGTGAGTACAACTTTTTAAGTTATTAGTGCCTTTGGTTTTCACATAACAGTTATTTCCTGATATGTCCTTTCCCCACTCGCTCAGCCTACCCAAACAGCTCAGCAACAGCTACTTCTGACAGCACATGCAACACCTGGGACCCAAAGGCCTTTACTTTTTCAAGGAAAGGAAGAAGGTACATTTTTTAATAAAACTCAGTAAACCGCAAAATGTTTTATGAAGAATTTTGCCAACAAATTAGCAAGTTACTAGAGGAGCAGAAGGAAGAGGAAAGAAGCTGGTAATATGAAACCTCCCAATTAAGCAGAAAAATAACAGGCTGGGCTTTGTACTGTTGTTGTCTCGGGGTACCTATGGGACCAGGGAAACACTATCTGGCCAAAGAGAATCTGCCTCCCCTCTTCTCTCCAGGGACTGAGCTGGAAGCCAGCCTTCTGCCGACTGTGCTCAGGGATCATTAAAAGCCAACATCTGAACACTCCCACTTCAGGACTCCAGTGTCATTAATATAAGGGAAGCTGGTTCTGAACATCTCAAAGGGTGTCATCCATGGCCAATGGCATCAGAACCCTGGGCAGCTCCCTACTGGGGCTTCCTCAGAGAAATAATTGTATTCCTTCAGCTTGTAACTCCACACACACACACACACACACACACACACACACACACACACACACACTATTTTACAAGTTTGATCCTTTCTTGGTAGAATTATGCAATTCAAGAGTGTCTGTGGTGGCAGGGACCCTGGTAGAGGCACCAAGTCCAATGGGTCCTTCTGTTTCAAAGCTCAATAATAATTATGCAATTTTTCTTCTGAAATAACCTTGCTAATGGGTTACTGGATCCCTCTTGAGATGGGGGGTGGGAGCAAAGCAGAAGGAGGAGGAGGAAGAAGACAGAGACAGGAGAAGGGGAATGAGGGGAGGACAAAGGAAGGAGAGAAAGATGATGCCACCTTGCAGCCCACATATAAGGCTAGTGGGAGAAAGGGCTGAAGGTGCCCTGGCCAAGCTGGGACCCTGACTCTGGAGGGCCAGGCCAACCTCAGCCTGATCCCTGGCTGGATGCTCAGGTCTCCTGGCTGGCAGGAAGTGTGTCAGCAAAAGGACTAAGGGCCCACAATTTGCTTCTTTCAAGTCAGTCCTTTATTGCCTTCCAAGTTCCGCTCAAGCACTTCTTTCTTTCTAGTTTCCTAGGTGCTCCACCCACCCCACCCCCTTCCCCCAAGAAAACTACCTTGCATATATTCTGTATGTACTTATGTAGGTAGATGGTGTCTCTCAGAGTAGAATGCAAGCTCCTGGAAGACAGGGCATGTTCCCCTTTTGTATTTGTATTCCCAGAACCCACCTAGGGCCTGGTTAACAAAGGCTTATCAATTCATTGATTAAGTGACTAGCCCAATATCAGGAAAGGCTAATTTCCAAAACTGGGATTCAGAGCCAGCAATCTTTGTTTTCCAGGCCATCCAGCCATCAATCATCTCGACTCTCAACTGAGTAGCCCCTCTTCTCCTGGGGCCCCATATTTTTTCTAATGCTATCCTTAAAGCTGCCCCTCCTGCCCACCCACTGCTGCTTGTGGGATTTGCTTATTCCTGCTCCCACACCCACCAAGCCCTAGAGATGCTCACTGGCCCAATCCACTCCTGAGGTGCACTTTGCAGAAGGAAAGGGCACAGGTCTCCAGCCCAGATCTCTGGGACGTTCTGGGCTGCTGGCTGCAGCAAAAGCAGACCCCAACTCACTGTAGTTCCCCAACACTGCCAGGAGACAGCAGACGAGACAAGCAGGCTTCATTCCCATTCTCTGACATCTAATTTGGAACCTGGGAAAGATTTATAACCTCTTCTTAAATCTTCTTCAGCGGAAGGGGGGGTTGGGGGGTAAAGTCACCTGATCTGCAGGCATTTCAATGAAGTTTGGAATTTTCATTTGTCTTCTGCCTCCAAGTCTAATAACACTACTTAGCATTTCTATAGAGTAGTGCTTGCCAGAGAGTGCCTCACTGTTAATTAGTTAATCCCCACCCGCCTGAGAGGTAGGTCAATATTATGATCCTCTCTTTACAGTTAAGGAAATGAAGACTCAAAGGTATTAAAACTTTCCTTTCGAGGATGAAAGATGCTGTGGAGGATTACTGCAAATAAAAAGTACTGTTGGGGAAGAGCAACTTGGCTCGGAGATCAGGGATGAAGCAAAAGGCAAAAGGAAGTGGGCTAAGCCACCAGTGGAGAAGGGCAGGCACACTCACAGAGTCCAGGAATCCAGCACTGGCGCATGTCGGGAGAGGCAGCGAGGACGGCCTGGGCCCCAGAGGTCCCCTCTGAAGCCTGGCACTTTACAGAGGGGAAGCTGAGGCCCAGGGATCACCCAAGGTCAGGGAGGCCCGTATCTTTCTCCCAACCCACTTCCTCCACCATCAATGGGCTCAGAGCACACTAGAATCAGAGCATCTTACAATAAAAGTCAGTCAGCCAGTCAGTCAACAAACGTTTATTAAGCCCCTACTGTGTACTAGGCACTGGTGACATGAAGACAACAGTCAGCACACCAAAGATCTGGACAAGCAGTGAGAGCAATGACTCGATACAAAAACAATGACAATACTATCTGGGACAACCTGGGCTCAGAAATACCACCTGCATTAGTGTGGCATGAGAGAAGAACGGTTAGACAGGGCCAGTAATCCACCTGAAAAAGATCTGGGGAACCACAAGCTCAAAGTCAATCTACGCCACGAGGCGGCAGCTTTGCTGGCAGCCTGGGCAGGCAGGACCCCAGGAGCCAGGCTTCTCTGCCCTGCTGAGGCCTCCTCAGTTGGGGGTGACCAGGATGATGGAGGGCCTGGACTGTGACACTGGAGAATCAGAGGCACTAGGGGCATGGGACCTGGAGAAGGGGGCTGAGGGCAGGGGTGAGAGCTGCCTTCAAGTCTCCCTAGGGTTCTGACCCCAGAGGGAAGAAGCAGGAGTAATGGGCAAAACCTCAGGGAGGCCCACTGAGGCAGGAAGAACTTCCTACCAATCACAAAAGTCCCCAAGGGGGAGGGGCTGCCTGGGAGTCTTGGGCTATCCCAGGCAGGAGCCAGACGGCCACTTAACAGGCTCATTCCAGGGGACTCTGACCTCTGACATTCACTAAGTTGACAATTCCATGACCATCTTAGCTCAGACTCATGGGTTCTCCAAACTGTCTGGGCTCCCGGACATCAGCGACCTTTCCCAGGGCAAGAAGCTTCCTGCAGACTTCCCAGTTCAGCCTCTGAGATCTCTCATCTTCTTCCTTCCCAACAACTCAGTTCAAACGTAGGGAAACTAAGAAATCCAAATTTCCCTGTGCGGCAGGAGACAGGAGGAGCAGTGGGTGGGCAGGAGGGGCAGCTTTAAGGATGGCACTGGAAACAACATGAGACCCCAGGAGAAGCTGGAGCCATAGGAAGCCCAAATAACACTGCAGAGGGAAGGATGAGGGGGGTGTCTCTCACTCAGTCTGTGGGACCGGCCTGATCATGCACCTCTGTAGTCCCCAGGCTGAGAGCACCAACCGGACCAGCTATGACTCTAACAGGGAGCTTCAAACCGGCTTGGCTACTGTCTTTTCCTCACTCTCTCTCTTACAAGAAAAAGACCACACTTGGAGTTCAGAGCTCTGGGTTCCAATCTTGGCTTTGGCTCATAACACCTGTGACTTCCAGCACACGGGTGGGGGAGGAGGATGCCTCTGAGCCCCAGTTTGCTGTTTCCTTAGTCCAACAAATGTATTTCAATTACTTAAGTCTGCTGAGCTCCTTCACCGGTGAACAGAAGCAGTTTTGGGGAGACAACCACCCCTTTTTAGATAAGATTTGCAATTAAGTGTTTTTCTTACAATTCCAAGGGGCATATGGACAGTTCACAGATAATTATGTGCATTTTACAGATGAAAAAACAAAGGCTGCTGGAGAGGAACTGAGTTACCCAAGGTCACACAGCTAAGGAAGATATCACGGACTTGCGTTTTCAGGACTTTAGATTCCTAGTGAGATCTCTTTCCATGGGCACACAGGGAATGTTCAAACCATGATGTGACTTTAAATCCTGGCTTATCACTTGTCAGCTGCATGACCATAGGGGAAGGCCCCTCTTCTAGAATTTCAGTTTCCACATCTGAAAAAATGGGCATAATAACACCTATGGTCTCCTTCAGAGTAGGATTAAATTCTAAATTGCTGAAGATTATAGAGCCAAACCCTTCACCCCACTTCACAGATGAGGAAAGCAAGGTTCCCAGAAAAGACTTGCCCAAGGTTACACAGTCAGTAAGTGTCAAAACCAGGATTCTTTCCACTGCTGCCTCAGGATTTGAACCCAGGCCCTCTGGATCTAAGCTCAGCTTTCCTTCCCCTCACTGCACCTTTGCACATAGTATGTCTACAACATAGCACTGAAGCTGGAGGGTCTGGTTTGAATGCTGGAAGTTCTGTAACCTCCTGGCTGTGAGACCTCAGACAAATAAATCACTGAACTTCCTAGGCCTCAATTAATTCATCTGTAAAAATGATGAGACAGATGAAGTCATAGACTGAACTGCAGGGAGAAAAGCCCTTTGGGAACCAAGAAGGACACCAAGCTTTGGCTGGAGCCCAAGAGCGTCCAAAACCAGGACTGAAACAAAGCGTCCAGCTCTGTGGTCCGATCATCTGCTCCAAGGGACAGAGCAGAGTCTTGAGTCCTGGGCCTCCCTTTCGACCCTCCCACCACAACCCACCAGCAGCTTCTGAGCACTGGGAGCTCCTGGCCCACCACCATCCTCACCAGCAATGGTGCCCATCAGTAGTGCCCTAAAAATAACCTTACAAGCGTAAGTGCCAATGATCACACCTGTGAGAAAAGGGAATGAGCCCAACACTCTTTGTCTCTGTGCTGCCTCTGTTCAGGGATTTTCTAACAAAGCCAGAGGGTCTGGGAAGGAAGCATGGAAGTTACACATGGGTCCTTCAAGCCCCAGCCCCCACCACCAGTCCTGTAGGCTCCAAACTCCAGCTTGGCCCCCTCTCTGGCTGTCACCTCCAACTATGACCACTGAAAATCCAATTCATTCGCAGGTCATGGCACCTTCTTCCTGATGTCATGGCCTTCTTTAAGAATGAAGCACAAGCCACCCACAGTCTTCCCTCTCCCTTTCACTATCCCACTGCCACATTCATCTTCCTCTTCAAGGCCTCAAGACCACCCGTATCAATCCCTGTTACAGCCTCTGAACCAGGCTCCCTCCCTGACTGTCTTCCCTCCTCCCACAGGAGGCCCAGGCAAGGCTTATCCTCCCCATTTATAGATGAGGAAACCAAAACAGGTCATGGAGGGCCTCGGTGACGCGCCATCATGAGTCCCCAAGCCTGACACCAAGACCTCTTTCTTCAACAGCCTCTCACACGAGCTTCTAATATCCTGGGGCCAGAAACAAACTGAACCCAGCTCTTCTGAATCCCTGAGAGCGGGGGCTCCGGGTCCCCCTGCACCAACCACCCCCTACTCACAAGCAGAACCAGGGAAACAGGCCTGAAATCGATGCAGATGCAAATGAGGAATAATGGCGCTGAGCCAATGGCTTCCCCCTCTTGCCCTCAGCTCCCTCCACTCCTTTCTCCAGGACAGCCCTCGAGCCCTTGGGACACAATCGTGACAACTGTTTTTAACATGTGTCTTGATCTCTACTTTGTCTCTAATCTTGTCATCCATGAACCATTCCACCCATGCTGGTGATGAGGATCAGGAGAAGAACAATGGTTATTTGAAAGTATTTAATAAGGATCAGTTAAATTACCCAAAGGGTTGAAATTTAGCTCCTCAGACCAGAGGGGTCAGCATTAGGTGGTGACAAGCCAAGATACCTTTTTTCTTGTCTTAACAAGCCTGTGAAAAGGCCACAGGGAGGAGGAACAGGAACATGTTGGGGGGCAGGGGACAAGTTTTGGGGTCCAGGTGCTACTGGATTCTGGAGAGCAGCCTAGGGGAGAAGCAGAGGAGAGAGGTTCCCCCCCCTCCCCGCCCAAGATAAAGGCTTCCTAAACACTTTCTCAGTGTCTAACCCTTTTGTAAGCAACGTGCAAGCCACCCTCCCCTGCAGCCCTCTCCTTCACAGTAATCTAGAGTGCCCTGGTAGCACAGGCCATCTCTGCTTCTGAGTGGGGGGCAGGCATTGATCTGCTTCTACGCTCTCTCAAGCACGCTGGGAGGGTGCCTGGTTTGGTGCCTGTCTCCAGGGATGTGTCGCAGCCAAGGCCCTGAAGGCTGGCAAGCCAGTTGTTATATTTCAGCGTGAGTACCTTAGAAATCAGAGTGCTACAAATCATGGCTTGATTTGTTTTATTATTTGACTTTAAAAAGTTTTTAAAAATTAAAAATGTTAATAATACAGATTAAACTTAAAAGTGCTCTCTTGACCTATGTCTTGCCACTGGACCCCAGGACTCTGGAGGAGAAAGTGAGGCTAATGCCTGTGCCCTGCTCTGCCTCACTTAAATCCAAGCCAAGACATCACCCTTGTGACATCCTTGGTCCTCTCCGAGAAGGATCACCACAACAATAATGGGCTGATGTTTTGTCCACTGAACCAAATGGCTTTTTTTTCCATGATCAACAAGCACACTGGGGCCTCTCAGCCTCTATGTTTTTCAGTCAGCTGTGAAAAAAGAAAAGATGTGGCCCATTGTTAAGTCTGACTCTAGTGAAGGTCTGGCCCATAGGTTGCAGTCAGCAGCGCTGAGGCTTTCTTGGTTGCCTAATTTTGGTGTTAATGAGGTCTGAGGTTTTCTCCAGGCCTCTGGAATCCTTCAGATAACTCACACATCAGTTCTAACATACGTGCTCCCACATGGGTCTCTACCAACCCTGGCCTCTTCTACAGGGAGTGAATCTATCCAAGTGATCTTTCCATGCTTGTGCCCTCAGGGCTGTCACCCCTTCCCTTAGGATGCACCGGGGACTATGATGTTACAGTCCAGGGCGGTCACTCCACTATCCTAGAAGGGGAGAACTCTGTTCTCATCAGCTTTATAGATCCTGGATCTTGCCTCTTACACAATAGGCAGGAAAGTCTGACATTCAAGAAATCAGACTTATCTCATTATAGCTCTGATACCATTCCCTTATGTAAAATGCAGGCTTTAAATTCAGGGGAAATGTAACGTAGCCAGCCCCACAGGAGAACTGCAGAAGATGCCCAGAGCTCTGGGTCCTCAGATTCTGCTCTTGGAGGGGCCTTAGTACACAGGATGCCAGAACTGTGAGGGCCACATGCCCTCATCAAGAGGGTTCCTCTCATTGTCTAAGGGGCTTCACACTTCCAACATCCTAAGGCCCTCCAACAGTGCAGGGTCTTCTATGATCTGACATGGCCTCTGCTACAATCATTTCTGCTGTATTACTTTCCTCCTGAATTTAAAGTCTGCTGTTAGCTCCATAATGGCTCAGAGATGACCCCTTGAACCACTTAAGACCGAGAACTTTGTTATGGCTCGTCTTTATCAGGATAATCAAATAAAAAAAGTCCAACTGGAGACAGGGCTACACTCCCCTGCCTCTAAAATACTTTAAATGCAATTTGTTCAGTAAACTGCACTGCATTAAATTTCTATATTCAGTCAATTATAAGGGAGAGTGCACTTTGCCAGATTAAAATAGGCTCTGTGAACTTATCTATTATTCCTCTGGGAAAGTTTCCAAAGTATGTCTCCTACAATTAGAGAACTTTTTCACGGACAGCCGAGGCCAGGGGGAATAAGGCTTTAAGCTCAGGAAACATATTTTGACCACACAGACTAGCTCCTTCCCCCCTGCAACCTGGAGAAGAAAGATCCAGATTCAGGCAACTATTGTGGAAATAGTATTGATCAAATCAAAGCTCTGCTTTGTGAGAACATTATCAGAGCCCATCACAGACACTCAGAAAACCAGGTCTCGATCCATGCTGGCTCCTGCTGCTTTGGGGTTTTACATTTACATAGCACTTTCCCCCACAGTCCTATGAGGAAGGTAGGGAAAGTCTTCTCATTCCCATGGTGACTGAGGAAGAAATGGAGTCTCGGGGAAAAGAAAATTGCTCAAGATCACACAGTGGCAGATTGAAAATCCCCACCGAGGTCTCTGGAAGTTCTTTTGATTCACCTACTGAACATTCAGATCCACAGCAAGGCCACAGATTAGAAGGCCAAACTCTTCAATTAAGATTAGACTGTAAACTCCTTGAGGGCAAGGGCCTGTTCTGTTATGTTTTTGGTATCCTCAAGATTAGTGCAGTGCTTGGCACACAGCAGGAGTTGAATCAATGTTTAGTGACTGACTGATAGGTTAAGCCTCAAATCACCAAAACTGGGCGATTGGGCTGGTGCCAGAAAGGCATAATAAAGAAAAGAATGTGGCTTTGCTTCCCCCACCCCCACTCCCCATGATCTTGGCATCTCAGCCGACCTCCAGTTCTTGCACATTTTCAGCTGCATGCTAAGCCAGAGAATTTGGGAACACTAAATCAGATAGTTACTTATGACAGAGTGAGGAGCTGTGAGCCTGCCCTTCTCAGGGAGAGGATGGAATCAGCACAGCCTCCCCTACTAAAGCTGAGCTGACTTGACTCTGGCTGAGGCCAGAGGCCAGAAGACAGCAGGAGGAAGGCCTGGTAGCCAACCAGCTGGAGAAATCAACATGCAGATCAAGGTGCCCAACAGAGAAGCCCATCAACAGGGACTGGGCCCGGCAACACCACAGGACCAGCAGAGCTGAGCGGCCGACACAGGTGTGGTACCCTGCTGGGAGCAGGCCCAGTGAGAGCAGAATGGTGACGTCCCCAGGAGATGCTAGTGGCCATGGAGGACCCAGAGTTGAAGGGGAAGCTGCTTTTCTCCATGTGGGTCCTGCCTACAAAGTCCTCTATATGCAAACCTCTGGGATGGGTTAACTCTCCCCAGTGTGCATCTATCTGTAAGAGAGTGAATCTTGCACATTTATGAGACAGTGGGAGGGCAATGTTCTATTGTGAATTTTTTGGAGATTTCTATTTCATCAAATGTCTATGCTTCAAACTAAGGACCCACTGCTTGACTAGAGAGCAAGTAAACGCATGAGATGTGGTTTTGAGAAGGTAAGGGCCAACAGGACGCGTAGCATCTGAGGTCGCTGTGCTGGGCACTCCACGTGTGTGTGTGTGGGGGGCTGCCCCACGCATTATCTAAGCATTTATGACCAACAGGACATGTAGCATCTGAGGTCGCTGTGCTGGGTACTCTGTGTGGGGGGTGGGGGGCTGCCCCAGGCATTATCTGAGCATTTATGACTGTGGGCAAAAATCGGTTTATATCCAGGGTGGCCCTGCCCTCAGAGAGCTCACAGTCAAGGAGGGGAATAAAACATGCACACCAATAATCGTAATGCAAAAGAGAAAAATAATTAATGATGATGATAATAATGAATCACATCTCTACAATGCTTTAAAGTTTACAGTGCACTTTCCTGACCACAAGCTTCTGTTTTTGTTTGTCCTTCATTCTTTTTTTTTTTAAGCAATTGGGGTTAAGTAACTTGCTCAAGGTTACACAGCCAGTTATTTCTGGGAGTGGTGCTGAGTATCGGAGCCCAGATTTGATCCCAGGTCATCCCGACACTGGAGCCAGTGCTCTTACTCGCTGAGCCACCTGGCCGCCCCTAAGCAATTAGGGTTAAGTAACTTGCTCAAGGTTACATGGCCAGGTGTTTCTGGGCATGGTGCTGAGTGTCTGAGCCCAGATTTGATCCAGGTCATCCCGACACTGGAGCCAGTGCTCTTACTCGCTGTGCTGCCTGGCCGCCCCTGTCCTTCATTCTTAAAAGGGACCAATGACACCAGGAAGGTGATGTCTCAGCTTATGAATAAACTGGACTGAAGTGAGGTAGGGCTGTGCAAAGTCACCAGCCTCAGCCCCTCGTGCCAATGACCTTGTGAGACAGAAGGTGCCAGGTGGACAGAGGCTAGATGAATGATCTGGAAGTCCTGAGTGCAGGAGTTGCAGCCTGCTACCAGGAGCATAGCACAACCTCTCACTACTGTAAGCAACTCTCTAACAAGATTCTGAACCTGAGGGTCCATGGACTTTGTTTTTAATATACGTTTTATAGCCATTTCAGTATAACTGGTTTCCTTTGTAGTCCTAGGTCTTCTGGGAGAAGTCCCAAGGCTTCACCACACTGCCAAAGGAATCCATAATACAAAGATCTTTAGCTCTGAGACTGAGAGTTGAGGATGAGCTGTTGATGTCCAATGGGGAGGGTTCTCCTACCCGGAGGTGCCCACACCAATAAAATCACAGGTCCAGACCAAAGAAAGAAGCCAAGGACATGTGCCAAGCCCGCTCACAGGGCTCCGATGCCCCCAGGTCTCTTGACTCCAAGGCACCCAGATGCCATCTGCTCTGAGAAGCCTGAGGAGGGGAAGGGCCTGACATATCTCCGTTAAAATGGACAAGTCTTGGTGATTAACTCAAGGTCTGTGAGGGGTAGAGCACCAGGTGCTGAGCCTGAGGGACAGACTGCACACACAGTGGCGCTCTCTCCATCTTCATCAGATCTCTCCTGTCTCCAGAATCAGCACCACACCCTCTCTCACCTGGTGCTGCTTGGAACGCCTCATTCCCTGTCATTGTTTCAGACACATGCATATCAGTCCTCTAAATAGATTTTAAACTCCTCCACCACGTCTGCATCTTTCCCAGAAAAAAAAACCACAAGCTTGGCACACAGGGTGTGCTCCACAAGGATCTGCGGGCAAGCTGACTGCGCAAGAAGGATGCTTGGGCCAGGACAAAGCCATCCAGGCTGGGCACTGTTCCCAGTGGTCCTCCCCAATCAGTTTTACAGAAGCAAGAAAGCAGTCGAAAGGCATTTGGTGAATGTTTGAGTCATGCCAGGCACTGCACTGAGTGCTAGAGTTATACAGAGGCAAAAACACAGGTCCTGACACCAGCAGGCTCACAACGACACTGTAGAAACTGGCTATGCACAGGATAAACTGGAGATATGTATGCCAAAGGGAAGGCACTAGCAGTGGGAGGAAGTGGAGAAACCAGGAAAGGCGTCCTGCGAAAGGTGGACTTTGGACTGAGTCTTGAAAGAAGCCAGAGAAAGTAAGAGGCAAGAGGGAGGAAGGAAAGGTCAGCAGGTATGAGGAACAGCACATGCAAAGGTACAGAGATGGGAGATGGAGTCGTACGCATGAGTACGCAAGGGACAGGTGATCAGAGGACACAGAACAAGTCTGATGGGAGAGATCTAGAAGGGGTAGCATCAGAGCCAGGAGGGCCTCTGCAGATCATTCAATCCAACCCCTTCATTTTACAGATGGGGAAACTGAGGCTTGCCCAAAGTCTCACTGCTCGTGATTCATGCTCCCAATGGCTATCCCACCACTGTCATCTCTTACCCCGTGAAGCTTCTCTCAACAGTTCCTGCTAAAAGACTGCTTTCTGGTTCTCTGAAAAAGCTGATAACTGTATTCTTGGGTGGGATCCAGTATATTAAAAATAAATAAATAGATGAGAGCAATCCAACTGTTGCTTCTGACACCACCAACACAACTTCTGCCCAGCCAACAAGCCAATAGCCACTGTTGGCTGACATTCTAACTTCAGCCAGGGCTGCCCCTCCCAGGCTGTCCTGGAAAGGGGGAGGGGTAACCATACGGCTGGGGTTGGGAGGTCCTAAAACAGTACGGAAAGGAAGGAATTCTGACAAACCATGAACAAGATCCAGAAAGCAGCATCTGGGCCAAAGCCGAAGATGGCTGTCTTCACTGTTGCCTGATCTTTTCCAATATTTTGAGAATCTCAGGCCAAAGAGAGCAAATACATGGAGAGAGAATCTCAGCAGTTGCCATGAAAGCCTGCCCACAGCTGCTCTTTGCAGAGCCCTGGCACCAGGAGCCACTTGGGCCGTGGGCTGGCTTAGCAGTGATATGTCCAAATAGCTTTCAAAGAGTCTCATGATATGAGAGCTCTATGGGACCCTATCTCTGGGTATGGAGCCCAGCATGGACCTGAGTGCCGTCCCAAATGAGGACACACAGCAGGGTAAGAGGCCACTTCCAATTTACATGCAAGAAAGTTCAGGAGGAGAGAAGAGGACTTGAGCAAAAGGAGGAGAAGGAAATGGTGATTGAGAGAGATTTGGACCAGTAGAAGAGGCCAGAGAATGAATTTGGAGAAACTGAGGAAAATGAAAAGAAGAACAACGTCCAGGTCCAGATACCGGTCTGAATTTTATTTGTGGTTCTGGGAAAGAAGATGGAAGAAGAGGCAGTATTAAAGAAGACTAGTAAAGGAGCTGGCAAGACAAACCAGGTAAGGGGGAAAAGGTTTGTGGTGCCATGGAAGCATAACGCTGGTCATTACAGTGGTGGATGGGGAAACTGGGGAAAGGGGCTGGTACAAGGCTAAAGGGAAAGCAGGCATGTATGTCTGGGGAGTTGCTGTTGAGCCCAAGAAAAGGGTGGTAAGAATGCTTGAGATCTTGGCCACTGGGCAGTGACTGGCATCGTGGGCAGTGACTACATGTCCACCCCAGCTGAGTGATGGTTGTCTGTGTCCCAAATGGAGGCTGATCTCCCTCCGGAGGAGCAGGGGAAGGGCCTCAAAAAACCTCTCTCCATACTCCAGGCTGAAGGAGAAGACTAAAAAAAACAGAGGCCAGGCTGGGTGTGGGAATGTGGGCTGAAGGAGGGGAAACTTGACCCAAGCTTGTCAGGAAGATGATGGATTGGAAACTGTTAGCCCAGAGGGGAAGTCGGAGGTCAAGGACAGTTGTTCTCTTAGGACTCGAAAGAGGTCTGAGGCTCTTCCTGAACAGGTGAGGCCTTGACGCTCTGAAAAGTAAGCAGCTGCCCGTCCAAGAGTGCCAGAACAAAGCTACAGACAGCTTCTGGGTGAGAGATTACCCAGGAAAGGGCAGAGGGAAGGAGCAGCAGGAGCTGGTGATTTCATACTCAGGACACTGGTGCAGTTGTTGGCCGAGCTGCTGACAATCATCGGGCGATCTCTTGTCTCCCTGGGGCACGGGATCTGGTCATAACAGGGAGAGACTCTCCCAAGAATTCTCCAGACAAATGACTGCCCTCATGCTACACTCTAGTATCTCGTGTGGGCACAAATGACATGGCCAAAAGGGAGCTGTAGGTATTTTCCCCAATTATGAACTCTTGGGCAAGAAACTAAAAACCATAGGGGCACATATGTTTTCCTTACTGTGGTTCATGGAAAGAAAAGAATGCAATAAAAGAAACCTGATTTAGGAAGTAAACAACTGGCTAAAAAGGGTGGTGTCCAGGAATGGGATCCAGCTTTTGGGATCACTGCTTAGAATACAGGCATGACAGATTCCTGGCCAGACCTGGTAAGACTTGGGAGCCTTGAAAATCTAATCCAAAGAGCGTTCAGTTTAAAAAGATGGAGAAAGGAAGAGAAAACAGAGATGAGTAGACATATGCCCGTGCACATATATAGTCATATAAATACATGTTCCATAAAGAAAATCCTAGGGAGTCAGCAAAGCAACTAATTGATAATTAATGCATTTAGAAAAGTGGATGACAAGAAATTTTCAAAAACCAAGACCGTTTCTATACAGTAACAACAAATGCTAGCAGGAACAAGAGACAGGAAAGTCCCAATCAAAATACCTACAAATCACCTAAGTTATCTGGGCATTGGGCAGTGAGGCAGTGCAAGGAAGAGAACACCAGGCCCGAGTCAAGACGATCTGAGTTCATGTCTGGGCTCAGATACTTGCTAGCTGTATAACCTTGGGCAAGTCACTCAACTGCTCTTTGCTTCCTTTCCTCATCTGTAAAATGGGGATATGCTGGAAAAGGAAATGGCGAATCACTCTAGTATCTGTGCCAGGAAAACCCCATGGATGGGGACCCTAGTCCACAGGATGGCAAAGAGTCAGATACAATTGAATGACTGAACAACAGCTGTCAACAACAGTCTGGAATTAGTCTGCCAAAAAACACTTAATACCAATAGAGAAGTAAAGAACAATTGGAGGGACCCTCTATGTTCATGGCCATGCCAACAGCTGGGCCATGTCAATATAATAGAAATGAAAATACTGCTGAAATTAATGTGCAGATTATTAAATTAATAATAATTTAATTATTAAAATTTTTATTAAAAATTAAAACTAAATTGCTTCAGACACTTACTAGCTGTGAGACCCTGAGCAAGTCACAGCACCCTGTTTGCCTCAGTTTCCTCATCTGTACAATGAGCTGAAGAAAGAAGTGGAGAACCACTCCAGTATCTCTGCCAAGAAAACCTTAAATGGGGTCATGAAGAGTCAGATGATTAAACTACCAAATGATTAATTTGCCAAGATAGGTGAAGTAACAACAAAATTCATTTAGAGGAACATCAAGGAAATAGAATATCAAGGGAAGAAAATTCTAAAAGGTAAAAATGAAAAGGGAGAAACATGTCCAGACTTTATATCATATTATAAAGTAATGATCATTGAAAATATTTAGTACTTGTTTAAAAAACAGTAAAAATAGAACATGTGAGATAAGAAAAAATCCAAAATAGCTGAACTCAATCACCTAGTAGTGTCAATGAGCCTGAAAACCAAAAAATACCTAGAAAAGAATAAAACCAACATCTTCAATCCCATTCAATGGATCTGTGATTTTATCCATTTGAGAGTTCCCTCCAAAGAAGCAGCTCTCCACCTGTCCACACCTGCCCATGCTGGGGGATGTCAGTCCTTGCTCTTTGAGAAGTTTAGCAGATAGTCATGTGCTCTCCTTACACACACACACACACACACACACACACACACACAAACCAATCCAGAGTCCTTCCTCTCCTCATCTCAACAACACAGTGAAACACACTGGTTATCACCTGCCATTGCCCATCTTCTCTTCTTCTCATACGATTTCTCTGCCACATGCTTTTCTCTCTGAAGCTCCCCGTTGGTTGCACATGCATCTCCTCTTCTCATACCCACACTCTTCCTTACCCTCTGTATAATGCTCATCTCTGAAGCAACTAGGGGCACCATAGTGGTGCCAGGCCTAGAGTCAGGAAGATCTGAGTTCAAATGCGACCTCAGGCACTAACTAGCTGTGTGACTCTGGGCAAACAGCTTAACCTCTGTTTGTCTCAGTTTCCTCATCTATAAAAAATGAGGATAATAATAGCACTATTACTGCATAAGCTCCAGTGTGTACACTGTCCATCTGGGCAACAGCCATTCTTCATTCACCTGGTCTTTCCTAGAGGGGTGGATGGACCAAGCTCCTTTGGTGATCACAGGAGACTCTGAAATACCCTGAGGGTGGATGTAATCAGCACAATGTCCTCCACAAACATGGGCAGCTGGAGGCCCTCTCTATGGACAGGGAATCTCTCCTCAGCCTGGAGCTGGGCTCTGGGCTCCATCACAATGCACGCTGCCTTCCTCACCTCCAGTTCAATATCAGGTCAGTCTCATAACAGCCTATCTTACACCATATACACAATAAATTCAAAATGGACATTTAAATACAATAAAATTATGATAGAAGCAGATCATATACCTTTTATTGCTATAGGACAAGGAGTTTGTTCTTAACAAAACAGAAGCTAGAGGTGATTAAAAAAATAAAACAGATTTTTGTTACATAAACTGGGGGGGAAAACCCCAAAACCTTTCACATGAACAAAATACAACTAGCCCATAAATAAAATCAGTCAGCTGGGAAAAAAAGATCTTTACATCAAATATCTCTCGTAAGAGCATGATATGCAGGATCTAGAGACACTCAAGAGAAGCCTATAAAATCAAGAGCCATCAGGGCAGTGGCCCAAGGACGTGACCAAACAGTTCTCAAGAGAATCACAAACTCTTGACAAGTACAGTCAAGAAGGCACCAAATCCCTGAGAAGACAGAAGCACACATCCAAACAGTGCTGGGGTTCCACCCCAGCAAGTTAGTAAAGATGAGCAAAGACGGGAAGAGTTCATTCATGGTGGAGAGTTTGTGGAAAGATAGGCACATGGATGCACCACTGGAGAAACTGTAAATTGATTCAATAGTTCTGGCAATCAGTAGGTGATTAGGCAAAGACAGCAGCTGAAATATCCCCACAGTCTGGCCTGGGGGATTCTACTGCTAGGTCTATACCCCTAGGAAGGTTAAAAAGAAAGGTAGCAGCATTTTTCCTGGCAGCAAGGAACGGCTAAGTAGATGCCCCCGACTGGAGAATGGGCAAACAGCCTGTGGTACTTGACAGAATGGAACATCCGTGAGCTGTGATGTGGGGAACACACAGACACAGGGCCAAATGAAGCGGAACCAGGAAACACTATACACAATGACTACTCAATGAGTCAAGCCAACAAGCACTTATTAAGCACCTACTACATGCCAGGCACTAGGCTAAGCAGCTGAGATCCGAGAAAGGCAGCAAGAGAACCAGACAACCAAGAAATAAGGCTGCTCTGGAGAAGCTCCCAGCCCCGCACTCCAATGGGAGAGAACAACAAAAACTCACCAGCTGAACAGAAACGTGACAGCGGAATGAACAAACTGGGACCCCAGCAGAGGCAGGAGGAGCAGGCTCCCTTCAGTAGGCCCCTTCTTGGGCTGTCTTCCGTCTCTCATCTGCACCCCATCATCTACACAGCGTCTCCTCCACCAGGATAGAGGACCTGGAGGACAGGGACCGTTTGGCCTTTGTTCCCTTCATGCTTAGCACAGTGCCTCGTACCAGCACCTGGGACACATGCAGGCATGTGCGCTGACTGACTGATGGATGTATTCGGGCCCTGCTCCAAGACTGCAGGGTTACATGGGACTTCGGTGATGGCCTTTTCTTGAACAAAAAGTGTCCTGTTCACTGTAGGTGTTCAGCATCTTACAGGAGCATGTTATTGTAATTTAGAGCTTGAAAGAACCTCAGCAGCCAAGTCATTTTACAAATGAGGAAACTGAGGCCAAGAGAGGCTAGCCCTGTCAAGGCCACACAGATAATTGGTGTCTGAAGGCCTCCTGCCTCCAGCCCATTGCTCTACCCACTACCCCGCTGTAGCCCCAGGAGGACGCCCAATGACTGATTCCCTAAGAGGGATGCTGTGGATGGGACCACTTCTTAGAAGGGAATCAGAGCAGATGACCTCTGAGGTTGGAACTCACTCTGCAGCCCCAGGTTCTGCTGGGATGGAACACCCAAAAGTATCCCTGGATGGCGAACGACCCACTGGGACCAGATGGAGGAATCAGGGCAGCCCCTATGCCATGGGGTCCCATCTGTGGAATCTGGGCACAACAAGCAGTACGGGATATGTCTGGGGGGAATCCACCAGAAAACAGACTCTGATCGGAGTCCACTATAGTCACTATAAGAACAGCCCACAAGAGGCAGGCCCGGAAGGCTCAGCCCACAGACGCAGAGTCAGGCGGGGAAGGTGCCTGATCAACTCAGAGGGCAAGTCCTCCTACCAACCACAAAGGTCACTACCAGGCCTATCACCAAAGGACTGGGACTGGAAAAAGCAAGGTAAGAACCAAATGTAGGGGCCCCTGTCCCGGACAGCAAATACTCCTGGGGATACCACTTCATAGCCCAGAAATTAAAAAAAAAAAAGGCCCTATCAGGACCTCCAAAGACCAGGATGACAGATTGAACCTCGCCTGCTCCAATTCCCCCGCCCCCATCCTGAAAACATACTATTGCCACAGGGCAAAACTCTCTACAGTAAAGGCTTGGGATCCCTAGAGGAAGGACATGGCTAGGGCCCTGCCTCAAAATGGGTAGAAAGCAGACTACAAAGACAAAGACTCTGGAGTCCTACTATCCTCAGAGGGAGGAACCAAACTCAGAGGGAGACAATGTGAACTCCACACCCACACCTGAAACATCAACAGGGAATGGGCCCAAGCACAGAAAGCTCTCCTAGATGAGATCAAAAGGAACTTTGAAAACCTAATGAGAGAGATAGAAGAAAAAATGAATAATTCTCTCAAAACCAAAATAGCAGAATTAGAAAAACATTATAATGAAGAAAACATCTCTGTAAAAAGAAAAGTGTATGATATGGAAAAGGAGCTCCAAAAATTAACCAAGGAAAATGATTTGCTAAAAACTAGAATCAACCAAATTGAAACAAATAACTCTATGAGGAACCAAGAATTCGTCAAACAAAACAAGAAGAATGAAAAATTAGAAAAAGAGGTAAAATACCTCAATGGAAAAATAACTGACCTGGAAAACAGATCCAGGAGAGATAATCTGAGAATCATAGGCCTACCAGAAAATCATGATAAAAAATGAGCCTGGACAATATTCTCCAAGATCTCGTTCAGGAAAACTGCCCTGGGATACTAGAACCTGAGGGTAAAATAGAAATCAAGAGAATCCACCTGACACCTGCTGAAAGAGATCCCAAACTGAAAAGTCCTTGAAATGTTGTGGCCAAACGCCAGAACTACCAGATAAAAGAGAAAATACTGCAAGCAGCCAGAAAGAAACAATTCAAATATCGAGGGTCCACAGTGAGGATCGCACAGGATTTGGCAGCCTCTACACTGAAAGATTGGAGGCAGTGGAATACAATTTTCCAGAAGGCAAAAGAGCTCGGGTTACAACCAAGGATCACATAACCAGCGAGTCTGAGCATATTCTTCCAGGCAAAGAGATGGTCAATCAACTATATAACAGAGTTACAGACCTTCCTGATAAAAAAAGCCAGAACTCAATGGAAAATTCAACCTCCAATTATGAGATGCAACGGTGACATAGAAAGGTAAACAAGGAAAACACACACACACACACACACCCTGCTGTTTGATAAGAGTAAACTGGTTATAGACAAGTAAACGGTATGAGTATAAAATAAACAAAATGACGATTTAAAAAATTTATTAAGGGCTACAAAGGGACTGCAATGGAAGAAGAGGAATGAATGAAGTGGAAAAGGGTAAATTATGCCACACAAAGAGGCATAAAAACAGTATAGCCAAGGAAAAGAAGGGAGCAAGATGAGAATCATATGAGCTTTTCCTTCATTGGTTCTGGTGCAAGGAGGGAATAACAACCAGTTAAGCATAGGACTCTATGGAGAAGAAATGCAAAAAGTATCATTTTAGAGGAAAAGAGGGGAGGGAGAGGAGCTTTGCATGAGATTTGTTCCTGTCACTCTTGGTGCGAAGAAGAAATAACATACTTCATTAAGTATAAAAATATCCTACAGGCAGTAGAAGGGGGAAAGGGCTACAAAAGGGGGGGGGGTTAGTAGGGAGGGAAGAAGTAAAAGGGGGAAGGGGAGGAAAAGGGAGGGGGGCTGATAAGGGAATACTGAGGGAGGCAGTGGTCAAAAGAAAAACTATTAAGGAGGGAAGGGAGAAGGGGGAAAAATATGAGCATAAACAGGGGAGGGAATAGGATGGAGGGAAAGAAACAGATAACAATCATAACTGTAAATGTTAATGGAATGAACTCTCCCATAAAATAGAGGTGGATAGCAGAATGGATTAGAAATCATACTCCTACAATATACTGTTTACAAGAAATACATCTGAAACAGAGGGATACACCCACGGTAAAGGTAAAAGGCTGGAGTAAAATATATCATGCTTCAGCTAAAGTAAAAAAAGCAGGCGTAGCAATCCTTAGATAAAGCAAAAGCAAAAATTGACCTAATTAAAAAAGATAAGGAAGGAAACTATATACTGTTAAAAGGCACCATCGAGAATGAAGCAATATCATTACTTACCATATATGCACCAAGTTTCTAGAGGAGAAGGTAAAGGAATTAGAGGAAGAAATAGATAGCAAAACTATACTAGTGGGAGACCTTAGTCTCCCCCTCTCTGAACTTGATAAATCCAACCTCAAAATAAACAAGAAAGAAGTTAAGGAAGTGAACAGAATTTTAGAGAGGATAGGTATGATAGATCTCTGGAGAAAACTGAATGGGGATAAAAAGGAATATACTTTCTTCTCAGCGGTTCATGGCAGATACTCAAAAACTGACCACGTTCTAGGGCATAAAAACCTCACAATTCTATGCATATTAAATGCATCCTTCTCAGATCATGATGTAATAAAAATTATATGCAATAAAGGGCCATGGAAAGATAGACTAAAAACTAATTGGAAATTAATTTAATCCTAAAGAATGAGTGGGTCAAACAAGAAATTATAGAAACAATCAATAATTTCATTCAAGAGAATGATAATAATGAGACAACATACCAAAATTTGTGGGATGCATTAAAGGCAGTTTTTAGGGGAAGTTTTATATCCCTGAGTGCATACATGATTAAATTAGAGAAAAGGGAGCTCAACAAATTGGGCATGCAATTGAAAAACCTAGAAAAAGAACAAATTCAAAATCCCCAATTAAATACTAAATTAGAAATATTGAAAACCAAAGGAGAGATTAACAAAATTGAAATTAAGAAAACTATTGAATTAATAAATAAAACTAAGAGCTGGTTTTATGAAGAAAAAAAAAACAACAAAATTGATAGACCCTTAGTCAAAAAAAAGAAAGAAGAAAAGCAAATTATGAGTATCAAAAATGAAGAGTGAATCTACCTCAAATGAAGAGGAAATCAAAACAATAATTAGGAATTATTTTTCCCAATTGTATGCACATAAATTTGACAATCTTAGGGAAATGGATGAATATTTACGAAAATACAAGTTGCCCAGATTAACTGAAGAGGAAGTAAATTACTTAACCCCATCTCAGAAAAAAATTGAACAAGCCATCAGTCAACTCCCTAGGAAAAAATCTCCAGGGCCAGATGGCTTTACTAGTGAATTCTATCAAACATTTAAAGAACAACTGATTCCAATACTCTACAAACTATCTGGGGAAATTAGTGAAGAAGGAGTCCTACCAAATTCTTTTTATGACACAAATATGGTACTGATACCTAAATCAGGAAGAGATAAAACAGAGAAAGAAAATTATAGACCAATCTCCCTCATGAATATAGTTGCAAAAATTCTAAATAAAATACTAGCAAAAAGAACACAGCAACTTATCTCAAGAATAATACACTTTGATCAGGTAGGATTTATTCCAGGAATGCAAGGATGGTTTAATATTAGGAAAACCATCAGTATAATTGATCATATCAACAATAAAACTAACAGAAACCACATGATCATTTCAATAGATGCAGAAAAGGCTTTTGACAAAATACAACATCCATTCCTATTAAAAACATTAGAAAGTATAGGAATAAATGGAGCCTTCCTTAAAATAATAGGTAGCATCTATTTAAAGCCATCAGCAAGCATTATATGTAACAGGGAGAAGCTAGAAGCATTTCCCATAAGATCAGGGGTGGAAACAAGGGCGTCTACTATCACCCCTCTTATTCAATCTGGTACTAGAAATGTTAGCAGTAGCAATTAGAGAAGAAAAAGAAATCAAAGGAATCAAATTAGGCAAAGAAGAGACCAAGCTATCACTCTTTGCAGATGATATGATGATATACTTAAGAGAATCCTAGAGAATCAAGTAAAAAACTACTTGAAACAATAAATAAATTTGGTAAAGTTGCAGGATATAAAATAAACCCACATAAATCCTCGTCATTCCTATATATTTCCAATGAAATTCAACAGCAAGAAACAGAAAGAGAAATCCCATTTAAAGTTACTGTAGACAATATAAAATATTTGGGAATCTACCTGCCAAAACAAACCCAGGACCTATATGACCACAACTACAAAACACTTTTCATACAAATAAAGTCAGATCTAACTAATTGGAAAAATATCAATTGCCCGTGGCTGGGTAGAGTTAATATAATAAAAATGACAATTTTACCTAAATTAAATTATATATTTAGTGACATACCAATTAATTTACCAAAAAACTACTTTATAGGGCTAGAAAAAATAGTAACAAAATTCATTTGGAAGAATAAACAGTCCAGAATATCAAGGGAATTAATGAAAAGAAATGCTAGGGAAGGTGGACTAGTTATATCAGATTTCAGTCTGTATTATAAAGCAGCAGTCATCAAAACTACTTCATACTGGCTGAGGAATAGAGGAGAGGATCAATGGAATAGATTAGGCACATGAGATTCAGAAGTCAACGAGTATAGTAATCTATTGTTTGATAAACCCCAGTTTTTGGGATAAGAACTCACTATTTGAGAAAAACTGCTGGGAAAACTGGAATATAGTATGGCAGAAACTGGGCATAGACCATTATCTAACATCATATACCAAAATCAATTCCAAATGGGTGCACGATCTAGGTATAAAGGTTGATACTCTAAACAGTCTGGAAAAACAAGGAATAGTTTACCTGTCAGATTTGTGGAGAGGGAAAGACTTTATGACTAAACAAGAATTAGAGAACATTATAAAATGTAAAATAGATAATTTTGACTACATGAAATTGAAAAGTTTCTGTACAAACAAAGCCAATGTAACCAAGATTAAGAGGGAGGTGGGAAATTGGGAAAGAATCTTTACAACCTTTGTCTCTGACAAAGGACTCATTTCTAAAATATACAGAGAACTGAGTCAAATTTACAAGAATACAAGTCATTCCCCAATAGATAAATGGTCAAAGGATATGAACAGGCAATTTTCAGAGAAAGAAATTAAAGATATCTATAAGCACATGAAGAAATGCTCTAAATCACTATTGATTAGAGAATTGCAAATCAAAACAACTCTGAGGTACCACATCCCACCAGTCAGATTGGCTAAGATGACAAAACAGGAAAAATGACAAATGCTAGAGAAGATGTGGGCAAATTGGAACACTAATGCATTGCTGGTGGAGTTGTGAACTGATCCAGCCTTTCTGGAGAGCAATCTGGAATTATGTCCAAAGGGCTATAAATAATTTTATATCCTTTGATCCAGCAATACCATTCCTAGTGTTATATCCCAAAGAGATCACAGAAGTGGGAGAAAGACCCATATGTACAAAAATGTTTATAGCAGCTCTTTTTGTGGTAGCAAACAATTGGAAATTAAGGGGCTGTCCATCAACTGGGGAATGGCTGAACAAGTTGTGGTATATGCATGTTATGGAACACTACTGTGAAACGAGGAGCAGATGGACTTCATATTTACCTGGAGAGGCTTATACGAACTGATGCTGACTGAGAAGAGTAGAGCCAGGAGAAATTTGTACACAATTACAGACACAATGTATGTGTGATGACCAACTTTGATAGACTGGACTCCTCTCAGCAATGCAGTGATATAAGTCAATCCCAAAAGAATCATGATGGAGAGAAATGTGTGCATCCAGAGAAAGAACTAGAAAGAACTGATGGAAGCAAACTACCTGATCTTTTTCCTTTTCTTGTTTGGTTTTATGTCCTCTTTACCATTTTTCATTTCATCTGACACAATCCGTCTTTATAACCTGACTAATGTACAATGTGAATATATGTACAGATCCTATACTTCACTATATGCCGCCATGGCAGGGAGGGGAGGGAAGGGGACAAAATGTGAAACTCAAGGCATTGTGGAATTGAATCCTGTAAACTAAGTAAACAAATTAATTTAAAAAAAAAAAAACAGCCCAGGAGGACCCTGGACCCCAGGGCTGGAGCTCATCAGGAACCTGAAAGCCTCTTTGCTCACTGATTAATTCACTGAAAAAGCCCATTTATTACCCGTGGCCAGGGGCATTTCTTTCCCTCTGTGGAAGAAGCCACTACCCATCACAAATACTTTGTGGAATAAAGAACATTTTCTAAAACAATTTTGTTCCCATGGAAAAGCTGAGAAGTCAGGCTGAAGCGGAGTCCCCAAGGCACCTTGGCACACCAGGCCTCTCTGGATCCCATGCTTCCAGCACCAAGCTGCTGACAGAAAGGTGTGGCTAGGCACGGGGAGGCAGGGACATACAGGTGACTTGATCTCCCTGCTTAGAAAACTCCATTTTAGCTGTTGTCCGGATTATGTTTCTCCACCTACACACGCTCAGAAAAAAGAAGCTGTGAAGGGTGCTGAGGGCGTGTTCTGGCCGCTACCACCGAAGCCTCCTTGGAGGTTTCTCAGGGCCCATCTCCACACCTTTGCACAGACTGTGCCCTCCACCTGGAATGGGCTCTCTCCTCTGCCTCACAGAATTCCCGGCCTCATTCAAGGCTGGGCTCAGATGATGTCCATTCCTAGATGTGGACTCTCCTGATTACCCCGGCTGCTAGCGCTCTCTCTCCCTGACACAGCTCCTTTGTAGCATCTTAGGCTAGATTTTGTTTTTATTTGTACGTGCACAGATTGTCTCCCCTCAATGGAACAGGAGCTCCAGAAGGGCAGGGATTGTTGAACCATTGTCTCTGGCACGTGGAAGACACTTGCTAAACGCTTTGTGAGTGAATGCACGCACACCCTCAGGAGGCCATCCCTTGTGTCAGCAGGGGAACCCTGGGGCTCCTGGGAGACTTCTTAGCCCAGCAGCTGAGGGTCTCCCCCAGCCCACAATCAGTGGCAAGCTGGCCAGGGCCTAGAAGATCCCTTAGAGAGGGGGGTCATTAACCTTCTCTGTGTCACCGACACCTTTGGCAGTTGTTCTGGTGAAGCCTAGAGTGCCTCCTCAGAGTGTATTGTGTAAACATCTCTTAATGACCCGATGGCCCTGTGCCAGGGATGCCACAGAAAACATTTTTAAGGCATCCTCACACCTTCTGACTCATGTCCTGTGATCTGTGGAAGAGCATGGATGAGAGGGCACAATGGGTGAGATGGGCGGTTTGTATCAGACTGGAAGGGCCCACAAGGATAACCCAACACTCGTGCATTCATGATGCATCTACTCTGAACCTAGTGCTGGGGAGAGGAAATCAAGAAGGAAAGAATGTCCACCTGGATGGATGGTACACTCCAGCGAGGAGACAGCAGATGTGTGCACACGGGGCTATAGGGAGGGAAAGGGCCAGGAACTTAACCCAACATTTCACTGGCACAGGGATCTCTCAGAATAAGGGGATTCTCTTGGCCAAGGCAGGTCAGCACCTTCTCTGGGCTGGCTAGAAGACCAAGGGGTCAAGGAACTGATCAGGAGTCCCAGGGCCAAGATCCGACTCGGTGGGATGGGAACCCATGTCTTCTCTACGTCATGGCGCTCGTTGGATAGCTAAGTCCAGGACAGATATAGATGTGATAAGACACATACATAAATAGAGTGTGTGTGTGTGCGTGTGTGTGTGACATGTGTGTGCGTGTACATACACAAACACATGCCTATAAGACATGATCATGGATCAGCCCACACCTCACAAGCACAGCACCAGACCCAGCACACATTTGTTGACTGGCTGACTGACTGCTACTCTCCTCTCAGGGCTTGGAGCGGCTCCCCCAGCCCCCACCTGGTGATGTCAAACAAGGCGGGGGGAGCCAGCACCACCCCAGCTCCAGCTCCTCCTTGGCAAAGTCTCTGGGCTTGGAACAACCACTCCGTGGTCCTAGGAACCAGCTCTCCTCCTCCACACTCTATTCATAGCTCGGCTTGCTCTACCCCATTTCCTCGGCTGTAACAAGCAGGGGGAGCTTCCTCCAAAGCCCACAAAGACAAGTGTGGCACCTGTTGGTCCAACAAGAGCAGAGTCGCCCCCTTTCAGTCAACACCCTCAGGGACCTTTTCTTCCTGAAATCCTTCCAAAGTGATGCACACGTCCCCCCAGCTCCATCACTAGCACCTGCCTGTGCTGTCACCTGGCCTTGGGTGGGGAAAGCCCCAGAGCAAGTGGCAGCTACTGACACCATCAGGAAATGCCACGTCTCTGTCGGGCCTGAAGAGTCAGCTGCCTGTCTGTGCTTGGTACCCCCTCACACAGAGGGGCATCATCAGCCTACTGGGAAAGGGTGGCAGAGACCACTCCCCTCTGGCAGACAAACGGCAACAGGGGGCCCAGGGCAGAGCTCGGCAGTGACCCATCCAGCCTTGCTCCTTCAGGGGCCAGGGACGCTTGGCTTAAAGGATCCAAGTGACCAAGAGCTCACTATCATGCGGGACCAGAGATCACAAGGCTGTGGAATCCAAGCTCCTCATTTTACACGTGAGGGGAGCCAAGGCCCAGGGAGACAGAGCAAGAGGCCAGATGGGAGTCCTCGGGATTAGCCCAGTCAGGGTGCTTCCTCTCCCCTTCAGAGCAGCAGCCAGAAGTCCGGCCAGAGGAAGTCACTGTGCATGTGTGTGTGTGTGTGTGTTTGAGCCTATGTATATGTACACACACAAAGGCATCTCTATGCTCACATACAAACACACACACATTTGGAGAAAAACAGCATTGAAGCGCTTACTGTGTGCCAAGCATTGTGCTAAGTGCTTTACAAATATTATCTTACTTGGTCCTCACAACAACCCTGGGGGGTAGGTGCTATTATTATACCCATTTTATAATGAAGTAAACTGAGATAGAGAGTAAGTGACTTACCCAAGGTCACACAGTGGGTATCTGGAGCCAGATTTAAACTCAGGTCTTCCTGATTCCAGGTCCAGTGCTCCATCCACTTCTCTGCCCAGTATGTGCACTTACACACTCTCACACACACTCACACACACATATTCTCACACTCACATACACACAAACACACATATACACACACATTCTCACTCACACACACACTCACATACATTCTCACTCTCACACACTCAAACACATTCACACAATTCTCACACACTCACAAATTCACACATTCACACATGCTCACACATTCACATACACACTCACACATACACACACTCACACACACTCAAACACACACAATTCTCACACACACACACACAGACTCTTACTCTCTCTCACCCACACAGTCTCATTCACACACATACACTCTCTCACACATGGCCATCTTATCTTCAGCATTTGAATTTTTTTTTTGGCTTTTTTTTGGAGGGGGGAAGACAGGGCAATTGGGGTTAAGTGACTTGCCCAAGGTCACACAGCTAGTTTTGTGTTAAGTGTCTGAGGCCAGATTTGAACTCACTGGCTCCAGGGCCAGTGCTCTGTTCACTGTGCCACCTAGCCACACCCCCATTTGAGATTTTTAAACATCTTATCATCTAATATGCTGTCTCCTCTTCCACATACTGCACCACCCTCAGATCTCCCAGGCGTGCCCAGTGCCAGGTACTGTCTACCTTCCCTCTCTCCATCCAAGCCAAGCTGGGGGGGAAGTTGGGGATTCTCGTTTAGGGGACAAAGCACAGGAGGGGGTCACCGGAGGCCGGCTTGAACACGCACCGAAGAGATTCTGGCCAACAGCACCCCTCCCACCCCTCCCTGCTCCCCAGAAGCAGCAGTAGGAAGTCCGTGTCCCCATTTTACAGGCATGTTTCACAACATTAAGTGACTTGTCTGGTCACTCCGCCAGAAGTGTGAGAGCCAGGACTCAGACCAGATTTGCAGGCTGCCTGGGTGCAGAACAGTATACTGGAAGGGGTCAGGAATTGGGGGAAGGGGACAGTTCCCAGAGCAGAATTTCAGGCTGCAAAATATAGAAGTCAAGCCAATAAACACTGATTAAGCACCATCAATGTGCTGGGTGGTACCTAGCAATGGGGATACTGAGCAGGGCCAAAGCCAGTCTCTGCTCTCAGGGAGCTCACAGTCTATTGGGGCAGACAGTATGCAAACAGCTGAGGACAAATAAGGCCGGCAAAGCATGGCTGGGTCATGGGATGGCTGAGGAGGGGGGCACTCCTGCAGGGGCACGGTCTGAGCCACAGCATCCCAGAAGGCACCCAGGGGCCAGAGGCAGCGAGGCCAATGCTCCCTGGGCCCCAGAGCATGAGGAGGGAGGTCCCTGCAAGAAGACTGGGGGCCGGGTGAAGGCCAGGAATGGAGGAACTTCTATGGGATCCTGGAGGGAAACGGCCAAGCAAGGAACTGACAAGGTCAGACTGGGGCTGGAGCTTGGGAGATGGGAGGCACCAAGGGGCTCCACTAAGTTATCAGCTGTGCCAGAGGAAAAGGAGCATGGAGAAAACCGCTGGAAACCTTGAGGGCCTGTCTACCCGTCTACACAGCCTGCCTCCCCAAACACTGGTGCCTGCTGGGGTCCCCTCCCACCAGCTCAACAAGGCCTATGTATGTGTGTATGTGTGTGTATGCATGCATGCATGTGTGTATATATGCATGCATGCATGTATGTGTGTATGTGTGTGCATGCATATATATTTTAACAATCTCCTCTGTAAAGTGAGAACACTGTCCTGCCTGACCTCTAAAGTCTCCCCTTACTTCCAGTCCTGGGAACTCTGTAAAGGTCAGTCCTCTCCAATCACACCAGACTGATTAGAGAAAAGGGGAAGTGACACCAGACTGTTAACAAAAGTCATGAGCCATGTTATCTCCAAAGAACTGGGGGAGAATGAAAATGGGTGCAGGAGGGGCGGCCAGGTGGCTCAGCGAGTAAGAGCACCGGCTCCAGTGTCGGGATGACCCGGAGATCAAATCCCGGCCTCAGATACTCAGCACCACACCCAGAAATAACTGGCCATGTAACCTTGAGCAAGTTACTTAACCCTGATTGCTTAAATTAAAAAAAAAAATGGGTGCAGGGACAGATGGGCAAAGCCACCTTCCCTCCCGGTGTGTGAGAAAGCCACCAAGATTCCTCATGGAGTCTGTTTTCTTGGTCCCTTTTCTTTCCCAGGCCATCCTTCCTTAATCTGTGTTCTTTCACAAATGGACATGTCTGCCAGCTCTGGCCCAGGGCCCTCATGAAGCCCACAGCCCCTTCATGGGGTCATTCACCCAATAAGACAGACACAGAGAAAACACCCATGAGATCGCCTGATTAACGCCCCAATCTGCCCCTGTGTTTTATAGCAGGGATGAGAGGAAGACCCACTTCTTGTTCTCCAGCAAATGAATAGAATCTTTCTCTACCACCTGAAATGTCCTAAAGGCTGCATTAGGCCCAGCTCAAATGTTGAAAGTGAGCCAGCAGCCAGCTGACAAGGATGATGGCAATGGGAGCTGCTGGGTGATGGTCTCATTCCTATTTGCATGACAAACGTAAACTTGATGCAAAGTGACCTTGGCTGTAAAAATCAGAAAGTGGTGTCACAATTGATGGGCCCCTCTGCAAGTATGTCATTCTGACAGGCCACAAATAGGCTTGTCAGCATGGGACGGTCCAGACAGAGCTGCAGTTCCATCCCCGGCAACACAGCCAATTTCTTCCTCAAAAAGTCATTTCCATCAAAACAAAGCACTGAAAGAAAGAAGAAAACTACCTAGAAAAGAGATGAGCTTTCCAGCCTGGGGCGTGGAACCCACTCAAACCAGGGAAAATAATACCCGGGGAACTCTAGCTCAGCAGGCCCCAAATTGATTCTATGTATGCACCCCCGACACCTTCCCAACCCTCCTAACTCTGCTCCACTTCCCCAGTTCTCTCAGGAACCACCCCCCCCAAATCCCTGCTGGGTCATGGAGGATAGTCAGAAGCCTGGGTTTCACATCTTACACCCCTCCTCCCCAGGGGTCACATGACTTTGGACAAGTCACTTTTCTCTGAAAGTCCAGAAGAGCATATTTACAGAATCCCCCTCACGATTCATGGGAGGGATAACTGCCTGCTCCTCCCCAGACGCCCCCTCATGTACCACACTGTGCCACAGAGTGCTCCCTGCAGCCCTGAGGAAGGCCCTGCCAGCAGACCCAGGTGCCATACTCTGACCCTCAGCATCTCCCCAACATCGTCCCTGAGACCACGAGAGAGGCTATGACTCAGGGGTGGCCAGCGGAGGTCCGGGGGAGGTCAGAAGCGCCCCACAGCAGTCTTTCCCCTGAAGGGAGGAGTTTCTGAGCACTCCCAGGACCAGAGCCAGCCCAGCCTCAGGGAGGGGGCCTGGAGAGGTGGCAGGAAGGATTCTGCAGATGGACACCAGGATGGGGACACCACAAAGCCCCCAACACAGGGGAAGGTCCTGGGAGGACTGAGAATATCATCCCCAGGGCACAGAGGAGGGAACAGAGGCCTCTCTAGCCCAGTGTCCCACACAGGGTCAGCACTTGTCTTCACCTCAACCCACCAGATGCAGATCTGGTGACATCACCTGAAGGGCCAGGGAAATGTCTGAGATTATTAGTGTTGGGAGATGGGGTGTCAATCGTAAAGGGAACCTCCCATCAGATGTCCCTGATGGGGGACCGGAGCCAAGATAGCAAAGTGTTAGGAAGGTGTGGTAAGAGCCCCTCCCCCAGACTCCTCCAAACTGGTAGAGAAAATGCAGAGATCCTGAAGCAATAGCAGGTCATTCGTCCAGCCTCAGTCAAGGCAGGGAGACAGGAAGGGAGGCCTCCTTCACTGGGGACAAGTGAGCCCTGCCTGGGGCTCTCCAGCTTCCAGGGAGAGGATGTGCTCCCTGTGGCCAGGCCCACCCCAGGGCTCTGTGATGGAAACAAGAAGACAACATTTTCTGTCCCAGACCCAGAGGAGAGTCCTGTTCAGAGCAGGGAGGCCCTGGGCTATGTACAGAGAAGGGAGTTCAGTTCAGAAGTCAGCAGCTGTGTTGAGGTGGCACACGGACCCCAGGCGCAGAGGAGAGTCTCACTTCCAGCATCCAGCCCAGCCTCCAGAGAAGTCATCAGGGCAGGAATTTCTGACTGCAGGGGAGCCTCCAAGGCAGCAGCAGGCTGACAGGCCCGAGTTCAGACCCAAACCCAACAAAGGGAGTGGCACAGCTCAGACCAGGGAGACAGAGATCAGATCACCAGGAGAGCACCGAAAGTCTGCAGGTCCCAACCTGCCCCTGAGATACTGGAACAACATAACCCTCAATACCCCAAGAAGGCAGCAACAGGGCTGGCCCAGACTTTCACTCTAGAAGGGTGGTGGGGTCCAGCCCTGACCTTAAGTCCCAAGTCAGAAAGCAGGCCAGAAGAATGAGCAAACAGAGTAAGAACCCATCACAAAGTGCTATTATGTTGTGAGAGACCCTCAAGATATAAACCCAGAAGGAGAATGACTCCAAACCATCTCCAAGCAATGCCACAGAAAAAAAAAAAAAGACCGTATGGGCACAAACTCAATTCAAATTCCTCCAAGAAATGAAGCAGGAGCTTAAAAAACCAAAAGAGAGCACTTGAGGAAAAAACTGGGAAAGAAGAGCTGCAGAATAAAAGGGCATTAAGAGACAGAGCCTTGCCCAAGCAACAGCCTCCCTGACAATTCAGACACACCAAACAGAAGCCCGTGACTCCACGAGGAAACAAGAGTTATTAAGACAAAGGTCAAAAGGCTGATAATAATAGAAGAAAATTTAAAGTATCTCATAGCAAAAACAACTATCATAGTTAAAGTTCAGAGTTCCTGGGGCAAAGAAAAAATACAGTCAAGGAATCAGAAAGAAAGAATTTAAGTGCATGATTTAGGAGTCACCACTGTCAAGGAAGGAAAAATGTGGAATATGATATTCCAGAAGGCAAAGGAAATGGGTTTACCTCCTTGAATAACTTATCCAACAAAACTAAGTATGACGACACAAGGGGGAAATGGACCCTTTAATGAAATAGAGAACTTGAAAGCATTCCTGATGAAAAAAACAGAGCTGCAGAGAAACTGGAGTTCAAAGGAGGCCACCCAGATGCATCTCAGTATCTCTGGCCAGCCACAGCCCCACAACCCAGGGGAGGTGGGAGGAACCTCAGGGCCTGGCTCATCCAAATCACACCCTAGAGGAATGCCTGCTATGATGCACCCAAAAAGGAGGCATCAGGCCCCTTCTCCCTGGACTTCACTACGTTTCTGGAAGAACAATTAGCTCAATCTCCATGACCGACCAGTCACAGCATGGGATGCCCCGGCCCAGACTATTAACATGCAAGGGTCCTTTACTACCTCCAAAGAGGACTCCAAGCTTAGCTTTCAATATGTCCTGCATGTCTCATTGTAGCTGATATAGGGCCCCAGGCACTCAAAGGAGCCCTGGTGGGCCTCCCACCCCACCCCAAAGCAAGGGGAGAAGTGTAGTGTGGGACAACAAACATTATCATTCTATGAGAATGATCTGAAAAAGGCTGGTTTCCTTACTTTGGGGACTGGGTAGTTGCTGCCTGACTTCGCTTGGCCACTTTCTCCAGGCCTTTATGCAATTACCTAAACCATCAATTGAATCAGAATTGAGGGTAACTGCCAAGGCAACATGCTCTGTGGGAAATATATCACTTGACCTTTAAAAAAGAAATTCTAGGAATGCAAGCAGAATCCTTTATGGGGAGGGGTGAAGAGGGTGCCAAGGACAGGCATCCAGCAAAGGGCAATGGGGTCCTGGGATCCAGGAAAGAGTCTGACAGAGCCCTATCTGAGGTGTGTCAGTCAACCAGCTCAGTGGCAGAGACGCTAACGGGAGACCTCAGTGCTTCGAGGTACAAAACATTTGGAGGGTGTGAGATGAAATGTTCTACTGAGCTCTCAGTTAGTCCAAGAGATATGTGGAGTCTTATCTAAAGAAAAAATTCTGAAACTATGTTTATGTGTTATTGATTTTCTTTGTAATCCAATGGATGATATTTTGTACATTTAAAAACATTCTTCTAAGAAAGGGTACATATATATGCATCACTGGACTAGTAGACCATGACGCAAAAAGGCTGAGAACTCTTGGCTGGGAAATATCACAGACCAGAGGATGTCAGAGCTGGGAGGGGCCGCAGAACAGGGGATGTCAGAGCTGGTACCAAAAGCAAATCAAACCCACCCCTTTATAGCACAAGGAGCATAGGCCCAGAGAAGGACTAGTCCAAGGTCAGTTGGGGTTTTGTCTGTGTTTTCTTTTGCAACATGGCTAATAATAGAAATATGTTTCACATGCCTTCAAATGTAAAGCTGATTTCAAATTGCCTACCTTCTCAAGGAGAGAGGAGGTGCAGGCAGGAAGGAAGGGAGGGAATTTGAAACTCTAAATTTTCTTTAACATAAATGTCAAAAATGTTTACATATAACTGGGAAATATTTAACAAAATAAAGAAAAAGAAAAAGAATCTACTGTGGGCAGAGCCCTGAACAAGATACAAAATTTAAGATCAGGTTCCTGCCCACCTGGAGCTTCTTCTAATCTAGGAGAGGCATGAGATACGCTTGGAATCCTAAGAAAGCTGCCCCCAGCCCCAGAATTCTCACTTCTTTATAAGCCCTACTGCCCCCCAATATCCTAACTTCTTTGTCTATGCCTCACTGCTCACTAGAACAACAGGTGAGCCCATGATCTCACATTTCTCACAGGAACAGCGGGCATATCCATGTGATGGGATCCCTGTCACTGCCCCCAGACCGATTCCTCATACTTCCCACAGAAACAGCAGGTGTGGCCACACACTCAACCACAACCACAGCCACCTAGTCTCAGACAGCACCACAACAGGCAGCCAATCAGAAAGCAGCTCCATCAGGATGCCTGAGCAGGATGTGGACCCCAAAACAATAGAAGGGACTTACTTTCCCTAAGTAGGCACCTGCGCAGTCATAGCAAAAACTGTCCTTCAGGTGAACCTGTGATGTAGAGAGGCTTATTAGAATATCATTGTCATACATATCTACTCCCCTCCCCCATGGGTTTTCCCTTGACAAACCCCACCTGCCTTTTGAATAGTCATGATTTCTGTTATGTAATTGCATCTTTACCCTGTAAAAATCCATCTTGCTGGGGCGGTGAGGTGATGCAGTGAATAGAGCACCGGGCCTGGAGTTGGGAGGACCTGAGTCTGGATTCGTCCTCAGACACTTTAACACTTACTAGCCATGTGAGCTTGGGCCGGTCACTTAGCCCCAATTGCCCTGCCTTCCCCCCTCCAAAATAAAAAAACAAAAAGCAAAAAAAAAAATCCATCTTGCTTTCTCTGAAGTTGATGGTTCCTCTTAGAACGTGGCCTGCTCCATGAGAGGCGTCAATCTCAATAAATGCCTCAACTTGGATTACAGGTGGTCTGACTGAATTCTTTGAGCCAGTTCTACCACAGAGGAGTCCAAACACCATGTGAAACAAGACCCCAGAGGAAGGTCATTACCAACAGGGAAGAACAGGAAAAGACTCCTTGAAGAGGGTTTCTGAGACAGACTTTAAAGGAATAACAGGAAGGCAAAAGGCAAAAGAGAAAGGAAGGGAAGGAATTTTGTATCTAGGCAAGAGTGTGGGCAAAAATTATGTGGAAAAGCTGGGCAGAAAGAAGGAAGAGCTGTGAGACTGGGGAAGCATAAAGTGCTTGAAAGAGAAAAATCTGAAGATTTGAAAGTAAAAGGGCCGAAGGTCTGGGCTACCCAGTGCTACCCTGGTGTCTGCTGAATGCTGAAACGCTTCCAAGGACTCATGCAGTGCTCTGAGTGGGGCCTCTGGGGAGGGGCTCTGGAGAGATGTGGAAGACAGTCCCACAGCACGAGAGCCCTGGCCAGGCAGGGGACAACGTGCCGCTCCAAATCTCACCTCAAAGCCACCTTGCCCCGAGATCCTGCATCTTTTCTGTTTCCCTCCTCACATACAGGGTGTTTCCCTCTAGAAGAAGGGAAGTTCTATAAGGGAAAAGGCCATTCCATTTGTCTTTGTGTCTTTGGCTCAGATCCTGACACACAGAAGGTGCTTAATAAATGCTTCATGCACTGTCCTGAATCCAAACCACTAAGGATTACCCCTGTGCTGGAACTGCTCCTGTCATTCTTGCACGTTCCCTCTGTCTGTGTAAGGAGACACACAGGTGTGTGCCTATGTCTATGTCTACAGGTACATGGATTACAGCTCTGTGTGTATGTGGGTCTAAGGCTCCAAAGTTGTAAATTTAATCTAACTGTACTCAATGAGAGCCTTCATCCTTAGTCCTTTTATTGTTCTTTTGATTGAGTTTCATTTTAATTCTCAGTTACAACCTTAGAAAGGGCTGTATATTAGAAAGCTAGATCAATGTTTGAAGATGTTTTAATCAAATCTCTTTATCTCCTTCACACACATCCTTCACACACATCTCCAAGGGAAATTATTTTCCTCCTTAATATAGGAAGTCCCCGAGAAGAGGAAACAGAAGGATTGAAAAAAATGGCCAGCTTTGGACTGGTTCCACTGGGTTCCAGCTTTCTGATTATCCCAGAAGTGCATTGGTCCATCCTCTCCTAGGAAAGTTAGCCCACAATGGGGTTCAAGACCCACAACAAAGCATATGTGTGGAGAGAGCACTGAGCGGGCAACCGGAGGCCCCAGGCTCATGCCCTGACGCTCTCATTGGCTTCGTGATCTCAGATAAGCCCACTCCCCTCTCAGGGCTCCCCACCTCAGCAGTGCACAGGGCAAGGGGCTTGGTCAGCCTCAAAGTGCTCTTGGAATCTTAGGAACGGGGTAATTCCACAATTCTGCCATCATGCTTCCAGGGTGCTGGTCTAGAGAATGAGAGCTGCTCCTGGGGAAACTCGTCCAACCCTCGAGCAGCCTAGAGGGAGACTCAGAGACAGGGGTCCACATCCGGGGCCGAGATGCTGAGAAGATGGAGGGAAGAGCACATCCATCCTTCGGCTGGGGATGGAAGCAGACAGCCTCTGAGGCTCTCTGCCCCCACAGGATTCTGTGAGCCTCAGTAGGAATGTGACTGGGCTACGGTCACCCAACTAGCCTTGGCCAGAGCTGGGTCTCAAACCAGGACCTTATGACTCGATCCAGGACTAACCAGGCCTGATAAACAAGCTGGGAGCAGCGAGCTGTGAAGGAGAGGCCTCAGGCTCTCGCCAGCCCAAAGGAACACTCTTTTCAAGAAGAGTTAAACTTGAGAAGACTGCTGAAATACATTTTTCTCCCAACGATTTTCATGTCATACTTCAAGGACTCCAATATCGCCTCCAGAATGAAAGTGACCCTTGTTTGACACGTCGCAGGGACCAAGTGCTGACGTGAGCTAGAATGTGGCCCCTGGGAGGGGCCTCTTGGCACAAGGAGGCCGGTCATCCTGGCGGTCACTACAAGCCCCCTGCATGGGCCAGCCAGCTGCCATTAGTGGGGACATCAATCACCCCAGTTAGTGGCTCCTCAGAGAAAGTTTTCTAACTGAACATTCTGAAAATTCTATTAGAATGTATTGATTCTCATTCTGGAGGGAAAAGGCAAACTTGTATGGAACCTGCCTCCTTGAGTGACCTTGAGCAAGTCACTGTCATTGGGCCTCAGTTCCCTCCTTTGTAAAACAATGGCGCTCCTCCTGGCTCTGACATTCTATGTTCTAACATCCTTCCCATGTCTAACACTCTCTGTTCTAGAGCCCCCCCTCTTGATCTCAGACGTTCCATGCTCTATGTTCTAAGGTCCCATCCACGTCTGACATTCTCTGTTCATTGTTTTTCCCCACTTCATGGAATTAAGTTTCTATTTGCCAGACATGAAATTCCCCACAGAAACAAGACACCTACTGAGGATGTTCGTTTCACACAGTCTGTGCACAAGTCAAACTGCTCAGGAATGCTTTAGTACAACATTAATAGTCATATTTAAAAGATCTTTGTGGTGAGTCAGTAAAACCCAATGGTAACAACAAAGTACACGAGATTTGACTGTTTGACAGGTGACGGTCCCAGGTGCACCATCGGGGATCTGCAAGGCACGGGCATCGGAGACTGACTGTGGTTCAGCAATCTGGTCTTTCTCTGCAGAAGAGGACTTTTTCAGTTAAGCTTGAGGAAGCCTCATAGACCATTTTATTTTCATGGGACTAGAGACTTTCCATTCTGTCTAATCCTCTACATTCTTCTGTCAGGAGACAGTTTTTCAGCAGCCAGAAAAAAGTATTTGAAATTGCATCCAGAATAAGCAGGACAGTTTTGCTATCTCTTCCAGATAGGAGGTGGATGAAGGGTTTGAGAAGGCCAATTTGGACAAGAGAGATATCCTATCCAATTATTCTCCCATTCGTGTAGTCAGTGACAACCCATGTGGCTTCTGTGTGGGACCAAAAGTCTCCCTTGGACAGAAATTCCAATCAGATGAGGATGCGCTTGATTATTCATGACTTGTACTGAGTCCTGATAGCAAGCCATGATGCTGGACATGATCATTGTGGGTGCTGGTCTGGGGGTCAATAAGAAAGTATTATTGGCAATTCACCAAATTCTAGAAGTTCCACTAGTCAGGGGACAACTCGGAGTTTCACAGCCACTTCAATCCAGGCATTTGAGCTACTTGTGGGGGAGGCAATAACACAACAGGTATTGGTGAGCCAGGGCTTCTGGATCACGAGGATGCAAGGGGCAAATTACAGCAGGAAGAATTGGCCAGATGGATCCTCTTAGGAAAGCAGGATTCTCATTATGAACAGGTCCAGGTAAGACTTCTTAAATGACCATATGCCCTCCAAGCATCACTAGATGGGGGTCTACTGCACCATCCTTGGTAACCAAGTCTCTACAGGATGAACCAGCCATTGCCCACAACAACTCACTGACGCAAGCCCGGGGATAGTGCTTCCATCTACCACCGTTCCAGTTTGGTCTAATGCCCAAGAATCAATGTTAAATTCAGGCTAAACAAGATTACAGACAGACCTGCCACAAAGCCCACAAGCTCCGGAATCATATCAGCCTCAACTATTTGGTCTAGGGGGGTGATGTTTTTTTCCCCAAGAAAAGAGTTACCCTAGAAATTTGGGTAGACTAATGTTGACTCCCTAAAGAATTCATGTTTTGGCCCACATTAGTTTTCATGGAGAGGAAAAGCATCATTGGAAAGGGCACTAATGATGCCTCTTTTCTTCCCTTTCTTCTGTTCCACATTCAGCTTCAATAGACAAGCATCTCACTTCTGTGCTGTCTCTCTCTTTGGTCTTCAACCTAGTAAGCCAGGCTGCTGATGAGTGAGCATTTTCATTGGTGGACAGGCCACGTTCAATCCCAGGAACACAGCAAGGAAGAAAGACACAAGTATGCTGAGGGCCCTGGGAGGCGGGCAGGGGAGAGGTGGCAGCTGCAAGTCACTGATTAATCTTCCCATTCTGCTGAGTCACCACCCCACCCCAATATTCCATGTTTTCTGTTCTTTGGCCCATCCTAGCTATGACATCCTACAATTTCAGGTCCTTCCCAGCTGTGATGCCTACTCATGAGGGGCTGAGTGTCCCTCCCAGCTGTGACTTCCTACGAAAGTATCTGCTAAGTATTCAGTGTTTCAGAGCCTCCAGTGCAGGCTGGGGGGATCCAAACATCATTCCCTTATTGCCCCCTTGCATGCACCTTCACCACCCTCCTCCTTCCCAACCCCATTCAAAAACTCTTGCCCTTCACACGCCTTCCCACACATAGCCAAGAGCACTCCCATCTTCTTACGCACCTAAACACACTCTCGGCCCCCACAGCCAATCGCTAAGCCTTCTTGACTCTACTGTCCAAATACCTCTCATTTTGCCCCCTTCTCTCCTGTGCTGCTGACACTAACCTGGTGCAGGCCCCTATCATCTTATATCTAGACTGTTGTAATGGCCTTCTGGCTGGTCGCCACACCTCAAGGCTCTCCCCACTCAGTCCGTCCTTCACTCAGCTGTCAAAGTCATCTTCCTAGAGTGTAGGCCTGACTGTGTCACTCCTTTGCCCTATCACCTCTGGGGTCTGGCTTTTAAAGCTCTTTATAGCCTCTTCCCTTACTCGCCACCATGCGGGTCACCCCAATCACCATGACCACATGCTCTGCACACTGACATGAGCCTCCTGGCTGTTCTACAAACAAAACATTGCCTTTTGACCCTGGGCACGTTCCCTGGAAGCGTCCCACGCCTGGCACGCTGTCCCTCCTCACCTCCAGTTTTCTTCAAGATTCAGTTCAAATGCTACCTGTGCAAGAGGCCTGTCTCCACTGCTTCCACTCCTTGGGAGCAAGGACCAGTTTTGTCTTGCTTTGTATCCCAGATGTTCAGAGACTGGCACAAAGTAGTCACTTCATAAATCCATGCTGACCTGACTTGTGCCCCTTAGCTTTATCTCTGTTTGATTAAAAGCACCCTGGGGGAAGACATCGTGTCCTTCACATTTCCTTCTGTCACAGAGCCTAACATACTGTACTGGCAGGATCAGACTGACTCTTCTGGCCTGAGCTCTAGGGCTGGGCCAATCCAAAGGAATGACCCCTGATTTCTTCCTGGGCAGTCAAGAGACACTTGGAAGAAGATGACCTCAGGGTTGATTAGGATCTGACAAATGGACAATTTATAGGAAAGATTAAGATGGCTTTGGAGGAGGCCAGACTTTTCCTGGAAAACATACCAAGACCAGCAAAACTAAAGGATCGGTTCATCATTAGGGCTTGGATTCCTTGCCTCTCACATCCCAGACAACAGCTTCTTGAGAAAAGAGGAATTTTTGCCAGTGTGGACTCTCCTCACTCCCCAACTCCCAGCACACACTCCAGGAGTCCAGGCACGTTAAGAGTATTTATTCTCCATGCCATGTGTTAGGAGGGATATTGGCAAGCAGACACACCCGAAGGAAAAAAGGAGGGAAGCATGTGGAGCCTGCCTCATAGGAGTGCTGGCTATAGGGCTGCTACCTGGGTACCCGAGGCCTCCCCCTCGCTTGCTGAATCCCTACCCAAAGGCTCATTCAAATGCCACTTCCTCCCACAATCCTTCCTGATTCCTTCTTAGACCTCAGGGAGCACTTTATCTTGTGACCAATGAGCTCATCAAAGAGTGGTCGTCTGTCCTTCCTTTTCAAAGAGGACCAGCCTCATCAGGGTGATATCTCCCCTTGCTTGTGAATTAAATGGAAGTGAGGCAGAGCTCTGCAAAGTCATCAGCCTTACTTTCTATTCCAGAGGCACTGAGGTCTAGCAGCAGGACAAAAGTCGGGGCAGCTAGCAATGGCCCCGGACGTAGTGGCTGACCGCAGCATCCTCACTGCCTCACAAGCTCTCAGCGCTCAACACTTCCTGCTTCAGTCACCTTCGTGGCCACTGGAACAAACTGTTCTCACCCCCCCCCCCGTTCTGCCAGGGGAAGTCTTCACATATTTGGGGTAGATACCCCCTAATGCACAGGCTGGTTTGAGGCCTGTGGGTTACCGTCAAGTTGGTTTAGACTGTTCACTGAGATAGCTTTATCAGGGTGTGGCTGCACATGCTACAGATTCTTAGAGTCACAGGTGAGAGAGATCTGGGTGACAGGTGGACCCAAAAGGTGAATGAGCAGCCCTGAAAGGGCTCAGCAAGCCCTCAAACCAGAGGGGCTGGTCCTCCCTGGATCCCCCCTCCCATATACCCCATCAGGTAGTGTTTGATAATAATTACTAAAGTTGGGGACTTATTCTTATCTTACATTATCCTAGAACCACCTGAAGGCAGAGACCATGACTTATGTCCCCTAACACTCATCAGAGTGTCCTACATAAACACTGAACTTGATAAATTCTTATTCTATAAATCAGCAAAGAGACTGAGGATGTTTGGCCTGGAAAAGAAAGGCTGAGGCAGGTCTTGTTGCCTGTCTTTCAGGATCTGAAGTGGGAAACACTGTAAAACTTTCTGAACCTGTGGATCACCGGCACAAAGACAGGATTTGGTACAACTGACTTGCTGGGTAGCCTGCTCACTTTCTCTGCATGTATGTAGTTTGTCAAAAAGTCCTATTCAGTCTGCTTTCCAGCCCCTCCCCGTGCACTCCACAGTCAGCCTCTCATCATCTCAAACCTGAGCTTACTGCAGAGGCCTCCTAATTGATCTCCTCACCTCCATTCTGCTCCTACCTGTCCTGACAAGAGATACACCAGTAAGGAGTCACATAATCACAGAAAGTCAGAGTAGGGCTGTACCTTAGAGGCCATCTAGTCTGCTGTCCTCATTTTTAATATATTGGGAAGCTGAGGTCCAAAGAATAACAGCTCAACTTTCTCTGACTCTGTAGAGCCCACAAGCCTTTTTCTCAAGACAATCTTTGGGTTAACTAGGAGAATGGTCACCATTTTACAGATGACTAAGGGAGATTCTAGGTTCAGAGGACGAGTTGATGCTGGGGCCAGATCTTGTCTTTAATATTTGTCTTCAGAAGGAAAATATTTTATATAAAAATATTTATAGCAGCTCTTTTTGTGGCAGTAAAGAATCAGAAATTGAGGACATGCTCATCAATTATGGAATGGCTAAAGGAGTTGTGGTATATGACTGTGATAGAATACTACTGCATTGTAATATATGAAAAGCAAGATGGTTTCAGAAAAACCTGGAAAGACTTACATGAACTGATGCAAGGTGAAGTGAGCAGAACCAGGAGAACATTGTACACAGAAACAGCAACATTGTAACAAAGATCAACTATGTAAGACTTGTCTACTCTGATCAACGCAATGATCCAAGACAATTCCAAAGGATTCATGATGAAAAATGCTATTCACCTCCAGAGACAGAACTGATAGACTCTGAATGCAGATTGAAGCATGCTGTTTTTCTCTTTCTTTATTTTTCTTGCTTTTTTGGCAACAGGAATAATAAAGAAATATGTTTTGCATGACTTCCCATGTATAATGAGACTGATATTGCTTGCCTTCTCAGTGGATGGGGGAAGGGCCAGAGGGAAAGAAAGAATTGAGAACTCAGAATTTTAAAAAACAAATTTTTTTTAAATGATTTGTATCTGGGCACTGTGAGTTAGTGGCAGAATGGGGGCTTCAACCTGGGCTCCATGACTCATGGCCCAGCTCTCTCTTCCCTATGATAGCTGCCCCAGCATTCAAGGATCCCCCCACCCAGCCCCTGAGTACTTCTGTAACCTCCCTCCCTCCCTTCCTTTGTCCTCTGCTCTAGGGAACTGAGCCAATTTATGTCTCAGGAAATGTCCTGCCCAGGAAAGGTAGCATGATGTGCCATGCAAGATGCTGGATGAGGGAGGAGCCAAGAAATTTAGATCTTAGCCCCACGCCACTTAGCTTATGGAATGACTTTGTGGAGAGAACACTTCCCTCTCTGCAATGGGGGAATGGGCAGGGAGGAGAATCAGATGACCTTTTAGGCACCTTCCAAATCGGAAAATCAATATTCTGTGACTCCATTGCTTTCCTGGCCCTGTGCTGAAGCTGTCTTCCCTGACTACTCCAGAACCAGAGGTGATACAGACCTCAGAGGGCACTCATCTCCAGGACAGTTTTTTTGACATGAAATCCAAATGGCTTCTTTCCAACTTTTCTCCACCCCGCCCCCCCCCCCACACACACACTGTCCCTTGTTCTGTCCTTTCCCAAGGAGTGCCTATGAGCCTGAGGAGGGCAGGGGCTGTGGCATTTCTTAGCTTGGTATCCCCAGGGCTCAGTCTATAAGAGCCAATTAACAAACCTTTGATGAGTTAGGGTGAGGTGCAATGCATTTACTGATGACTAATCATGTGAGGGAGAGTGGCCCCATGTGGGCACTGACTCAGAGTTTTCCAGAGAGTGTCCTTGAAGAAAAGAAGGTAAAACATATGAGTAGCAACCAAGGAAAAAAACACCAAAAATAATCAATAAAAACCTGCACACTTGGCATGTCAGCCCTCAGCATCACCTTGTCACACAATCACTTGGAAGGAGGTCAGCCAAGTATGACACATGACCTGTGCAGGGCCTTCTGTGGGCCCCTCCAGCAACCTGCTCCCCAGGCCTCCAGCCCAGGTCAGCAGGATGAAAATGCTAATTCATTCAACTGGAATGATGCCAGAAATTATTTTCTCTATAAATATAAAATCTCCAGGCTAGAGAAGAGTTCTGAGGCATCTGGTCAACTAGCACTGCTGCCATAGTTCCCCCTACCTCCTCTAACAAGTGGCTATCCAGCTTGTGCAGAGGACCTAGAGCCTTGATCTAGAACCCAGAGGAGTACTAGAACCTTAGGAGTCATCCAATCCAGCTTCTGCAGAGGACCTAGAGCCTTCATCTAGAACCCAAAAGGCCCTTAGGGGTCATCCAATTGAGCCTAGAGCTTTGATCTAGAATCCAGAGGGCCCTTAGGAGGCATCCGATCCATCCCCTTAATCTTGCAGATAAGGAAACTCAAAGGAAAGAACTTTAGCCTGAGCTAATGCCGTTTCTAAGCAGTGGGGCTGGGTTCCCTGGCTCTAGATAACATGTGATTCCTACTACCCCATCCTTTCTCTATCATAGCCAAACTACCTTTGATGTTTATTAAATTTCAGAGGTAGAAGGGCTCCAAGGACCATCTAGCCAAGCAATGTGAAAAGCCCTTTTGATGGCCTTCCCTAGGAGGGGTCTTGCTCAAAAACTTCCTTGGCTCCAGCCTCAGATACTTGGGGCACCTGATTGTTCACATTTCCTTACATTGAGCTGAAAGGCTTTGATAAAAACTTCACCAGATGTTCCTAGTTCTGCCCCTTGCTGGAAGCTGAACACTGAATCACTCTTGCATGTGAGGGAGCCAGCAGCCAGTGCAGAAATGAATGAAGGCGTGAATGAGGGGGAAAAGGGTTTAGTGAGTGCTTAAGTGTCACTCACTGGAGATACAACCCGACTTCCAGGGGCTCATGTTCTAATGGAGCCCTGGCCAGGGAGGGAGATTTCTTCTGGAAAGTTTGCAGGGGTGGTGAGGGAGGCCACAGAGGAATAGAGTCATACTGATCTGATTATGGCTCAAGAACTAAAGGAGTGGTGGTGTGCTCATACCACAGCAGGTCAGCTGTTGATGAGAATATGACTTTGAGCAAAATAAAGCCTGGCTAGGCCTCCAAGATAGAGGGGGCTGCATGAACATTCCATGGCGTTGCCTTTCTTTGGGATTGGGACAGAAACAGATCTTTCCCGATCCTGTGGCCAGGGCCGAGTTTTCTAAATCAGCTGGCATATGGAGAATAGCACTTTAATAGCATCGTGTTTTAGGATTTTTAACTGTTTATCAACTTTTATGACAATGAAGGAAGCATGAGATTATGGTTTCTTGTGATGTTTGTGGCCATCGTACTCATATTTCCTGTTCTAAGTTCACGTTCTCTGACTTCTAGACCCTGAGATTTAGGCAAATCAATTCCTCTGACTATAAGACACTGGGGAAAGTCTATTGCCAATCTCCTTATAGGAGTTCTATCAGGCTTTAGATGAGAGACATAGAAAATCAGGTTATTTTTAATGAACCCTCTTTGAATCCATAGCTCAGCTTTCTGCTTCTATAATTATGCTTTCTTCTTAGAAGAGCTGGGTTTTAAACTCAAAAAAGGAAATTGTGGGGAGATATTTCATGATATTGTTAGGAAAATCTTATTAACATTGTTTGAACCTAGCTGGAAGTGGCTCAAAATGACTGAGTTCAGAGAAATTCCCTGGGAAGCCGCATGGCAGCAGAGGACGATGGATCCTACCCAGGTCTAGGGCTTACCAACGCTTGTGCTTTGGGTTCCCCAAAAGTGAATGCTCATGCTTAGGTCACACTGGATCTGAATCTGAATGTTTGTACTTACTGACAGACATCTCAGTAGATGTAACCAGGGCAGATGTAGCCCTTTCTGCATGGGTGGACTGCTACTCTTCTCTGAAAACCTATATAAAGTAGGAAACCCTACATAAAGTAATCCTTGAGGAGACTGAACAGGCACAGCCTTCTTCTGGTTTTCCTCCCCTACTCAATAACCAAATAAGTTTCTTTCAAAAAGGATTTAAGATTTTGGGGCCCATTCTCAAGACTAACACAAGGAAGAGAAGGAAGAATTCTAAGAAAACCTTTACCCCAAATTCCCAATTAAATCAACATACACTTTAGCATGCATTGATCTCTAAACCAAGGTGGGCATTGGTTACAATAGCAAAAAATATAGATTTGGGAGAATGATTAAGGTGTCAAGAAGGATAGGGGTCAAAGACATGGAGACCCCACACATCATAAAATATTTCGTCAAGGAAAACACCAGAAGACACTGGATATGGAGGCAACTGAACAGCAGCACACACACACACCCTAGAGGAATTCACCTATATTTTAAGAGACAGAAAAGAGTGTTGCCTTCACCACAGGATGCAGTTCAAATACTGGTTCTGCTGCTTTCTACTAATGTAGTGACATTCAACAAATTACTTCACTTTCTGGATCCCTGTTTTCTCATCTTGAAAGTGAGAGAATTAGAATAAAAGACCTCAAAAGCTCCTTCCTAAATCTATGATGCTGGGAAACAAGTCACTAAACCCTTCCTGAACCTGTTGTCTGTTTATAGTTAGAATGCCAGTTTGTTAAAGCAAAGGTCAAAATTAATGCACAGTTAGAAGAAAGGGTAAACATGGAGGTAGGATATCCAATTAATACAAATAAATACATCATGACCATTTAAATAAGTTGTAAATGCCATATGGATAAGGGAAAGGACATTGACATCAGTTTTGGAGTTTAACTGATAGGATCAGTTACCACAATAAGGAAACCAAGAAAGAGATCCTTAAAAAAATCACAAACCTTTGGCCTCTTTCTGAAGGCAAATCATAGGGAAACACAGATCAGCTCTAGTTCAGAATCTACATTTGTTCGTAATATCTTAGGAGGAAAGATCGTGGAACATTATAAAAGAGTGAAAAGCAGTGAAGGGAAAAAGAAGCTTTTAAAAGTCTGATTAGAGCCTCAACCAAGCAAGCAGTGACCCTGAAGGCACTGCCAAGGACAGGGGACTCGGACTGTTCATCTGGGCCCAGGAGGGGGACATACTCCATAGAGGCCACTTCAGATTGGGGCAATGAGAGCTGCCCATTAAGTCAAACGAGCAGCCCCTCAAACAGGGCAGAGCTAAGAACTGGCTGACCATTCGTCAAGGATGATACAGAGGACCTCTGTGGTCTGATGTGGTTGGAACGGAGGCTCCTCCCAATTTTGGGTCCAGGGATTTGAAATGATAGGAAATAAATTAGAGGCAGCTCAGCAGCACAGAGGAAAGGACATTAGGAGTGGGGTCAGGAAGACCTGAGCTCAAACTTGGTCTCTGACACCTCCCAGATGTGCCACTGAACCTCTGTCTGCCTCAGTCTCCTCAAATGTAGAATGAAGCTCACAATAGCTCCTGCCTCCCGGGGCTGTTGAGAGGATCAGATGAGATTATGTTTGTAAAGTACTTTGTGCCCCTCAAAGCATTACATAAATACTGGCCAGCACCATGGCTAACTCCCCTGCACAGGTGGGCCTCTGTGTTCCAAGGACATACAGGTAAATGGTAACACAGGCAATTTCTCAGAGAACTCAGAATCCAAAAGAGAGAGGAGACACATCCACAGAAATGATCAGGGCAGAGGGCAGATGGGGATTTCTGAGGAAGGGGCACTGCTCTGAGCTGGGGGCATCAGCAGAGGATGCACAGGGCTCTCATCTGGGCACTGAAGGAAGAAGCAGCTTTCCAGGAGATGTGAGTGCAGGTTGGCCCTGGGACAAGAGTGGGGCACAGTGACCTTCATCCCTCCTTGGGGAGCCCCCAAGAAGGATAGAAAAAGTCCTATTGGACACATAAATGAGGCTCACTAAGGAAAGCTTCAATTGATATGTAAATCAAGACATTAGCCCTACAATTAGCCTTCTCCAGAGCCCTCACCCTTCTCTCAATGATAGCTACACATTCTCCCTCCCCTCCCAACCACCCCATAAAAGCCCTGTTTCCCACCTTAGCCCTGGAAGGAGCTGGCCCAGTCCTCCCAGTGAGAATGACTAAAAGAAAGCTCCCTGTATCAGGAAGCTCCTGCTGGGAAAATGAGTGTGAGTACAAGAAACGATTAAAGCTCTAACAAATTATCCTTAGGAGATTGTTAAATGGCTTGGTAGTTTGTGTGGGCTCTAAAAATAGTTTTTCTCCCTATATTAAATGGCTCGGTTTCCCACTAGCAAGGCCCTACATCTGCTGCCATCAGCATTTTAAAAATGTATTGTGCAGATTCTGACATTATAAATCAAGGGGCCTGTGAGGCTGGTTTTAACATCAGATCAGAGCAGCCCTGGCTTAATGCTTCTCTGTTAGGATGCCAAGGAGTCTGAGGGCCCAGAAAAGTACTCTCTGGGTGCCAGGACCCCTCCAAGTCCATCTCACAAGAGACTAACTTTTAAGGGAGAGACAGGGAAAGACTATCCCAAGCCAGGCCCTACAGCCCTGCTTCTAACAAGACTGAGGCTTCTGTGATACAGCTCAAGGAATGCTGACTCTAGCTGTGAGACAAGAAAAGGAAATTGAGGGAATAAATATTGGCACAAAAAGAAAAAGACGTATGGCCTTTTGTACATGAGATGATGTTCTCCTCAGAGAGCCCGAGAGAATAAACTAAAAGTTAATGGAAATAATTAATAACTCAACAAAGCAGCGGGATATAAAAACCCTTGTAAATCATGGGCTTTCCTACTTATTATCAACAAAACCAAGCAGGAAGAGAAAGAAATAGAAATTCTTTTGAAATAACTACAGAAGTAAACAAGTTACTTGGGTGTCCACCTACCAAGACACACACAGGAATGATATAAACACAGAAATAAAGAGACCTAAATAACTGGCGAGATATGACGGGCTCATGGTTGGGGGGGTGGCGCAATACAATAAAAATGACCATGTCACTTAGAGTACCTTATTCATTGCCATACCAACCTAAGCAGGGTGACTTTCTGGAGTGGGAGGTGCCTCCCAGGGAGTATAGGGGAGCCACTCAGCCCTTGAGGAGAGGAGTCTGGGAACCTGAGTTGAGAGCTGGAACAGAGTCAGCCAATCACCAAGTATCTATTGAGCATTTACTATGGAGAAGGAACTATGCTAAATGCTGGGGCTGGTGGTCCTTGGTCATCAGGGAACCCACATTCTAAGGGGGCAAATGCAGACAGACAAGCAGGAACACAAGATCTGTGGAGCACCAGTGGAAGGGGCTGGCTCCTGAGGTCAGCAGCCTTTGAGATCAGCCTTGAAGGAGGCGGCATGAGAACAACTGAAGGGTTATCTGTCTCCCACCTGTCTTGACTGGAGTCAGGAAGATGCTAAGAAGGCATGCGGTGAGGGGGCCTTGTGAGCACAGAGGAAGGGATAGATGGGGAGGACATGGTGAGGGCAGAAGCCGTAAGCTTGGAAACTGACTGAAGATGGGTGCCGAAAGAGAACGACAGGGCCAAGGTGATTCAAGTCTCTTCCCTTCCCCTTCGTCATACACACAGCTGGCAAATTCAAAGCGCAACTGTGATTATGATGCCGTGCCACCAAAGAGAAACCTCCAGTGGCTCCATGTGGCCCCGAGGTTGAGGCCCAGCTCAGCATGAAGAGCCCTTAACCACTTTTCTTTCCAGACAATTCACTTTACTCCCCCTTGGGTGTTTTACCTTCTAGCAAAACTGCACAATTTACTTTTCTCTCCACGCAATATTCCAGCTTCTCCCTCACAGGCTTAGGACAGGCCTCTTGCTGGCCCACCTCCCAAGTCATGCCTCTTCATTTCCATTTCCAGGAATTCCCAACTCTATTCAAAGATCAGCTCAAGTGACCTCATGAGGCCTTTCTGGATGCCCACCTCCAGGGGTTATAGTAAGCCCCCCACTATCTTATTTGCCTTTATTCATTTCACTACATGCTGATTCTTCCAAGTAGAAGGCAGACCCTTTGGGGGCAATTAGTATTTTCATTTTTGTCTTTCTATTCCCAGCACCTAGCAAGATAGCCAGAAGGCAGCAAACACCTAACAAACACTAGATGAAATAAAGGGAGCCCAGAATGTCAGAGGTGAAAGGGGCCTTGGGATGTGGAACATGGAATGTCAGATATGGAAGGGACCTCAGAACATAGAACATGGAATGTCAGGGCTAGGCTAGATCTTAAAACATATAGTGCAAAAAAAAAAAATCCCTGCTAGATGGAACCTTGCTTCCCAGCTTTCTTGGTTGCTGTATTATACTACTCATTCATAGTCTGCAGTCCACTAAGAACACCTAGATCATTTACAGGGGGTAAAAAAACCCCGCTATTTAGTTATACCGATCCCTCTTATATTTGTGAATTCTTACTTACATTGAAGTAAAAGTCTCTCCCAAAAAGGAATTATGTGCAAGAGATAAAGCAATTTCTGCTATCTAAGAAGATATCCTACCCCTCAGATTCCCAATTGACACTCCTTCCCCAATCACCTTCCATGCTCCATTAGGGCTGTACAAGCATACTCACAGGCTTATAACAAGACTTAATTCAAATACCTATTTCTTCCCAGTGTCATGGAAAACCAAAAGACAAAACTTGCTTGGACGGGAACCGCAGCTTGGTCATACTATGAACTAGACAGAGCTCAACTAGATAATGACAGAGGGAAATAGGGGAGGATACCAGTGGGTAAAGTTGTGCAACACTCTACTCAGACTGATGGAAAGAGCCCAGAATTCACCTGAAGTCAGTTATGCCCCCCCCCCCCCCCCCAGAGTCACCTGGGGCAGGGGCTGGGGCTGATGAGCCTTGAATTGTCCAATTTGGCAAGAGGCTGAAACAGCTGGAAAACTGTTGAGGAAAACCACATTCAGAGGGGAAGAAACCATAAAGTGAGCAATAAGGGACCTGTCAGGGGAAAAAGAGATTGGAATTAACAAAGATCTCAAGAGGAGAAAGAAAATGCAGTTAAAACTTTGAGCACAAGCAGATAAAGTAACAGGAAAGATATTAATAACTGATTCTACAACCACTGCAGTGCAAGCTGTCCTCATCTCACACCTGGCCTGTTACAACAGCCTGTGGGTGGGTCCGCCTGCCTAGAGACTCTCCCCACTCCAGTCCATTCTCCATTCGGTCAGTCACTAAAGTGATTTTCCTAAAGTACGTGTCTGACCACATCATGCCTTTTACTCAGTAAACTCCAGTGGCGTCCTATCACTGTCAGGATAAAATACAAAATCTTCTATAGGATGTTCAAGGCCCTCTCCAGCCTTCTTACACCTCACCCACCCTACCCCCATGCACCTTCGAATGTAGTGACATTGACCTCATTATCATTCCATGAACAAGACACTCCCTTCCAGGCTCCAGGACTTTTTTTATGGCTGTCCCTCCTCATTTTTGCCTTCTAGTTTCCCTGGCTTCCTAAAAGTCCCAGCTAAAATCTCCTTCCCTACAGGAAGCCTTTCCTAAGCTCTCGCAGTAGAGCCTTTGCTCTGCTGGCCATTTCTTGTATCCTGTAGATAGCTAGCCTGAACATATTCCTTTGCAATTTGTTCCCTCCATTAGATTTTCTGAGCTTCTCAAGGACAAAGGCTACTTTTTGTCTTTCTTTGCATCCCAAACATACAGCACAATGCCTGGCACATAGCACACAATATACGCTTACTGGCAGACAATATTACTAATGAATATCAATTTTAAAAATTTTAGCAAAATCTTGTCAGATTTACCCAAGAAACCACTCGTTATGACCAAGTTCAGTCTGTACCAGGAATGCAACTAAGGGTCATTAAACATTAAAAAAATTAACATAATTAAACATAAAAATCACAAGCATAAAATTAAAAAATCCAAAAGCCACATTATTATCTCAATAGATGCAGAAAAAGTCTTTGTAAAAGTAGAATATTCATTTATAGCAAAAAAAAAAACCCTATGAAGTTTTTAGAACCCTATTTTAAAAAATATCATAAAAAGCATCTAACTAAAATCAAAAACAAGCATCATATGTAATAGGGATACACTGGAACATTTTTTTTTTAAAGAAATTGGGGTTAAGTAACTTGCTCAAGGTTACACAGCCAGTTATTTCTGGGTGTGGTGCTGCATATCTGAGCCCGGATTTGATCCCCAGGTCATCCCGACACTGGGGCTGGTGCTCTTACTCATTGAGCCACCTGGCTTCCCCTAAGCAATTGGAGTTAAGTAACTTGCTTAAGGTTACCCGGCCAGTTATTTCTGGGTGGGTGCTAAGTATCTGAGCCCGGATTTGATCCCCAGGTCATCCTGACACTGGAGCCGGTGCTCTTACTCGCTGTGCCACCTGGCCGCCCCTACACTGGAACCTTTTGCAATAAATACTGAAGAGAGAAGAAAGGATGCCCACTCTCTCCTCTGTTGTTTGATATAATTCTGGAAAGGCTAGCAATAGCAACAGGACAACAGAAAGGAACTAAAGGAATAAGTATAGGCAAACAGGAAATAAAAATATGGATTTTGTTGAAGAGAAGATGGTCTAGTAAGAATATCTTAGAAAATCAGTGAAGATACTAATTGAGATACAATAATTTCAGCAAAGTTGCAGGTTACAAAACAACCTCCCATACACAAAATCATTAAGTTTCCTATAAAATAATATCCAAGAGTCTATTAAGAAAGGGAAATCTCAATCCAAATAAATACAAAATGCACAAAATATCTGGAGGTCAATCTACTAAAGCACATAAAATATATGTATACATTCAATAACAAAGTGTTCCCTAAAGAAATAAAGAACACCACAGATAGCAGGAGGAATATTCAGTGTTCATGGCTGGGTCATACCTATATAATAAAAATGGTAATGCTACCAAAGTTAATTTGTAATTTTAATGTTGTATTATTCAAATTATCAAACAGATACTTTATAGAACTCTATAATATAACAAAATCCATTTGGAAAAATAAAAGATCTAGAATATCAAGAGGAAAATTGAAAAAAGTTAGGGATGAAGTGGGGAAGAGCAATTCCAGACATCAAACTATATTATAAAATTCAATAATCAAGACAATTTGGGATTATTTAAAAAAGAAAAAAAGGTAGCTCAACAGAACAGACTAAACAAAGCAGAATCAAAAGCAATGGAACTCAATAGCCCAGTGTTTGATAAGACAGAAAACAAAGATTACTTAGGAAAAAATTCCTTATTTCATTTTTTTGAAACTGCTAAGAAAACTGGAAAAAGAAATTAGGTTTATACCTTATAGTATATTCCTCAATATTCTAAATGAATTTGTGAGTTAATATCAAAAATTCATACAATAAAAAATGAGAAGAGAAGACAATCATATACTTTTCACTTTCCTGTGAGTAGGAGATATATTCTTAACCAAATAAGGGAGAGACCATTTTAAAGGACAAAAGTAGATACCAGATTACATGAAACTAAAAAACTTTTGGGCAAACAAAGCTAATGCACCTAGGATAAGAGGGGAAAAAAATCTTTGTATCAAATTTCTCCAATATGGATTAGTTATTTAAGACATAATTTACATATGTGTTATATACACACATATATATATATACAAACTTGTATATATGTGCAATCATATATAAAAACTTTAATGCATGTATTTTATATATGTGTGTGTGTGTGTATACACATTCCCCAATGGATATGATAAAAGAATATGAACAAAGAATTCTCAAAATAATTGCAAATTCCTAACAACCATCTGAAAAATGCTCCAAGTTGCTGGTTGGTTGTTGTCCTTCATTCTCAAAGAGAAGCAAAATGACATCACTAATGCTAAAGTGAAGTTTCAATGTATCCAACTGTGGCTGATGAGACCAATAAGAGCTCAGAATGCTTTACCACAGGTCAGGCATAAATAGTCATATGAACATTTGGGGTAGATTCTCTAAATTTGAGCATCTTGTGTTTCCTTTGCGCTGTTTCAGTTCTGCTTTGCTCATAGAACCCAGCACCTTCTCTGATGAGGGCAAGTCATACTGATCAGTTCTGTGCCAGTATCTCCCATTTCACACAATCAATTCCAAAGTTCTTAAGAGAGACCCTGAGAGTGTCCTTGTATCGCTTATTCTGACCACCATGTGAATGTTTGCCCTATGTGAGTTCTCCATAAAATGGTCTTTTTGGCAAGCATATATTTGGCATTCAAACAATGCAGCCAGCCCACTGGAGTTACATTCTCTGAAGCAGAGTTTGAATGCTTGGCAGTTTAGTTTGAGTAAGGACCTCAGTGTCTGGTACCTTAGGCCAGGGGATTGATCTTTAGGATCTTCCTAAGACAATTCAAATGGCAGTGATTCAGTTCCTGGCCTGGCACTGGCAGACTATCCAGGTTTCACAGGCATACAACAATGAGGTCAGCACCACAGCTCTGTAGACTTTGTTTGCTAGGCAGTCTGATACCTCTTCTCTCCCACACTTTCCTTCAGAGCCTCCCAAACACTGAGCTAGCTCTGACAATGTGTGTGTCAACCTCATAATCAATGTGCACATCCCTGGAAAGGACACTGCCAAGGTAAGGGAACTTATCCACAGCATTCAGAACTTCTCCATTTGCTGTCACCGATGGTTCCACCTATGGATGGTGTGGTGGTGGCTGGTGGAGAACCTGTATTTCCTTGGTGTTAATTGTTAGGTCAAAATCAGCACAAGCAGCAGAGAATTGATGGATGCTTTGTTGCATCTCAGCTTCAGAGGCTGCGCTGAGGGCACAATCATCTGCCAACAGAAAATCCTGCACCAACACTCCCTCCACTTTGGTCTTGGCTTGTAGCCTTTTCTGCCAATCAGTGCAGTAGCTGACCTTGATGCCGTTTCATCCTCACTGAAAGCCTTTGACAACATGACTGAAAACATCATGCTAAAAGCATGGGAGCAAGCTCACAGCCTCGTTTCACTCCACTGGTTGACTGGGAAGGCAGGAGAGCACTGTCCGTTATCTAGAACCTGTCACAAAACTGACACACAATGCTGGAGAATTTCTCCAGGTAACCAAATTTTGACATAATTTTCCATAAGCCCCAATGACCAACAGTATCAAAGGCCTTGGTCAGATCTACAAATGTGTACAGCTCTCTGTTCTGCTCCTGGCATTTCTCCTGGAGTTGTCAGGCAGCAAACACCATATCGACTGTTCTTTGGCCCTTTCTGAAGCCACACTGGCTCTCAGGTAGATGACCATCTTTCACGTGAAGGATCAGCCTATTAAGGAGGACTCTGGCGAGAATCTTACCAGCAATGACTAAGAGAGAGACCCCCCTGTGATTGCCACAGGACAGTCTATTTCGTTTACCTTTACCTTTATTGAGATGGATGATGGAAGCACCCTTCAACTCCCAGGGGATAATTGCTGACGGAGTCACATTGAGTAGTGATAAGGAATCCTAGAGAGATGGGCTGAACACTTCCATAGTATTCTCAACAGACCATCATCAATCAATGCTGAGGCCACTGGTCATTTCCCTAGCTGAAGCTCCAAATGAAGAAGAGGTTTTGAAAGCCATTAGGCTCCTTTCGTATGGCAAAGCACCTGGTGCTGATTCTATTCCAGCTGAGATTTACATGGTAAGGGGTCCACTGCTCATACAAAAGTTGACTGAAATTTTCCAGATTAAAAAGAGGTTATACCCCAGGAGTTCCAAGGAGCTAATAATAACAGAAATGCAGATCAAAATCATCCTGAGGTTTCACCTCACACAAAGCACATTGTCAAAGATGACAAACAATGGGAACAATCAATATTGCAGGAAGTGTGGGAAGATCAGGACACTAATGCATTATTGGAGGAGCTGTGAAACAGCACAACCATTTTGGAAAACAATTTGGAATTAAGAAATAAAGTCACTAAAATGACCATAACCCTTTGAATCAGAAATTCCATTACTAGATTTAAACCATAAAGAAGTCTTTGATAAGAAGAACTTATTTAAACTATTTCTAGAAGTACTTTTTTGAAGTAAAGAATTGGATGCAAATAGACTTCCAGAGAAGGAATGGCCAAACTGTAGTAGATGAATATAATGGAATGTTGTTGTGCCATAAGAATAACATGTATGATGAATACAGAGAAGTCTGGAAAGAAGTACATGAACACGAGCATAATGAAGTCAGCAGAGCCAAGAAAACAATAAACATGGCGACTACGACCACTTACACACACACACACATCAAAAGATACTATTGTAAAACTGCAAAGAATAATTATGGCCTGAAAGAAGAGATATGAGAAGGCACTCCCTTGCAGAGATGGGAGGGTCCACAAGTGTTGTACATCACACATAATTTCAGAGTTTTTGTCATATTGATCAGTTATACTGATTTTTTTTCTCTTCTTTTTCTCTTTGTCTTTAAAAAATACTATTTATTATATGGGCTGGCTCTCTGGGAAGGGTGGGCTATTTGGGGAAATTATGGAGATGCCTACTATGTGCCTAAGTACAGATGTTATATCATTTGATCTTCACAACAACACTGGGATTACGGTAAGTGTTCTGATTTCCATTTTATAGTAGAGGAAACAGGCATATTTAGAAGAAGTGACTTGCCCAGAGTCACACGGCTAGAAAGTATCTGAGGGCAAATTTTTACTCAGGTCTTCCTAACTCCACTGTATCCATGGGTCAACCCAGTTGCCTCTATTTAACCCTGTTAAATTTCATCTTATAAGCTTTGACCCAGTGTTCTAACTTGTTGAGATAATAGCATGTTGTTAAGTATGACATCTATATTACTATCTTCATCACTGATAAAAGTGTTTCATAGATATAGAGCCCTCGGCTACCATACTGGAGATAGCCTGCCAAGTTGATATAGCCATTCAGACCATGGCCTGGGCCCCTAGATTCATCTAGGCCCAAATCCAGCTCTGACTCTGAGGGAATTTTACTCCATATCTGCCACAAGAGTGATTCAAAAGGCTTGTCAATGCTAACCACACCTGCAACATTCCTCTGCAGATCACAGCCTTGTAGACAGAGAAAATGAGGTTAGTTTAACAGGAGCCATTCAGTCCATCCTGGCTCATTCCTTGTCAGTATGGTTTCCTTTGCTGGAAGTTCACTAACCATTTCTTCAGTAACACATTCTGGAATTTTGCCAGGGCTGAAAGTCAAGCTCACTGGCCTATCATGTTCCCACTTTATCCTCTGCCTCCTTTGAAAACTGGGGCACTTGCCCCTGTAAAGTTGAGGATAAGGACCTTGACCCCAATTAATATAAACACAAAAGGCCTGGGTTTCTAAAATGAATCCATCAATTAAAGGTGTAAATTACATATGAATAAATCTTTAATCAGTTTTGGAGGAGGGGAAGTCCTTTGATCACTGGATCAGAGCAATCTTTATCTCCACACTAGAAATATTCTGTGAGTGGCAGAAGAGTGTCAGACACCCCTCCAGGCCTATGCTTAAAGGAACAAGGTGGTTTTGGAATACCGCATTCCAACAAGTGAGTGTAGTGATGGTGCAGCTCCAGACAAACCACTGGCAGGGAGTTTCTTGAGTGGGGTCCTAGGTGCACAGAAAGAGAGTCTCCCCCCACCCTCCCCAATCAGCCATGTGATCTCAGGAGCTGTCCTGGGAAAGTCACCCAGGTCACTGGTGCTGGCAGCAGCCACCCTAGGGCATCAGTGACTGTCAGCAATATCTTCATGGAGGGGGAGGGGTCAGGGACACATTGAGGACACACTAAGGAAAGGCATGGGCCCTCAGAGTCCAGCAAAGAGCTGTCCCTCAGGACAGCTGCACGAGGGTCTCACAAATGAAGAAAAGAAATTCCAGTGACCAGGACTAGTGAGTTTACCCTTGGTGACGTGGACTCTCTAAGTCTGGGGCCCCAGTTCCCAGGGACCTTGTGTGTTCAAGAGTTGAGTGTACCCCCAGTTTGCAGGGATGTTCTTCTTGTTATATCTTCTCCGTAAATATCCATTTGTAGAAACTAATTTATGTCAACTAGTTAACCGGTATTAAGAAGCAGACCAGATGGCTGCTTGTCAGTGCCAATACTAGCTACTCCTAAAATTCCGAAAAGGTGGAAGGGGATTCCTATTTAGCTACAGCTCAGGGTAAGTGACCTTTGAAATCACTTCCACCGGTGGATGAAGGAACTTTCCAGGACCAGAGAATGGAAAAGCTCCTGGCAAAGCTCCTGCTTTGTGCTGGGGTTCCCATTCTGGCCTGTCACCTCCCCAAAGTTCACAATTATAATACCTGAGAACAGGTCTACAACCAAGCTCTTTGTTGTCCTCAGGGAGACAGCCCTGAAAGACCAATAATGAATAAAACATGTATATTTGAATTTAAAGGCATGTTAGAACAACATATAGCAAATACATATATTTAATATGGTAATCTGGGTGCCATTATTTTTCAAGGTCTGGCTATATCTTTTTCCTTTGTAAGACCTCTTCTTTTGGGGGGCACCCTGAATTGAGAGCTGGCCAGTATGGGACCAGCACTGTCCTTGCAGAAGAAGAGGATAGGAAGGAAAGATCCCAGAAGGAGCCTGGGGTCTGGGGTCAGACTGCACATGTGCTGCTCGGCTGAAGGCCAGTTAAAGGAATCAGGGGCAGTTTGGCTGGAGAGAAGACTAGAGCTGTCTGGGAGTCTGAGCACGGCTGTTCACATGAAACCGCGAAGAGCCCAACTCGGGATACACATCAGCAAACACTTGCTCCCATTGAGAACTGTGCCAAAGCAGCTTGAGGCTGCCTGGGCAGGGTGCACTGGGTCCCCTGCCAGTTACTACTCCAGTTACCATTACACTAAAATGCTGTTAGAAATGCTGGAGTAAGCACCAGGCAGCAGAAACAGTTCCAAGGCTTTCGAGGCACTTTCGAGAGCAAGGTTGGAGAGGCTGGGACGGCACCATCCCTTCTGGGGTCACACAGCCAGGAGGCCTTGTGACCTACCTCCACCACACAGACCAAAACGCAGCACTGCCAGGGACAAAGGATCGCTTCTCTTTTATATGAATAACCAATTAATCGGGGGGTGGGGGGTGTCCAGGGTTGAAGTCTGGCTTCTCAAGGGCATTTCTGATCCCCACCCAGACCACCTTATCTAGGGGGAATTCATGATCCATACCCTTGCATAGAAGGCCCAAGTCTGGCTAGGGATAAGTCTCTCTCCCTCCAGGAGTGCCACAAGCAGAGTCACTGGGCCAGCCTCTCATTGGAATAAGCCCGCCTCTCATTATAATATTCAATCTCTCCTTAATTGTTGTTGTTATTATACTAGTCTCCCATCTGGGGATGACTTCATTCCCAGAGACTCACAATACAAAGGCGTTCTGGCAAATATTTAACAACCAATGGGGTGGCTAGGTGGAGCAGTGAATAGAGCACCGGCCCTGGAGTCAGGAGGACCTGAGTTCAAATCCTGCCTCAGACACATAACACAAAAACTAGCTGTGTGACCTTGGCCAAGTCACTTAACCCCAATTGCCCTCCAAAAAGCAAAAGAAAAGAAAATATTTAACAACCAGGCTCTGGAATGCCCATGCACACTGTTATTTTAATCTGCATCATGAATACTTTCTTAACTCTAGGCAATCATAAAAACAATAAATCAAGCCCTGATTTATAGCTTTGCTGATTTCTGAGGTGTAAATGTTCACACTAAAAATCTAACAATCAGCTCTTGTAACCCCTTTATGTATAATATGTACACATATATGTGTACAAGAAAATAATATTAGAATTAGAAGTGATCTTAGCAGTCATCAGTTGGGTCTCCCAGTCCCCAGACTAGAATTTGTACAGTGACATCAAGACTAAAGATAAGAGCTTACTTCCCAAACCATCTTGGGTAAGTTACTTTTCCTCTGAGCCTCAATTTTCTCATCTGTAAATGGGTTTAAGAATCCCTATTCTGCCTGCCTCACAGAGTTGTAAGAACTATGGAATGAGAAAATATATTTAAAGATCTCTGTAACCATAAGAACTAGATAAATGAGAGGTATAATTATGATAATAATTATTATAATTATATGAAACCTAGGTTTAAACAAGGCCACATTTTCATGACTAAAGAAAACAGCATGATAAGGTAATGGGGGACTAGTATGTTTTCTTCCTTCTATCCCTCCCTTCCCTCCTGCTCCTTCCTTCCTTCCTGTGCCATTCAATCATTTAATCATCCTACTAATATTCTGACAATCGAGTAGGCCCGGGGTGACACAACAGCAGCGGCACCCCCACATCTGCTGAAGGAGATTTTCCCAGAAGAGAGTGGAAAATGCACAAAAGGAAATCCTCTCTCTTCTCAAGCCCTCCCGTTTCTGACATCCCTGCTTTATGTTCTACAGCAGCATCTCCCCGTGAACCATCTTGGTCCCTTCTGTCCTCTGACGCTGCCAGCCCCTGGGGCAGAGCCCATCACCTCTGGGCCATCCCCCACTCAACCGCTACAGAGATCTCCCCGACATGCATATCTGACCATCCCTTATGAAGTGTGAGATGCCCTCCATCCTCTTCTCTGCCTCCTGGCCTCCTTCCTTCCATCTCAGTTATCCCTGATAGCATGTCCACTTGATCCTGCACAGAGCCTGTTTGTATGCAGTGGGTCACCAGTCATCTCACCCATCAGAGTGTGAGCAGGGACCATGTGTTTGCCTTTGTGTTCCCAGCGCTTAGCTCAGCACCTAGTACATAGTCGGTGCTGAATAAATGCTTGTTGACTCGACTATCTTGTCTTTTCATATATTGCTACATTCCACAGATTCTGTGGTGTAACCAAACTGGCTTTGTCACACACCAGATTCCATCTCCACGACTTGAAGTGGCCGCCCCCGTGCTGGGAATGTTCCTCCTTCTCCCTTCTTCCCTTGGCATCTCATGCTTATAGAAGACTCAGTTTACAAGTCATTCCTCCAGGAAGTCTTTTCTGGGCCACTCCCACCCCCACCCCTGCCATGAGAGGCTTCTCCTCTAAGGTTATCGACCATGTACTCGGTTTTTATCTTGTACGTATTAATCTCTGTATGCCGTCTCCTTGAATGTAAGGTACCTCTTGGGGTTAGCACACAGCTGGTGTTTAATAAATGCTTGCTGATTGATACATCAGCTGCCATTTCACTGTCTCCTCCAGTGCACAGAAGAGCAGCCATCCCCAAAGACTCTGTCCAGGAAGAGATTCTCATATTCTCTCTCTCTCTTTCCCCCTTGGGGTGAGTCTGCCCATTCCATGCCATTAGGACTGCTGCTGCATAGATGACTGCCACATCTACCGACCTACCTCACTTCTCTCTTCAGGTCCTGGACCACATTTCCAAAGTCGAGCACCCATGTCTCCCACTGAGCTCCTTCCATTCACCTGTGAGCCCACCCCACTTCCCAAAGTCCCTGTATCTGTGGAGTGCACAGAAGCCTTCCAAGTACTCAGGTTCACACCCTCAGACTCAGCCTTACATCCTTCCTCTTGCTCCTTCCACAAACCAGATGAGTCACCAAGGTTACCCGATCTTACTTTCATAGCTCTGGTACTGGGTCCCTACTCAATACACTCATGGCCACCATGCTACGTCATACATGCAGTTGTGATCACTCTGGTCCTCACCCCAAATGAACATGGGAGGCGCCGCCTACTACCAGCCCCCAGAGCAAGAGGGGAAAGGCTGGGCTCTTCCCCTACTCCCCACTCTTCAGGCCAACCATCTGTCAGTCACCATTCTGCCCCTAAGAATGAGGGGTCTTTCTTTTAGTACAGTGACATCTTATTAGGAAGACTTGAGATCTCAGAGAGGTAAGATGTAGGCTAAAGACATCTGAGTGTAATCAAGGAAATAGTTCAGACCACATCTAGGGAATTATATTTGTGTCTTAGGACATTTTGTTTTTTTCATTTTAACCTGATTTTTATATTTTTTAAAATAATTTTTATTACCCAAAACTAAAAGTTAGCCTGATTAGCAATGAGGAAATATTTTCCTAATAAATAGTATGGTAAAGTAAAAATGTCACTGCATTTTCCCATAGTCTGAGAAATACTAGTAATAGCCATAGAAAAATAAATATGATAAAATAATTTTTTAAAACTAAAGGAAAGACCAAATTATCCCAAGTTCTTGTTTACAAGATAGTTCACTTAGAAAACCCGAGAGATTCAGCAAAGAAATTGAGACAGCTAATAGGTTAAATAAGTAGCAAGTACAAAATAAAGTCACAAAAATAAGAAAGATTTTTATATACTAACAGAAAAATCAAAGAGGAATAAAAAGGGAAATTACATTGAAAATAACTACAAAATGAATAAAATAACTAGGACTCAATTTATCAAATTTTATATAAATGAACACAATACTAAGAAAAAATGACAGATAACTAGAAGGAAAAATAAAGACATAGTAGACAGATATAAACACTGCACTGATTAAGAGCTTACTATGTGCCAGGTACTATACTAAGTGATGAGAATAAAGATATAAGTGGGAAAAAAAGGGTTCCTGCCCTCAAGGAGCTTATATTCTAGTGGAAGAAAATAATATATAAAAGAAAGATGAAAAGGACAGAGGAGAGGGAGCAGAGAAGAAGCCCCGGGAGTCACCCTGGTCCAGGTCTGAAGTAAGCATGGCTGTCATGGGGATATCCTCAAAGAAGATTTATGGACATTCAGGAAAGAATTCTCTAATTGGAGGAAGAAACTTTCAATGTGGATGTTTTGCCAGAATGAGAAAAGATATTTGATGTTCATGGTTGGGTCATAACTATATAAGAAAAGTGATGATACTACCTAAATTAGTTCACAAATGCAGTTACACAGATCAAAACTCCAAGATAAGGGGCAGCTATGTAGGTGGCGCAGTGAGTAACAGTGCTGGCCCCAGAGTCGGGAGACCTGGGATCGGTTCCGGGCTCAGATACTTAACACCCACACAAAATAACTGGCCGTGTAACCTTGAGCAAGTTACTTAACTCCGACTGCTTAAAAAAAAAAAAAAACCCAAGATAATATTTACAGAAGCCAGAAAAATATAAAGAGAAAATTCATTTAGAACACAGGTTCCCAAACTTATATGGCCTACCACCAAAATTGTTTTTAAAACATTAAATGAAAGGGGCGGCTATGTGGCACAGTAAATAGAGCACCTGAGTTCAAATGTGGCCTCAGACGCTTAACACTTACTAGTCATGTGATCGTGGGCAAGTCACTTAACCCCAATTGCCCTGCCTTCCCCACTCCAAAAAAAAGCAAAAAAAAATGTATAATTTCAAAAAACTATAATTTTTTAAAAATGATACATTTTAAATTTAATAAATTATTGTAAATTTGTAGGTTTTTCCTGCATTGAAATTCTGATGACGCAATACTGCGTCATGTAACCATATAGTATCATATTGTAAAGAAGTCACTACATGCACATATTCCTGCCAATGCATGATGGACTTCTCAACAATGTGTCATATGCTCACCTGCCAACACTTGCTTGTCAAGACCTGTTGGCATACTTGACCACTGATTGGTTATAACTTGCATTTTGTGTATTTATTTGGAAAAAATGTAAACATCATGATTTTAACTCTGTTTTACAACAGATAAAACATGTATGAATGGTTTTTAAAAATTTTTTCTCTCCTCTTCTTTCCTTATGCTTCCACTACCCTCTTATTTTTATTCAATGACCCTCAACTGCACCTGAGTTTACTATTACCCCATGGGATCTTTCTAGCTCATCCTCCCCAAGTGGTATCACCCACTTTTTGAACCTCTGATAGAGGAAAAAAAGTTCAAGAATTTCAGAAGAGAAATAGTGAAAAAAAAAGAAATAAAGAGGAAAGAGGGTTTTCAGACCTCAAAATAGTATAAATATTATTTTATCACTAAAATAAAGCAGCAATACTAAATACAATTTAGTAAAATCATTAACAACTGAACACAACAAAGTATTTATTAAAACATTACTTCAGGGAGAACTAGCTATCTGACAACAAGCTAGAAAGTAGTTCAGAAGAAATTAGCTTTAGACCAACACCCTACAACAAATGCCACAATGACCTGAATATTGACAGACAATATGAATATAAAAGATCACACCATTAAAACCAAATAAAAGAATCAGAGCAAGGAATTTTACAGATAAGGCTAGGGAGAGAATTCTTAACTAAGTAAGAGATAGAAGAAATCACAAGAGACCAAACAGGTCATTTCAATGAATAAATTTTTTTTTAATTTTTTACACCAACAAAAGCAATTTACATAAGAGTGTTAATACGGAAAAAGTAAAATATCACTGATAAAAGTTTGATATATAAGATATATAGGTAATAAAAACAAATATGTAAGACCAAAGATCTTACCATGGATTAAATAAAGGATAAGACCAGTTCTCAAAAGAACCACAAACTATTTTAAAATATATATATATATATATATATATATATATATTAAATACTATCCCAAATCACTAATAATAAGATAATGAAAATGCAAAATGCTCTGAAGTTTTACCTCACGCAACCAAATTGGCAAAGACAGCAGAAGATGGTAACAGTCATTACTGAGGAGTTATGAAAGGCAGGTGCCCTGATAGACTCTCAATGGTAGCCCATGAACTGGGCCAGCAATTGTGTAAAGAAACCTGAAATTGTGCAAAGAGAGTGATTTAAATATCTACACCCAGTGACCCTGAGATCCCAATAATAATGACATACTCCTAAGAGGTCTCAGATAGAAGATAAGTCCCATATACAACAAAATATTCATAGTAGCACCTTTATGTTGCTGGAGAACTGGACATAATGAAAATGTCCATTGATTGAGGAAAGACTAAATAAACTTTGAGGAAGGAAGGAAGGAAGGAAGGAAGGAAGGAAGGAAGGAAGGAAGGAAGGAAGGAAGGAAGGAAGGAAGGAAGGAAGGAAGGAGGGAAGGAGGGAAGGAGGGAAGGAGGGAAGGAGGGAGGGAGGGAAGGAGGGAAGGAGGGAAGGTAGGAAAGGTGAAGAAGCAGTTATATAGGAAACTGGTGTCCAAGGATGGGAGCTATGGTTTGGGAAATCATAAAGGTGATGAATGGAACAAGAGACAACCATTAATGTGTCTTTTCTAGAGAAAACAGTACAGTTGGTTTGGTTACAATTCTAAATGATAAAAGGCAGTGATGTGGATAAATACTTTCAAGTTTCATTAAATGCGTGTAATTAATAAGTCATAAAGAAATGTTCAAATACAAGGAATTTGGGGAAGCGTAGGAGGACTCCAGAGACTGCAGAGGTCCCCTGGCCCAAGCAAGCCTTGATTAGGAAACTCCAGCAGGGCTTCTTAAACTTTCTCCACTCCCCACCCCTTTTCCCACTGTGGCAGTGTTCATGATGTTGGCCTGAGGGGGTGCGCAGGGCAAAGTGCACATGCTTTGTGTTCAGAACGAAGGCTACAGTGAAGTCACTCAATGCAATATGGGCAAGTGTTGCCAGAAACACCTTGGATTCGTTATGTGTTTGGCTTTTGATCCATTTTCAGGCGTTATATGCCTTTTACTGTTGCCACATCTTTCGTGATTCCATATGGGATCTCGACCCACAGTTTAAGAAGTGCTTCCTAGAGCCCCCTTGGCTGGGGTGTCAGAAAGTTCACTCTTTATCCCTGTAAAACTCCACAGAATCACCCCCAACATCCTCTGTCTTTGCTCCTACTCACATAATGCTCCATTCGTCCCCACTCTATAAGCTGAGAAGCAGCCCCCTATTTCACTGATAATGAACTGAGACCATTCCCATAGAACTGCCTGCTCCTCTCCCATCACTCAGCTGCCTTCTGTCTCTAACCCCGCCCCCTTCAGCCTTGTTTCACATGAAGACAAACCCCTCGACATTCCCTGATCTCACTGCATCTGCCTTCTCCAATGGTTGCCCTCTCAAGCTCCCCTATTCTCACTTTCCCTGTCTGGTGTCTTCTCCATTGCCTACAAACAAGTCCATGCCCCGCCCCCCCGCTCAAAAAAGCCTCCCTTTATCCACCCACCCCCTTTAGTTATCACATCTCTTCTCCCCCCTTTTTTTTGCTAACCTCTCCCTGAAGCTATCTACAACTGATGCTGCCACTCCCTCTCCTCTCACCCTCTTCTCAAGTCTTTGCCATCTGGCTTCCAATCAACCTTCACCTGAAACCACCTCGGTCACCGGTGATCTCAACCCTGCCAAATCCAGTAGTTTCTTTTCCACCCTTATCATTTTTGACCTCTCTGCAGCCTCTGACACTGGCAATCCCCCTCTTCTCTCTAGGTTTTCATGACTATGCTGTGTCCTGGTTCTCCTCCTACCTCATCTGTCTGCTCCTTCTCCAACCACGTCACAGGGATAGTGGGGAGGATGCACCATAATTCTGCCTTGGAACCTCTCTTCTTTTCCCTGGGTGATCTCATCATCTCCCACAGCATCTCTATGCTGATAATTCTCCAATCTCCCTATCTAACCCCAACATTTCTCCTGACTTCCACAATCACACCTCTAGCTGCCCAGCAGACATCTCAATCTGGATGTCACATAGGCTCTTTAAACCCAATGCATCCCAAATGACCCCCTTATCTTTTCCCCAGAGCTTCTTTTCCAAACCTCCCTGTTACTGTTGAGAGTCCTACCATCCTCCCAGCTCTGCAGACTGGAAACCTGGGTAGCATCTTCAACTGGCATTCTCTCTCACCCTCCGCCCATATCCAGTAGCTGTCAACTCCTGTCATTTTGACGTTTGTAACATCTCATGTCTATGTCCCCTTCTCTCCCCCAGCACCATCATCACCCAAGAATAGGTCAACTCAGGCTTAGGCCACTGCAACAGCCTTCTGGTTGGGCTTCCTGCCTCAAGTTTCTGCATTAAGGGCTTAGCATGCTGTCTGGTATATAGTAGGTGATATGGGAAATGCTTCCTCCCTTTCCCCCTACTCAAAATCTAACCACATCACCCCCTCTAAGTCAATAAACTCCAGGCATTCCCTGTTACCTGCAAGATCAATATACAGTCTTTTCTGGCTTTTACAGCCATTCCCAATCCTGCCCCTTCCTACCTTTCCAATCTCCTTACACATGCTCTCCTCCTTGTACTCTGGGATGATAGTGGGCTCCTTGGTCACGCTTGCATGTGACTGAGTGTTTGCATCTCGCCGTGCCTCATGCCAGGAATGCCCTCCCTTCTTATCTCTGCCTCCTGGCTTCTCTGGCTTCCTTCAAGGCCCAGTTAAAATCCCACCTCCAGCAAGAAGCCTTTCCTGATCTCCCGAAAGGCTCCTTCCCTCATCTGATTATCCCTAATTTGCCTGTCTTTATCTGCACACCTTCCTTTGTGTGTTGTCTCTCCCCATTAGACTGTGAGCGCCCTGACAGCAAGAACTCTCTTGCCTTTCTTTAATTCCAGTGCTTAGCATAGTGCCCAACACACAGTAGGTGCTTAATAGAAGCTCGGCCATTTGAGTTCTGATCAACTGATTGGTTGGCTTTTGTCTTCGTCATCCACCATGTCTGTGAGAGAAGAGAAGAAAGCAAAATTCTCTCACAAAGTTTCCTGTGGCTACATTAATCCCACCTCTCTGATCACCTGGATGTTCTGCAGCACCTGCTTAAAGAGGTGTTAAAAAAAAAAACCCAGTGTATTTTAAGGAACCATGATTAGGAAGCAAGCTAAAGTCTACTACATGAAATGCCCAGGAGCAACAGATCTGTGGATCTGTTCTCATTAGTGCAAAGTGGATCATGAAATATCTGGTCTGGGGATAGGGACAACTGTGGGAGATAGGAAGAAAGGGACACAGCCAAGGAGGAAGGGAGGGAAGGAAGGAAGGAAGGAAGGAAGGAAGGAACAGTTGGGGAAATAACTTCTGTACCACATCTGTCATATATAACTGGACCTATTATGGGGGAAACCCACAGGGGCATGACTCCACATACAAAAAGGCAGATTCTGCTTCCTGGGCTCAGCACTGGACTCTCTGCTTACTACCCACGTGACCCTGGGCAAACCCTCTCCTCTTTGACTCTCAGTTTCCTCCTCTATAAAGTAATGGAGTGAAAACAGGTGGTCTGAGGTTTCTTCCAATTCCATAAATCAATGATTCTTGGATCAAAGAGGCAAATGGAAACTCCCTTCCCCCCAAAATCTCCTCCTGGTGCCTGAACACCCACAACTAGAGCACTGTCTTTGCCTGTCTGAGCCTGTAGGGGTTGTTTTAATCATAGCTCAAGTTCCTTCAGAGCTTGAATGTTTACAAAGCAGCCCCTGGCCAAAGGCCCTCAGAGGTCCTACTAAGAATCCTTTTGGTCATTGACAAATGGGGACATGGAGGCTTGATCCCTCTAGGTCCTAGAAAGGGGAAAAAAGAAGAGTTTGGCCCAACAGCTGGAAGCTTCAGGGAGAAAAATGTCAGCTCAACAAAAGCCAACAGTCCCCCAGCTGTCCCACAATGGAATAAGCTCTCTCAATAGGGAATGAGCTTCCTATCTCTGGCTATGTTCAAGCAAAGGAAGAGCCCTCTCCCTTTTTATTTGTAATATGGGGATTTGTCATCTGTTAGTTCAAGAGAGTGAATTTCTGACATATTCTAGCCACTGGGACATGTTTTGTAGCTATTTGGTAGGAACTGGATTTCTTTAGCTTTCAGAGACGTCTTGAACAATTTCCACCATTTCTTTACATAAGCTGCACTGATCACTCACAGAACTCCTTGCATTTAACCTTTCTGATTTTCTGGTAGAATTAGCGCAGTTTGAATTTCATAACAAACTTTCCACTTCTGCACACAAATTACATAACCTACTCATTTGTTCAGCATTTCTTTGGGGCAATACTGTTGGCTCACTTCACGTGGACAGCACCCACAGGAGGCCTTTGGATTCTACTCCTAGAACTTAGAACTCCAGGCTCCATCTGGATAAATCACTGTGGGTTCAACAGGCCCAATGGTGTGCACCTGCGGTCGGCTTTTACTATTGCTCTGGGACTCAACAGCTGTAGAGCAATGAAAGCCAACAGCCACAAGAATATCTGGACATCGGTGACCTCTTAATCATGGGCTCTGAAAACATGCACTGACCCTCTTCAGCCTCTTTGGCAAGGAATTCTTTTACATAATTCATTCAAATCAGTGTACCCTGTGTGTCACTGGTGGGGTCAAAAGCCCTCATTCCATCTTAGCCTGCTGTTCAGCCATTTCAGTGGTACCCATCTCTCTGTGATGCCATTGGGGGTCTTCTTGGCAAAGATACTACCATGGTTTCCCATTTCCTTCTCTAGCACATTTTACAGATGAGTAAACTGAGGCAAACAGGGTTAAGTGACTTGTCCAGGGTCACATAGCTAGTAAGTGTCTGAAACCAGATTTGAACTCAGGTCTTCCTGACCCCAGGCCTGGAGCTCTATCTGCTGCCACCTATATGTTCCATTTCTGCCTAGATAGATAGGTGAGACCTGTCTCCATGAACCAACCATCCATGGGATTTAGGACAAGGGCTAAAAAGCCTTTGTGCTGAAAGACAATTCTACAATACGAGATAGGACAGAGAAGTCTAACCATGTCTCAGAAACCATCTACATACTGAGTTTGGGAGGGATTTATTTACAGAAATTGGAACAAGTGTAAATTTCCAGCTTATCCCTGTGCAGGAAGTGGGGGAAGGAGAGATCTCCACTTGGGTCCTGGCTGCGTCTCCTTCCCCCACCCCCCTGGGTAGCCAAGGACTTTTCAGATGTCTAAGGATCTGGAAGATCTTGCATTTCCCACTTTCACATCAGCATCCTAACCTTGACCCTCCAGTCCTTAGCAGCAGTAACTGGGGCACTGTCTGGTGGCATTGGGAGCCAAGGCCAGACGGGACTCCTGCTTCCATAAGGAGCCTAGAAAAGTCACTCCACCGTGTCTAAGGAGAACTCTCGAGCAGCGCATGAGTGAAGACAAGGACTTTAAAACATTCTCTTAGTATATATTACTTTCTGAAAGTTACTTGGGGCTAAACTGATTCTCAACTGATAATCTTGGGCTGGGGGGCTTAGGGAAGGAAGGGAAACACAATGGCAGGGACTCAAGCTAGCAGCCTTACAGAATCACCCCTCCACCCCGTGCTCCACAGAAGGACTCAGTGCCCTGAGGGGCACAGAAGAGGGGGAATGGGGACGAGGACCCCTGCCCTCATAGGGACTACAGAATACACTTTCCAAAGCTGTTAGGGTCCATCTCGCAGCTCTGAAAGGGTACATTAAGACTAGTATTGTGTAGGTGATACTTGATTTCAGGATACCTGTCAGCCTCTTACCATGAGCCACAGCTTTCTTCTTCAATTGATCAGGAAGCATTAAGTGCTGATTCTGCACCTGGCACTCTGCTAAGCACGGGGGATCCAAATCCAAAGGGAGAAAACAATTTCAACTGACAAGGATCTCTGATGATTTGATGGTAACTGTATCTGTATGGGTTGGGGGGACACTAAGACATCTGTAATTACTGCCTTGAGCCACTGGTTCAGCCGGATGCCCAGATTCAAGTTCAAAGCCTTCAGTCACTACTTTTCCTTGGTATGTATCAAGAATTTACATTTACAGACTCAAAAAGATCCACAAAATGGAAAAGCTGCTTAATGTGTTTCTGAGGGATTCATATGCCATTCATGTACATCTAGTGGTTAATAAAAGGTTTTGTTTTGTCTTGACTCCGAACTTAGAAGCCATATTAAGCGTGTAGGAGTGGCGATTATAAATTTAAGGCTTGGCACCACCACAATGGCCCATCTCCCTGAAAAGTGTCCTATTTTGTCCTAATCATTTCCTGACATTGTGTCGTGGTGTGTTTTAAGTGAGGAGCAGTTTCCATGTAGACATAATGATGATCACCACCCTCTTTGTTATTGTCTCATTCTCATATTTTTCAGGGGTGTTCAAAAAAAAATAGTCCACAGACAAGTCAATATCCTGCTCTCATTCTTTTATATTTAATGATCTATAGACCATTTAAGCCAAACAGTTTGAACTGTGCCCAAGGAAGAATGACCTCTACTGCATTCTGGACAGTTCTCAAAGACCTGAAGTGAAGGGAAACCTGACATCTCCCAAGAACACCCACTGGCTTTGGACAGCACCCCTTGTGTGAAGCCCCACTGTCTCCAGTCTCCTCCACCTCCTCCACAGATCTTTCTGTCCTCGGAGGCCAGGTGGCTGGGTCTAGGCTTCCTCTAATGATGGCCCTCCAAGTACCCAAAGGCTTCTAGAGCTGTGAGGACCCCAGAGCTCACCTGGTCCTCCTCCCCTATTTTATGAACAAAGGAAGCCTTCCCTGCCACGCCCTCTGGGGCCAAGCAGAGCTCATTCTCCCTCTTCTCCCACCCCAGGCCTCCAGATGCTTATCCTGCTTCCTTCCTGGATCCTGAGCATCTCCAAAAATGCCTCCAAGAGGCCTCCAAGCCTCAGGATAAACACTCTGGGTGTCCTTTTCACTTCCTTCCTGGGACCTTCCCCAGTACACTCCTCAACACCCATCCAGCCTCTAGGCCCAGGAGCTCAGAGGATACAGATGTTCACTCATTCTCCTTTCTTTAGGCTGTCCAAGAAAAGCATCTCACTTCTGAAAACTTGTCCGAGCCAAGAACAAGAGATTCTTCTGCAGATAGGTTAGAGTTTAGGCAACAAATGGGAATCTGACCCATCCCAGAGATCTAACACACTTCGGCTGGAGTCATGTGGTTTGACCCCCTGCTCCAGTGGCTGCTCCCTATGGCCCACAGGACAGTGCAGCAGGGGAGCAAAGGATGGTTAATCCTTCAGTCCAGCATTAGCCAAATTCCTAAGTTTCAGAGCAGAAAGATGGCTGAGCTAGGAGACCAAAGACCTGGGCTTAAATCCTGGCCTCCAGAGGTCTGAGCTGGGGGAAACTGAGCAAGTGCCCTAGACTCTCAGCCTTGACTTTATCATGTGTAAAAGAGGGGCCATCCCAATGCACACCGAGGTCACAGGACCACCTTGGGAAAGTGTCAGTAAAATATGAGTTATTTAAATTTAGTTTAACACACAAATTGAGCTGGAAGGAGTGTCCCTAGAGAAAAGAATCCCAGAGTAAGGATGTACAAGGCAAGGCAGAGGTGTTAGAGTACAGAGGAAAGGCCACAAGCCTGAGGCCACAGGACCTTCCCTGGACTGGAAAGAAGGGGAGTCACACCATTGCCTTTAGCACACAGAAGAGGAAACGGAGGCCAGAGAGAGGAAGGGGCTTCTGCAGGCTCACACAGGTGAAGAAATCTGACTCCAACCCAACCCACTCTCCATGGCAAGAGGGTAGAGGCCAGCCTGGCAGGCTAGGTATGGCTTCTGAGTCACCATGGGACCCAAAGCCGCAGTATCCTCAGGCACCACGACAAGGCTAAAACCCCCTGTCAGACCTCACCACAGAGCTGGGTAAGGATCGAGAAGATGAATATAAAGAAATCCTTCCCAAGCCCTCCAGTGGCATGGACATCTCACTGCCACCACCTTATTTATAAAATGGGCCCAATCCTCCTTCCCCCCTCCCAATCAGGAAAATGCTCAGTTATCATTACCACACCCTGAGTCCTGCAGAGCAAGGGAGCCGGCACAGCCCTTGTCCTCAGAGAGCTCACAGTGCATGGGGGAGGGATGGCATATATGCAGGTGTGTGTGTGTGGCGGGGAGGGGAGGGGTTGGGGGGGGCAGAGCAATATCACCTAGGCCTGAACACAACATTTCTGCGAGTTGGAACAGAAGGTATTTGTAGTGGTTCCATGGCTGGAGGAGTGGGGAGGCATCCTCACCCAAGGGAAAGAAAATACGCTTCCAAGAGCTTGCTGTGTGCCAGGCCCGGCGATACAGCTCTCCAACAGTATCCAGTCTGACCCTAGGTGCTGCTGTCATCTCCATTTTACAGCTGAGGTCACTGAGGCATGCAAAGGTTGTGATTTGCCCAGGATGGGAGGCTGGGTTTGAGCTCAGGTCTTCCTGACTCCAGGCCCTCCCACTATCTCCTGCACCACCTACTTTCCTCCAGAGATAGAAAATAGTGTCCTGTAGTATGTGGAGTTGTAAGGACAAGATGGCTAGACCACAGAACAGGGACAAAGAGTGACCTGTGTCCACAGGTCCCTTAGCCACAGACTGGCCACCAACAGGACTAGTCCTGATGGGGCCCTTTCCCTGCCAATCCTACTCGCTTCTCCAGAGCTCCAAGGCAGAGCACAATTTTTCAAGGCTGCTGAAACCTGCTGGGGAAGCTTGGGACAGGGTGGGATGTCAGAAGGGACCAAGTCCTAGCCTTGCCCATGGCAGAATCCTCTCTACAAGATTCCTGACAAATGGCAGGGAAGGTTTTCCTAAGGATCCCAGAGAGAAGGGATGTCAGGGTCTCTCTCTCTTTAAAAAGCTGGGAAGGTCTTCTGATGCCAGGCTCATGTTCCCCTGCCACTGTCCAGAGACCCCATCAGAACTCACAACAGTGCAGATGCTGAGCTGGAAGGCACCCCGCCCTTCAGGCACGGAGTCCAGCTCCCTCCTTTTACATGACAGAGAAGGATGCTCAGAGAGTAGCAGATGGCCCAGGTCCCAGGCAGGATCTGAACTCAGGCTGATCTCCTTGACTACAAGGCCAGCACCCCTTCCATCACAGCACACTGTCTCTCATCACTGAATCTCAGTTGACCACTCTGTAAAATAGGGATAAGAGTACTTAAAAGGCCTCTGGCTCAGGAAGCATTTCCACTAGGTCATTCTCTGGCCAGGGAAGGTCAGGAATCTGGGACCCTGGGGCAGCTGGCCCCCAGCTTGGCCCACCTTCAAGACACAGGAAGCCAGGCACCAGCTGATCCTGCCTTGCCACTTACCAGCCATGGGATATTAGACCCAACATTTCCTGTTCTGAAAGATAGGGGTAATAGTGCTAGAATAAGAATGACTCTAATGATGCTACCTCACATTTCCAGGAGACTCTACAGACTAAAAAGTGCTGTCCTAAAAAGTGTTGTAACAGTCCAGTAAGGCCATCAGAACAGACTGAATGAGCTTTGGATTTGGAGCCAGGAGTCCTGGGTTCACGTTCTGACTCTGCCAGTTGCTAGCTGTATGACCTTGGGTAAGTCCCTCCCTTCTCCGGGGCTCAGGGCTCCCTCTGCCAAATAGAACCAATGAGCCTGGCCTGTCTACTTCCCAGGGTAGTGGCAGGTGGAGAACTCTGCCAGCTGTGATGCCCTCTAGGAAGGGTATTACTGGGGATTGGGGCAATGAACTCATGATTCTGCAGGGCAATCCCACCCTCACTCATGCCACCCAAATACAAATTCTGGAAGGAATCTGGCTGCCCCCACCCTCCCCAGAAGAAGAAAACTAGGGTTTCTTCAAAGCCTCCACTTAATCAGTCACAAATATCCCCTTCACTTTCCTTCCCCTTCCCTGGATGCACCACAGGAGGCATCCATTATTAAGTGGGGGCCACATTCATCCCTGGGGAAGGTGGGCCCACAATGCTGGGCTTTGTCCTGAGAAATAAAAGGGGCAGCCACAATTACCAGCAATTTTACCCAGGAAGTGTGGCAGAGGCATTGTGAGAAACATCCCAGCCAGCACAGGGAATAATTACAGCGTCCACCAGAAGGAGTGAGGCTTTCAATGAGCTGCACTTAGCTTAATTGGACGTCTGAAATGTTGTATTTGTACAAAGGAAAGGTGTGTATGGGATTAACCAATCCCAAGCAGAGCTGCAGCCATGCCTCTGGGCAGCTGATGTCCGGCTGTGTGTCCAGGTGGCCTGGAGGGGTGGGGAGGGAGTGGGGAAGGCTTCCTCTGCTTCATCCTGGGGCTGGAGGTTTCCCCAAAGCCATAAGACCATCAGTCAAGAGGATGGAGCCTCATTTCATGGAAGAAAACTCTGAGCTGACCCCCAGCCAGGGCCTTGGTGATATCCTGCCCTGAGGTGCAGATGGAGCAAACATCAGCTACCATGGAGACCAGAAGAGCAGGCAGACACTTGGGAGCCAGCCGGGTGACCCTGGAAAAGTCACTTCACCTCCCCAGACTCCATGTCCTTGTCTGAAGGTAGAGGACAGTAGCACCTGCACTGCCTGCCTCGCAGGGCTGCCCGGGGCCTCAAATGAGACAAAGAACGTTCCACAGTTTGTGAACCTCTTCGCATTCTGTGTCCCCTATTATTAACAACAGTAACAATCACTTCCTCTTCTCATCTTCTCAGCAAAATTCAGACAGAAACAGCCCCAGAATGAGTCTTATTTCCCTTCCTTTTTCCATGTCTGGTGCACCACGGCCTAGGTGGATGAAGAGGCTGATTTGCTCAACTGAGGCAAAGCCCTGGGGTGGGAGCTCACCTTCTGAGGGTTCACTCCCAGAGGCACCATCAGGGCAAGGAGGACATGTGCCAGGATGCTGCTCCCGGGGACAGTTAGGGGGCCTGGGCAGGAAGGGGATTGATCAGATACAGCCAAGGAGCCCAGAAGGAAGAGCTCACCCTCACACGCAGCCAAGGCAGGATGCCCTCAGAGGGGCCTCATGAGGCTGACAGCTGCCCACGGGCATGACTGTGGAGGCAGAAGAGCAATCTAATTCAATATCACATACCTTTATTAAGTCCCTGCTATGTGCAAGGCCCCGGGGATGCACAACCCCTCACCCTTCTAACAGAAGGGCTAAAAATCTGATAGAAACAAAGAGATCCAGGCAAACTGCTCCTGGAAATCTGCCTGGGGGGGATTCATTTCAATGATGCTATATGGACACACTGGGAGCCTCTCTTCTAAAGGCTACTACCACATGCTCAAACGCCTCCATCCCTCAGTGCACAGAGGATGAGGCCAAACTCCTCTCCCTGGGAGGCCTCCTCACAGTGCGGCAGCCTCTGGCCTGGCCAGCCTAACAGTCCACTCTTCTCCTCTCCTGCCCAACTCCATGTTGCTCTGGCACTGCCAAGCCCATGCCACCCCCACACCAGACTGATTCTGAGCTCAGCCTGAGAGGCTTCCTTCCCGTTCCCAGAAGGCAAGCTGAATGATGTAGGCCCAGAAATCCCTGCCCATACCTAGAGTCTCCCCATCCTGGGAGGATAGGCCAGAGCCTGTTTCCCTGGTAGATCCTTCCAGAGTCAGTCACCTTCCCATCACAAGGAGTTCTCCATTTTTCTAAGTGAGCATGACATGGTGTCTAGAGGAGGATGGGGGCAAAGTCACACAGAATGAGGACTTCTGTACCCCTGGAGTCTCCCCCTCCCCTCTTCTCAGCATCTTCCTCTGTAAAAAGAGCAGGTTAGACCACTCAGAGTCTCCTCCTCCTCTAAATGGGCGCTGCCCAATTCTGGGAACCCTGCTCCTCTGGGCCACTGCGACACATGAGAACCTGAAGGCATGTGAGCTCCATTTTTAAAAAAACAAGGATAAATGTCAACAGATGCAGACTTTGGCACTTTTCTGAACATAAGGAGAAAACATGTAGGGCAATAAACCCAGAAAATCTTTGGTTTCTTCTGCTCTTTGGGGCTCCTCTTCCTTCTGGGCTCAGCCTGAGCCAGGGCGACTTAACTCATCAACTCCAGGGACACAATGACCCCAGAGAGAGCCAGGACCACCCCCCCTCCCCCCCCCTGCCAAGGAGCTAGCAGGAGTGGGCCATTTAGTCTGGAGAAGAAGAGCAGATCAAAGGGCACCTAAGAACCGTCTGCCATCAGCTGAAGAGATTACATGGAAGACACCAGACTCATCCCTTGATCCCAGAGGCAGAACCAGGAGGGCGTGGGCAGAAGGCAGGTTTTGGCTTTTCACAAAGAAAGCCTCCCAACCACAAGAGCTATCATATCAAAAATGGAGCAGACTGCTTTGCAGGGGGTGAGTTCTCTGTCACTAAAGGTCTTCAAGCAAAAGCCAGATGGTCAGTCGTCAGGGGCATTACAAAAGGAATTCTGGTTTGGGTGTGGGTAAGACGGCATGACTTTGAAGTCCCTTCCTACCCAAGACCCTGACATTCAATGATCCTTTGGCATTATTGCCCTAAAGGCACAGATGAGACCTGGATCCAGTCATTTACTAATAATTTACTTATTGGTATATCGATGAATAGTTAAGGTATTCATAATAACTCATACTTTCATTCAAGGTGGGTGCTCACATCCCCATTTTATAGATCCAGGTGGTGAAGGGGCCAAGGCAGTGAGGGTCTGACCAGGCTCTGCATCCATTTCTTGCTGATGACAAGCCGGAAACTCTAACCACTAGACTACCTGGCCGTGCCTCACACCTAGCAGGCCCTTAATAAATGAATGTCTGTTGCTTTGGTTTTGGCCTTTCAAGTTCCAGGGACTGGAAAACTGCCCTGGGTGCTCATCTCTGTCCACCCTTGAAAGCACTCCAACCTTGCTAACAGCCCCTGGGCTGGGGCATACAGAAGATACCTCTCCTCCCCTTTATCTCCTCCTGATCCCATGACCTGGCCCAGGCCCATCAGGTGGCCAAGCACTGGGGTCTCCAAACCCCTTACTGTAACAAGGATCGTTACACAGCCTTGTAGTGCCTGAAGGTTTTGCTGTTGTCTTCTCAGTCAGGTCTGAGTCTCCATGACTCCACCTGGGATTTTCTTGGCAGAGACACTGGAGGGGCTCGCTATTTCCTTCTCTGGCTCATTTTACAGATGAGGAAACTGAAGCAAACAGGGTGAAGTAACTTGTTCAGAGTCACACAGCTAGTAAGTGTCTGAGGCCAGATTTGAACTCGGGTTCAAATATTTCTCTGGAACCTGACAACAGCCTGGCACAATCTAAGAATAAGCAAACGGAACCTCGGAAAGTTAAGTGATTTGCCAAAGTTGCAGTGGGAGAAAAGGCTGAAGCCTAGATCTGAACCCAGGCCTTTTCTGACTGCAAGGCCAAGTCACTTCCTAGCACCTCACACCATCTCATTAAAAAAAAGTCCCTGACTCCATCCCCCATCTCTCTGTTTCTCTTACACTCTCCCTCCACCCCAACCCCCAACTGTCCCTGCCAGTGGGGGCACAGCATGCAGGAGGGACTGGGTGTGCACCCCTCTGTGCACTATGTGCTGGGAAGCCTGGCTGCTGAATCACCATAGTATGAACTCTGCACACCAGTTACCCTGCTAATAACAGCTAACACACAACGCCTGAAAGCTGGCCAAGTACTTCCTTTTTCCCTCACAACCACCTGAGGTGGTAGGGGCCACCATTATCAGTATTTTACAGATGAGGAGACTGAGGCACAGAGAAGAGTCACTGGTCCAGGGCCACACAGTCGGCAAGGGTCTGAGGTTAGATTTCAGCCTAGGATTTCCTGACACTCTCATACCGACTTCTGAAAATGGAGGAATCCTTCCTGTTTGGGTCTGGGGAAGGACACTGCCACCCGTCTGGCCAGAGACAGCCCAGAGGTTGCTTGACAATGCCAACAATGCCTCTGAAATGGTGGGAGGTGCTCCAAGGCACTGGCCTTTGTGCCAGGATCTGAAGGGCATCCAAGAGACAGAGCCATCCAGAAATACCCCCTCCCCAGCTTCTTCAGTCCTAGAAAATCTCACAGCACTCACTCCCTTAGGGTTTGTTAGAAGCCAAATGGAGAAACCTAATGCAGAAATAACATGTCAACTTAACATTAGCTGCTTACTATGAGCAAGGTATCAAGGAACCAGTCATTAGAGCCACAGTGACCCCCCCCCCCCAGCTCAGAGCAGGACTCAGGCCCATGATGACACGAAGCTCTGGCTGGCCCATGACAGACAACCCAGTGAGAGCCACGCTCTTGGTCCTGGACCTTGGGCCATGCTGTGCTCTGGTTTGGTATTGGTCTATTTTCCCTTTGAGCCTTGCATGGACCATACCCCTGAGCCTGAGGACTGACCACACTAGGTGCAAGCTTCCTACAAGCGCCCAGTCTTCCAGTGGGGTTAGACTGAGGTCGGGATGGAAGGACAGGGAGGGCCAAGTTATGCAAGGCACAGTGATCACACTTTCTGCCCATGAATTGTTTGGAGCTCATGGAAAGTCATCCTGTAAATACAAAGTGGTATTATTAACTTTGTACCTGATTTGCACAAGAGTGTCTTGTTCCAAGGCAATTAAAATAACATCTTTGATTAGATGAAATCAAATATCTAATGGGTTTCTGCATTTAGAAGCTAGATGTGTTGGGAGGTTTTTGCTAATCAAAGTTGGGTTTTGACGTATTTGGGGAGGGAAAGATGAATACTGGCTGACAATTCTGTAAATGTATTAGGTCTTATATATGTTCAAAGTCACACTGGTGATCTCTGTAAAAATGGCCCAGCCCTCAACACCTGGGGAAGCCCAGGAGAATGGGGGCGATATTCAGAAGTATGTTTTGCTGGGCTCATATACTGAACTCAACATTAAGTCCTATGCTGTCAAAGGGTCCTTAAAGCTGTCTGCTAAGGCCGCTGGGCTCCTTTTCAAGATCCAGCCAAACAGGCCTTTAGGAACCTTTCTGTGAGGGCCCCACTCATCCTACTGACCCAAACAGCACGAGCTGGGTCCTGTGCACCTGCCGTGGGGCTCTTGGGAGGCCCAGCAGTTGGCAAACTTTCCAAAACTGTATCCAGATTGGTTATTAGCAGCCCAGTTGTCACATGTGGGCCTTTCTGCCAGGCCAGTGGGGCAGACAGAGCATGATACCAGGGTCAGGTTAGCCCTAGAGTCAGAGTCAGGAGAAGGGGGTTCAAATTCCATCTCTGCTACAAACAACAATCAACATTTAGATAGTTCAATGTTCACATATGCTCATTTAAGCCCAACAACACTGGAAAGGAGAGAAGCAATGGGCACAGTAACTAGCGAGCTGGCCTTGGGGACAGGCCAACCTAGGCTCAAATCCTTCTGCCCCATCCTAGCTGAGTGCCCCTGGGCAATCACAGTGAGCTGTGCCAGGGGACATCAGTGGAGGGAACATCCTCACCAGCACATTCTTGCACCCAAGGAAATCACAGGTTCAGTCCAAAAACTGTAATCAGGATGCTTGGGTTCTAGGACTTCTCACCAGATGGCTTGGGTGGGGGGGCAATTCTGCTTTGAGGGATCAAAGTGGGGTGCGGAACAAGGCAACCTCCAAGGAACCTCTGAGCTAACACACTCTAGTCTATGCTTTCCTGGCATTTCCAGATGGACAGTCTCTGTTCTAATGTCCATCCCAGAACTGAGAGGCTTCCAGGCTCTAACAGTTCCATGTTCTAAAGTCCCTTCCAAATTTGACCTCCTCTGTTCGATGTCTAACTCTAACCTCTGTTCTCTCTAGCAATGTTCCTCCCAGCTCAGAAATTTGCTGTTCCAAGGTCCTTCCAACCTCTGATCATTTCTTTTCTAATGGTTCCTGAGCTCTCGCATTCACAATTTCTTCAGTGACAATCTACATAGTGTGTGTGTATGAGAGAGAGAGAGAGAGAGAGAGAGAGAGAGAGAGTGTGTGTGTGTGTGTGTGTGTGTGTGTGTGTGTGTAAGGCAGAGGCAGAGAAACAAAGTCAGAAAGGGGGAAAGAGAGACAGACAAAAACAGAGACAAAGAGTGTCTCTAGCACCAAATACTGTTTATACATACATAAGCACCCACACCGGGGGCCTCTTCTCTGAAGTCCCTTACCACCATATACAGTTGCTAACCAAGCCTCAGCCTTGGGTCACTCCCACCTTTGCCCCTCCTGACCAAAGCTGGAGAAAATCATGAAAGCATGATGACTGGCTCCACTTTGGGGCCCTCACTGCAGCAAGCCAATGCTTTTATACCTTCCAAAATGACTGGACATAAAAATCAGCACCAAGATTTCTCCAGACCCCTTTCTTCATCCTTTCCCAAATCTTCCATGTGTCGTTCCCCCCACCAAGAGCTCCCTCTTTTCCCTTGCTCCCCTCTCCCATCACCCAGATGCTTTCTACCACTGTCTCCTCCTTCACCTCTATCTTACAGGAAGAGCTGGCCCTGATGCTTACCAAGTCCCTCTCCCTGCACAAGACACTCCATTCTGCCCTATCTTCTGCCACCACTGCCCCCTCAATCATCCCATACTCACTCATCTTTGACTCACTCCCTGTCTCCTGGCTCCCCCCTGCTTGCCACAAAGATGACTTCTCCCCCAATCTCAAACACCGGACATAGCCATCGTCCCTGTCATCTACTGCCCTTTTGTGGCTAACCTCCGTGAAAGGGCCATCAATAACTGAGCTCTCTATTCTTTTCTCTCACTCTATTTTTCACTCTTTGCTATCTGGCTCCCAGTCTCATCTTTCTGTTTACTACTCCGTCCTCCCTATTCTTCTCTCCCTGCTGTGATCTGACTGCTCTTCAGGCTCCTTTGCTCCATCTACCTTCAGGCTATGCCCACCAACAGGAGTCCCACAAGGCTCTGTCCTGGGTCCTCTTCTAGGGAAGACTTGGGGCATATTTTCAGACAGACACAGAGATGGCTGTGTATATGTTTATGGGCTGGAAGTTGATCCCAAGATCTTATTGAGGAAAACTCTAAGTAGCCAGGTCTACTAGGGACCAAGGGGGCAGAAGAAAGGAAGGCGGGTGGGCCATGTTATGATGTCAAACAAAGCAGAGTCTAGCTTGGAGTGGATGCAGACCCTGGCCCTTAATGGGACACAAGCTGAGGTGGGATGGAAGAAAAGTAGCCAGTATTCCTGGGCATTCCCAGTTTCAGGACCACCAGGAAGGGGGCTGGCCTCAGTCCACATCCCCAGCCCCACTATCACACTCATGACCTGGAATCAGCTTCTTTTGCATGGTCCCTGACATAGCCTTGCAAGCATGACAGGCCCCCCCAAGTGGCTTCTTGTCTCCCTGGCTCCCATCCTTAGCAGAGCAGCTCAGGAATCAGAGGCTGGAAGGGAGCCCGGCACACACAGAGCCCAAATCGCTGCTCTGTGTTTGGTGTTTTTCTGCCACCCCTGAATGTGGGAGACACTGGAAGCTCAGGGAAGCCAGTGACTGCCAGCCCGGTGACAAGTCACACCCTCATTGTTTGCCTCCAGGCCAGCAGGACTCAGTCACTAACAGGACCCTAATCGTAAGCCCTGCTGTGGTGTGGGCAGTCACCCTGGTGCTTTGGGATGGGGGAAGGTTCCAGCAGCCAGAGACAGTCTCTGTGAGCAGCTGAGAATAGAAAGGGCTCATTTTTACTATGATAATCCTATCCCATTACAATGTTTATTTTTATTTCAGTTTCTTAAAAGGAATAAGGATCTCAAGTTTTATTGCTTTGTGGTTTAATATTAGAGCTAGAAATGCCCACGTGGCCCCTCAGAACAGAAACCTTGACATTATCCTGGATACCTCCCTTGATTGCTACATCAATGTCACCAGATTCTACCTCTATAACCCCCCACAAATGGTCCTGCAGCCCACCCCACCCCCAGTTCAGACCATCACCATCTCTCCCCTAGATTTCTCAACAGTCTCCTTTCTGGCTGCTCTGACATCAGCCTCTCCATTCTCACATCTGTCCTACGCAAAGTTGCCAAAATAATTCTCCTAAGGAACCCAAGTCGTTAGCTCACTCCAGAACCTTCAGTGGCTCCCTTTTGGTGCTGGAATTAAAAAACAAGGCCTGGAATGTAGGCCCTCCATATGCTGACTCTACTGAATCTTCCCAGACTTTCCCATTCCAGACAGACTGGACATATCTTTCTGCCCTCTCACGCCTCCTCTTGCCTCTTTACCTCCTGGGAGGGGGAGGGCAGGCAAGGGAGAGGGGCCAAGCTTCCCAGGCATGGGAGACAACCAATGCAGAGATGTGGAGATGGGAGTGAGAACATGTGGCTGAACCACAGCACATTTGGAGGAATAAGAGAGAGACGGGAAAGAGCTGAGAAGAAGAACTCTGAGTGCCGAGCCCATGGGCGTATATTTTACCCCAAGGTAAGAGGGAGCCACGGGAACTTATTAAGGGAGGAGAGGGTGCTGATCCCCTCCCACTGAACCGCCTCTCTGTAGCTCATCAGAAAACATCCTCGTTATCCCCATAAAACAGTCTATCTGATGTCGGAAGGCAGAAGTCAACAGTGTAAAGAAAACCTCAACTTAGATGTCATAACAGCTGAAAACCTCCCTCTGCCCACACGTGTCACCATCACGAGCCTGGCTTTGTAACTGTCCTTTGCAACAGCTCACTGCTCTGCTGGTATCTTGTCCCATTCTAGCTCCATACCACTGGAGGACCATCCCTCCCCAGCCCCTGGGCTTGGTTTCTCCATCCTGTGAGCTCTCCATCCTTGAGAAAAGGCCAGCAGAGGAGGCTCACAGGACTGGACCAATGACGTACACTTTACTATGGCTAACTGGGCAAGATTTCCATGAAGAACCCTCTGCTGGCCCTCAGGTCTCCAGCTGGGGAAGCTGGAGGACAGGCTCTGGACTGGGGCTCTGAGGAGGCCTGAGTCCTCAGCAGCTCAGCCTCTCTCCCTCCAGAGGCTCACATTTTTACAGATGGAACTGGGTGAGGCCTTGAAGCCACAGGTGACAGGCGCTGCCACACCTCTCCCTTGTGCATCATTTCTGGCAGCCCCAAGGGAGGCCAGAATAAACACAGCACAGAACCAGTTAGGAAGTGAATCCCATCTTCCCTGCAAGGGCATTTGTATGTCTTATATGTCTTATCCCTTTAGTGCTGCTACTGAAGAACAGATTCTCTCATTCCAAGATCAAACACAGATACAAATATTCCAAAATGTTCACAGAAGCACTTTTTGATACAGGAAAGAACTGGAAACAAAGAGGGTCCCACTGCCTGGGGACCATCCGGAGGAGAGGAAGCCCAGACTATATGAATGTAATGGAATGGGACTGGGAAGATATGGTGGGTCTGAGGAACCCAGAGAAACGCAGGAATGCAGGAAAACAAGAGGAACCAAGAGAGTAAATACACAGAGACTCTGAGAGAGGCAAGAAAAGCAAAAGTCAGCGAGGGTCCCAAAAGCCGCCAGTGAAAAATGCATGCTCCCTCCCTCGGGAGAGGCAGGATACAGGCAGAGGACTGGTGATGTCGCTGGCCAGGCTCGGCCTGTGGGATGCGTCACAAGGCGGGATTCAGTCTGGAGCCGGGTGGAAACGAGTGAAACAAAGACAAAAGGCATCAATAATCCATTTTTAAAGCCTCCACTTGGAGAAGTTGTGTTGATGGATTTGCTGTTTGTGTTCAGCTGGAGATTTCTCCCAAAGCCCATATGCTTCCATTCCCCCTCCTCCCCCGTCTCTGCTCCTTGGCCAAGTCTTGCCAACTCTTCCTCTGCAGGCTCCCGTGCAGCTGCCCCTTCTCTCACTCACCTGGTTGTCAGCACTCTGGCTCAGGCCCTCAGCACCTCTCACCTGGACCCCCAGCCCAAGGGCAGTGGGCAGCAGGGAGCCACCAAGGAATGGGGGCTTCCTGACCAGCAGAACCTTAACAAGAATTCCCTGACCATGGGTATAGTGGCGTGCTGTGCTATAAAAGATTCCCCAAGATCAGGGCCTCAGTCAAACAAATGACATTCAACAATAGTTATGAAACTATTCTACATGCAAGGAACATTGATCAAGGTGCTTCAGAAACAAAGACAAACATGCAGCAGTTCCTGCCCTTGAGGCGCTTACATTCTTCTGAGACAGGAACCTAGATCCATTGCCAGCACTTTTGCCCTCTCCTACCTCAGTGCGCAAAGAAGGCAGCCCAACTTCCAGGAGGTGGCTGGGAAGACCCCACCTCTCCACCATGGCCCAGCCTGCCGAGCCTGCCTGGTCTGCCACTAGGACCCTCACAAAATGGAACTGAGTAGTGATGGGACCTCGCAAGTGTGGGAGAGGGAAGGCTGAGCTCACCTCCCACAGCTAGGGACAGAATCCTCATGAACATGGCAACAGGTGCTCAGGGGGCTGAAAGGCCCCAGAACAGAAGACAGGACAATGACTGTGCCAAGAACTCCTCTGAATGGCTGTCCAATTCAATTCCATGCCATAAGTGGTTTTTAAGCCCCAGTTGTTTCCAAGGATGAGCATCAGGAGGGGAAAGTAAGCAGGCCCACGGTCAGGAGAATCTGGATGATTCTGTCTGGACATCACCAATTGACGGAGACCCAGCCCCGGCTCTCAAACATGGAGCAGATGTAGAGGCAGAGACAGAAGAAGAGGAAGAAGTGGGAGCCCCTCCCCTCAGCGCAGAGGGGTGGGCCTGAGAATCACCCTCTCAGACATGAAGGAGCTAAAACCAGGCTCCCGGCAGAGACCCTGCCCTACCCTATTCTGTCCCAGGCTCCATTCATCAGTGCTGTCCTGCTCAGAGGGGCAGCTCAGACAGTCCCTCGGAGAGACGCTTCGGGTGCAGCAAGGCCCTGCTTAGAAAAGGAAGGGGGACCGCTCCTGTAGTCTGGTTACACATGGGGTGTGCCCAGCACCCACTGCTAACCTCAGGGGCATCTAGCTCAGGCCTGTGTACTGGGCAGCAGAGGCAGGGGAGGGACAGCAGGCAGGGGTGGGGGACCTGCATCCTCAAGACCATATGTGGCCCTCTGGGGTCCTCAAGTGCAGTCCTTTGAATCCAAACTTCACAGAATAAATCCCCTTAATAAAAGGATTTGTTCTGTAAAACTTGGACTCAGTCAAAAGGCCACACCCAAGGACCTAGAGGGTCACTGTGGCCTCAAGGCCACAGGTTCCCCACCCCTGGTGAAATCCCTGGGCCTCTCTCCTTGCCTGCTCATCAGAACCTGGGGAGTGGGGGGCAGGCAAGCGAGCCACACCACACGGCCACCAGCAGGAAGATATCGCTTCCTGAGAAATCCTCCTCCGTCTGTCATTTTTAGATCCCGCTGATGCCACCTCCTCGTTCTCTCCCTCCCCCCTCCACCCATACCCCTCACACCCTTGCAGGCAGCGCTAGCCTCATTACTCACTGCTTGGCCAAACTCTGCTGTGCTTCCTGCATTCCAAGCTCCAGAGTCCAGATCCAAAATTATACTGGAGAAACTCTGCTATCATTGTGTAAAATCCTGGGGGAGTGCAGGCTGCAGCCCCTGGGAAGAAAGCAGCTCCCAGCCTGGCCTCCCTCCCAGCCTGGCCTCCCTCCCGGCCACCTCCCCAGGACCCCAGGAGCCCAGGGCACAGTTTCAGGGGAGTGCTCCACAGTGTGGCTGGCACTGGTCTCACTGTTACCCTGAAGGGGAAGCACACTGCTTCTCTGCCTTGTGCTCCCACAGGGGAGGGGGCTGTGTAACCAGAAGAGGTTACTCTTCTGTAGGGGAGTAATTCTGTATATCTATTATCAGACCTTTTAAAGTAAATATTCTTTTGTAAAAGCTCCTCCAACTGTTAGTGGTTAAATGGAACTGTGACACATGGATCCACCCCCAGCACTTGAGGAAGCAACCCCAGAAGGAAGGACTGCTGCCGCTGACAGAGAACCTACACCCCCAAGCTCCCTTCGGGGAACCAGAGAACCCCGACAGAGAGGCCTGGCCTTCAGGCAGGGATGGCCAGGGCACAGACAAGATCCAATTCAATTGAAAGAAAGCCATGTCTACTGCCATCCCAGCACTGGTCCTGGAACTGGAGGATGCCCAGTGAGAGAGTGGGAGTTTCACATCCTTCCTCCAATGCCTACCAGCTGGCACAGAGTGTTGGAGTCTCCTGGGGCCTTGGGGCTATCCTGACTAACCTGGGCTCCAAAAAGAACCCCTGACATCTCATTGCTATCAAGTGGGTATCCAGCCTTTGTCCCAAGCCCTGGGGAAGACCTCTGCTGCTCCCTCCAGAGGCAGGCCAGGAAGCCCACCTCTACACTTGACTGCATCATCCCCCAAGCGCTCCTGGGTCTGGAGTCTGGGGCCTTCTCCGCGCTGCAGTCCTTCAAACGTGTGAAGAAAGGGATTGTGTCCCCTGGACTCTTCTCATCCAGCAAGACACCAACACAGGTAACCATAAAGAAGGCTTTCATTCAAAGGATATGAACTGTGTCAGGCCAGGTATATAGGGGCAGGCAAAGTTACCAGCAAGGGGAAGGTGGGACATATGAAGCAGACTTTAAAAGGTGGGTAAAAAGTCAACAGGGAAAGAGGAGGAAGGAAGAAATTCTAGACATAGGAAGATTGTGAGAAAAGGAACAGAGTGGTTTTGTGCTCATCAGGACAGAGGGTATTTCAGAGGCTTCTCAAAGAGATCAATAGCCACCAGTTTGGCCAGACCAGGAGATGCCAATGGTCTGTACCCAACATTGAGGTCAGGAGAAATGGAAGAGATTTCTTCTTCCACATTAGGGGGACTCCCCGGGAGAGCCTGGACAAGACATGCGAAAGATAAGAAGGCATGGCTGGGCTGCAGTCTGTGTCACTGGAGTGACCTCCCCAATCCCAGAGATCACAGATCCACAAGAGGTGCTTCATGTAACATCGCAAGCCCCACAAAACACAAGCTCTTCAAGAGCTCAGACTGTATCACTGTTCCCTGGTGCAGTTCAGAGTCTGGTACATCATAGGGACTTAATAAATGTTGGCTGAATTGGACTGAGTTCGTGAGCCAGAGACCAGGGATAGAGAAGGGGAGTAAGGCATAACACGCACCCCAGAAGCACAGGGAAAAGTTTCCATCACCAGAACAGAAAGGTCAAAGAGAAAGAGGGCAGAGAAATTCTTCCACTGCTGAACATCTATGATTATTAGAAAATCCATCAATATACGGCAACAAAATCTTTGAATTGTTAACTTTACCTCAACTGGCTCTAATTCTCCATTCTGGGGACACAGCGCAGTGCTGATGCCCTCTGCTACGAGGCTGCGCTTCAGAGGTCTGGAGATCTGAATCTTCTCTAGGCAAAATGTCCTCCACTCTTCAGCTGCTTCTCCACCCATCCTCATCACGCACCTCCAGACACAACTCAGGTTGGAAAAGGTTCCCTAAAAGGCGCCTACCGAGACTAGCTGCGCTCCAGGTGGGGCCCCTGTTGGGGCCTGGGCCTCAGCGTCCACCCCAAGAGGCCATTTGCCTTTTGTTCTCCCCTTCCCTCCTCTGCCCCCAGTTCTGCCAGCTCCAAGGCTGCTCCCTATGAACAAGAAGGGATCATCTCCTCATTTAACAGAGGAGAAAGCCAAGACTGAGGCAGGAGAAGCAATGGCCATGGGAGTGAGCAGAGCTAGCCTGAGAACACAGGTGGTGACTCCAAGGCCAGTGCTCTGAACTATGTCCACAGGCTGGAAGGGGGACCCCTTAGGGAGAACTTCACTTGGTCCTTCTTGTTGGATCTTTCTGTTTCCTGGCTCTAGTAACTGGTGCTTAAAGGCACAAACCAGTGTTCTACCTCTGTTCCACTGACCCTCGCCAAGGACATCCTTAGTCTAAAGCCTAGCTGCTTTGGCAACCGTCTGGCTTGGGATGCAGGAATAGCAAAATGAGAGTCCAGAAGAGCCAAGGAGGACTTGTTAAGGCACCAGGGCATTATTCCACTCAAAGCAGCCGAGCTGGGGAGGTCTGCTCAGGTCTGCCACCACAGACCAGCCCCCCAATTCTCAGATTCAAGTTCTCATTAGGAGGCTTCAGGGCCTAAACTTCTCAATTTCTCTCACTGTACCATATGGGGAAGACTGGCGTTTCCCTATGTTCTATACGACCCTGATTCTCCTGAAAAAAGGGCTAAATGCACCCAGAACAGGGCCAGCATAGGTGGGGTCAGTGTGTCTGAGGGGAAGGGGATGGGAACCTTCTGTTTCCCTGCCAAGAGGTTCTTGTTTGGCCCTGCATGTGGAGAAGGGAAGTGAGGCCTAGTTAACTAAGTGTGGAGACCAGGTCTGACCGTGACACTCTGCATCCCAGCCAACTTCCCATCTCCAAACATCTGTACAGGCTGTCCCCCCATAGCAAGAATGTACTCCCTCCAAATCTCAGATTCAGTGTTCAGCTCAGGTGTTCCCAAATTGCTAGTTTTCTCTCCATCACCTGAAGAACACTTGTGTAATGGGGCAGACAGACCAAATGGTCCAGTGGGCTCTGCTGGGCTTTCCCCCAAGTAGGCTGGACTTGGGGACCTGCACAAACAGTATTGTTTCTGGTCTGCCTATCATGGAGAGCCTTGAGATCATCTGCTAATCTAATAAGGAGAATGCATTTAAAGGCACCAACCTGGCAAAATATTTGCTCTCTCCTTCCAGGCTGAATTCAAGTCAGGAGTTAAGGGCTGCTGGAAGTCTCTGAGTGGGGAGAGAGGCCTGGAGCCACTATCCCACACCTGAGTGGCCACCACAGTGCCCATGACTGCTGTTTTTACACACCAATGGAGGGGAGGGCCATTAACATTACAAAAGACATGACCCCAACCCTGCAGATGTACCCTTAAAATCCTTGCTCTGGAGGGCCCAACTCATCAGGATGAATGTGAGCTGAGATGAAGATTGATTCTCAGAGTTTTCAGAGGCTGCACTAATTCATACACAAGCTCTAATCACCTAATCCCCATGCAGAATGTAACCTCCCTGTGGACAGGGATGACACTCTTTTTGACTTTGTATACCAAGAGCCTAGAGACTAACACAGGGTTTGTACGTATCAAGTACTTAATGATTGTTAAGTTGAGGACAGCAAGTTACTTGATTGGCTCAAAGTAAGACAGAGGTCAGCAGGCAGGACCAATAAACTTTGCTCTGTGTCCAGGTTGGCAAATCCTTACTTAGGTAAGATGGCACTTTTCTGAGCCTTGATGGGCTGGCTCCATGCCAATGATAAACTGAGACCCAGGGAAGGGACTCATGACAGCAGAGCTGGGCTTCCTTGGGGCCGGCCCAGTGAGTCAGCCAATACACCACACTCACTTCCCGCCTGCAAAGCTCAGAGATGGACTAAGTGGGTACTGTTGTCCAAGCACCAGCCCAGGTGGTGAGAGGCTAACACCCACAAGGGAATTTTGCCCATATAACTTAATCTACTAACCTTGGAGGGTCTCATTGGCAGCATTGCAGCAATGATGTCCAGGACCCTCGCAGTAGAGATATGTGAGCTACATATTCAGTGTGTGTGTGTGTGTGTGTGTGTGTGTGTGTGTGTGTGTGTGTACGTACGTACATACGCACGTACACAGTGGAACACTGCATAGTACCATCTAACACCAAAGGTAATCATGTCTCCCTTGGTCTGGGATCTTGCCAGTCCACATTCTACCAACTACAGAGTAAACAGGGTGTGTCTATAGGGTGACTTCCTGTCTGTGAACATTTCAGAGCTGTTCCCCAAGCCCAGGAGCTGATGACTTCAGTGAAGAAACCCATGGTCCCCTGCCCCGTCTGCCCTCCCAAACCAGCAGCTTCCTTGCCAAGTGTTTGTCTCCAAGAGTAAGCCCCTCCGAGTCATGCTCAGGACAGTTGGGAGAGCACAGACTGGCAGGCAGGGGATCCATGTCTTAATCATGGCTTTGCCACAAGTCTGCCAAGCACATGACCACTGGCAGGAGCCAGCCCCCCAAGAGATGACAAAGAACTGTTGTTCAGTCATGGCCAACCCTTCATGACCCCATTTGGGGTTTTCTGGGCCAAGACACTGGAGGGCTTTGTCATCTCCTTCTCCAGTTCCTTTTACAGGTGAAGAAACTCAGGGAAACAGGGTTAAGTGACTTGCCCAGGATCACACAGCTGGTGTCTGGGGCCATATTCGGACTCAGGAGGATGAGTCCTCCTGTCTCAAGGCCCACCGCTCCATCCACTGGGCCCATGCTCCAAGCTTGTGTCAAATCATTAATAAGAGAAATGGAAGTTTTAGCTCTTGAGGTCCAGCATATTGGCAAAGGGGACAAAGGCTGACACTGGGGGGGGGGGGGGGCCGTGGGGAGACAGGCATACCAATGCCTCATTGGCAGAGCCGCAACCTGGGCCAGTCCTTCTGAAAGGCCACTTGGATGTATGCAAGAAGTGACTCGGCTGCTCCTACCTCTGACTCTGAGACCCAACTGCTGGACACGGGCCCAGGACAAAGAGAGGACGATGTTCACAGCCCTGCACAGAGCTGCCATCTGCAGTCACTGTGAAGGCAGATCCAAGCAGGTGCCCAGCATCTGGGGCATGGTCGAACACAGGGCTGCAGTGCATACAATAAGACCTGACGGCACTGGGGAAGAAGGACAGGTGGCTGCAGAGTGACCTCCCTCCTTGCGGCCAGCCATTCTCTCATCTTCATCTCTGACGGAGAGATCGGCCAACCAGTGACATTTATCACCATGGCTGACAAGACATGGGAGGTAGGTAATAAATGTTTACAGATCGGCTGATCATATAAATATCAACCACAACAAAGCAAAGCCCCCAAAGCAGGGTAAAACGGAGAGCAATGTTCAACACGACGGCTGGGGTGGAGACAGGCGCCCTCCACAAGAGGCGGGGACTCTGGGTGTGCAATGCTGTCCCTCCTGTCAGGCACGGTCACTGCGCAGGACCAGAGTGACAAACCCCAAACACTGACAACAGCTCCTGAGTCCATGAACTGCTCACTTACAGATTTTAGAGGAGAAGTGTCACCGGTGGTAAGCAGTATGGTTGGTATGTTTATCCCACTTCACAAAAGAGGAAACTGAGGCTTGGAGAGGTCAGGGGACACTCTCTCTCCCCTGTGGAAACACACAACAGCTTCATGCTGTACATTCTACAAAAAGTGACCAGCACCGCTTGGGTCTCATCCCAGCCCTCTTCAGCTTCCCTCCTGGCCCAGAGGCAATGTGAGACAATGGGCAACACTCCTGGGTTAGTGGCAAAGAGCCCAGTTTGAAATCCTGGCTCTCACACCTTCTGGGTGCATGACCTTGGGCAGGTCACTCTCCCCTTTGGATCTCCCTGAGCAGACTAGACAATGATCTCCATGGTCAGTCCCCAGCCCTAGCCCCCAGGCTCTTGGGGTCCCATAACGCAGAGGTGCAAAGCAGGAGGATGGAGGTGACCGCTGCTAGGACCAGACAGCAGCAAAATGGCTTTTCTCTGGAGCCAGTTACTGTCAGAGGCATCCGAGGGAGAGACCAGCCTAGGCCGATGCTGAAAAGGCCCTTCCATCTGCTAGGAAGCTAAAGCCATCAGCACTGTAATTAAAAGGCAATTACTGTCCCCCCACTGCAATCCCTGGACAGCCATTCAATCTGAGTGATCTACAGTGGAAAAAAACACAAGTTGGGGCAATTTTCTAGCCCCATTAAGTTTATTCTCTTTCTATTAATTAATCTAACAGCACCAAGGGCTGCTGCTTGTTTTGAAAACACCAGCGTCACCAACAGTGCCCGACCAAAGCTGGCAAGGGCAGGGAGTCTGCCCTCCTCCTCCTCCCCAGCCTCCTCCCCATCCCAGTCCCCATGACTTGAAGCCTTAATTACTTCTGACTGCATCTGTAATTAAAATCTATCACTGGAGTAGGTTCACCTGTGTGGGCGGGTGTGGAGGGCAGGTCTGTGTGACGGGCACAAATGAATCACCCCCAGACAACACAAGGTGGGGTAGATGGGGGTGACAAACAGCCTGAGAAGTGGGGAATGCAGCTGGGGTGCAGCCAGGAAACAAAGGAGCTCCCCCAACTCAAACATATGGGAGATCTATGGGCCACCCAGCATCTTCAGGGAAATTCCATTCTGTGCTATGGAGAAGGAGCTCTGGTCTGAGGGGCAGGGCCCCCAGGCTCCTTCCTTCCTTCAGCCCAGCCCTGAGGGCCCAGATACTCCTGCTCAGGCCACCTCCCTCTCCCAATCTGAGGAGGTCCCTGATTCTACAGGGGAGCAGCTGAAGCTCACAGACCATAGTCACTTCCCAAGGACACAGGTATCAAGAGGCAGATTTCAGGATTCAAACCAGCTTCTGTGGCCCGCCCTCCAAGCACATCCCCAGACTGGTACAAGTGTCATGATAAAGCAAGAGGCAACAAAACCACAGGCATTTATTAACTGCCTTCTGTGTGCACGGTCCTCCTCTGCAGTGGGGAGGGCAGCATGCCTTGGGTTCAAATCTTCCCCCAAGTATCTGGGAGTTGTATGACTGGAGGCAAAGCCTCCAGCTCCTCATCAGTAAAATGGGGCTGACCCAGCAGGGATGGTACAGAGGAAAGAGCTGATGGACACAGAGTGGTTTGTAAACTCTCAGCTTCTACAAGCTTCCATGACCACAGGACCCTCCACCTCTAGGCAGGAGACAGGAACCTGGCACCAGCCAGGTCTGAAGAAGAGGGCGGGCTGCTGGGAAAGGGAGGTGAGCCCCACAGCAGGGCCCGGCCAGCTGAGGCAGCATGTGTGTCTGTCTGTGAGTGTGTGTGTATGTCTGTATCTGTGTGTGTCTATGCGTGTGTCTGTATCTGTGTGTGTATGTCAGTGTGTGTGTGTGTCTGTGGCTGTGTGTCTGTGTGTGTGTCTGTATCTATGTGTGTCTGCCTGTGTGTGTATGTCAGTGTGTGTGTGTGTGTCTGTGTGTGTGTCTGTATCTCTGTGTCTGTGTGTTGGACAGGCACTATTTTTGTTTTAGCTACAACAAGGAGGAACCAAGACCAAGGAAGGCCTTTGCTTGGAATGCCCTTCCTCCTCCCCTCAGCCTCCTAATTTAGCTCCAATCCCTTCTCCTTCTACATGAAGCCCTCCCAGGCTCGCTCGTCTCCCCCAGAGCTGGTGCCTTCCCCTGGGTTTATCTGTCCATCATTTCACATGGTCTATATCATGTCTGTACTTAGTGCCTCGAGAGGCTGATTCTCCCACTTGGCCTCTGTCTTTGCGTCATGCCCAGCACACAGTAAGGTACTGACTGACCAGATAAGATGATGATGATGATGATGATGATGATGATGATGATGACTGATGGGAGGTGGCGTGGGATGCTCCATTCCTCTCGGTGGCTCCTCTTCCTCTGTACTGTAAAGCACCAAACACAAATGGCTAAGCGGGAGATCACCCGCGTCCACACTGGGAGAGCCCAGGAGGGGCCTGAGCCGTCCTGAGGAATCCAGGTCACAAGGCCCAGGAGAACTGAGCTCCACCCTGCAGCCGACCCACTGAGAGACGGCTGTCTTATCTTGCAATTACGGTGCTGAGTCTCAGAACCCATGTGGAATGATTCCTATGACCCCTGATGAGCACATGGAGCTGGGGAGGGGTGCTGAACGGCACAGACAGGCTGCTAGAGTAGGGGCAGGCCGGGTCCTTGAAGACCTTCTCTCTCCAATCCTCCCCCAACCCAGGATTTCACAGAAGATGCCAAGGGCCAGGAGCAGCAGCACGTCCGAGGTCACTCAGGGCCAGGAGGAGGAGCTGTGTCTCTCCAGTCCCCATCCCTACGTCTTCACCCAGAGGAGCAGTCAGGACACCTGGCTTCTAGACAAAGCTACTCCTCCACCAGCAGCAGCCCCCCACCATGTGACCTAGGGAAAGGCCCTTCCCTGCCACCCTTTTCCCCATCTGTTAAATGGGGACAATAAGGCTATAGGAGTTCCTCTCAAGGGTACTGAAAGGATTCTGAGACAATGCATCTGATAGCGCGGTGACTGAGAGAGCGTCTGAGCTAGCTTCCTCCAATGCTAACGGTCGGCTGCCACTGTCTGAACTGAGAAGGTCAAAGAAGCAGCTGTTTGTTTTTCTTAATTCAGTTCAATATGTATTACAAGCATGAATTTAGAACTGGGAGGGCCCTTGGAGGCCAGCTTCATCTGGAAGATGAGCTGAGGCCAAGGAGCCCACAGTCACACAGTGAATAAGCACATGATGCCTGGGCCTGGAAAATACAGCAGTTCTTCATGTGACTCAGAGCCCCTGCCCTGTGGAGCTCACACCTCAACCCAGAGACCTCACAGACAGTCATGGCCAAGCACAACCATAGAAGAAGGCTCGCTAAGCACACCAGAGAACCTCAGGCCTGGGGGGAGGGGGGGGGGGGTCCTAGGGCAGGTGGAAGAATCCCTTTAGGCCCTGATCAGGCCAGGGGCTCATCCAGCCTGTGTCTGAAGACCCCAGAGAGAGGAAACCTCTTCCTTCCAAGACAACCCAGAAAGACTTCCTGGCATCCAGCCTCCCTCCCCCACATGGCAGCCCCTCCAGGACTCTGGGCCAGCTCTCCTGAGCCCTCCCTTTGCCAAGCAGACATTCCCAGCTCCTTCCAACAGATCCCAGAGGGCAGTCCCTGACCACTCCAGTCCCTTCCCCATCTAGGTTGCTCCCCTCTAGATATATCTCAACCTAAGACTGTCCCCTCACCAAAGGTGGTGCCCAGACCCAGGAAAAACAGAAATAACTACCAAGAAACACCCAAATGACAAGGTGGCATGAGCCCTGGCCCCTGGTGGGAGGAAAGAGGGCACAGCACTCCATGGACCCAGGCCTGTGGAGTTCAGGGAGGTCGCCAAAGCTCCCAGGTGGGCATGCCCTTCCTGCACAGGAAGACACAGAGGCCAGCTCTACATCCAGCAGGTCCTCTATCTGCCTGCTCCCTGCAGGGGCCAAAGCTGGCATGGAACTGCTGCTGGAGAATGAAAGCCCTTCTCACCAATGATTTATTCTTTTGCAAAGGTCAGAAAAACGACATTACCGTTCTTTAACACCTGCAAGGAAAATGAACTCCTTGGAATGGATGATTACCCAGCTCTGTAACCTTCCTTGCAGGTTGGCAGTGAATATGTTGAGGACAGAATTCACTCAGCACAGACGCCGGGATGCACGGGAGCTGCCATGATTCACTTTATTACCTCCCGACTCCCAGACCCAGAACAGCCGCATAGGCAACTGTCCGGCACGTCAGTAGGGAACACTGTGCATCCTAAACCAAGACTCTGGATAAACCTGAGTGTGAAGGGACAGAGAGGAGTCAGCCCAGAAGCAAGTCTGCATCTTGGAGCTCCCTCAGTCCAGAAAACAGAAGACAACTGTAGTGACCATGGACACAGCAGCGAGGTGAGCCAACTATCTCACACACACACACACACACACACACACACACACACACACTCGCATCTGGGGAGTAGGTTCTATTATCTCTGCTTATAGCTGAGGAATTTAGGGACCATGGGGTTTATGTGGCTTTCCCAGGATGCCCATGGTGAGGCCCAAAGCAGGTCTTCCTGCCCATTATGCCAGGTGAGGACTTGTGGGAAATTCAGCTGGTTTGGAGTCAGAGTTTGAATCTCAGCTTTGCCACTTACTGGTCCTAGGACCTTGGGGAAGCACCTTTCCATTCCCCTCTTGGTCTCAGTTTCCTTATCTTTAGAATGAGACTGGGCTAGATCACCTCTAAAGCCCCTTCTAGCCCTAAAACCTGGATACTCTTTTACAAAGAAAAAAATGTTCAGAAGGCCCTTTGCAAGGGACCAGCAGGAGACAGCTAAGGACAAGGACATAAAGTAAATGATGAGTCAGAAGCGGCCAGAGATGCACATGGTAGTGGTATACAGCCACTGAGGCCTAGCCGGGCTTAGCCCATGACGCTCCTATAGAAGCAGCCACTAGCCTGGGCTGAAAGCAGTGAAGTCTGCAGAGTGCACCCAGGTGGTGTTGGTGGTGTGGGGGAGGGCGTTGGGGGAGGGTTCTTTGCTTCTTGCTATATCTTTTCAGTAAATACCCCTTTGTAAAAACCTAACTGATGTTAATTGGTTCATCGACATGGAGCATTAATCACAGGGTCAATCAATGATATGTAGAAATAGTACCAATAATTGACAAATGATATTGAGGAGAACCAGAGTGGGGGCTCAAGCCCATAGCATTAGAAGAATCACCCCATCCCTCCAGGAGCAACCCTCTAATCCCAAGGGTGAAATGTGCCAAGCCAGTCCCCTGGGCACCTGACTCTTCAGGATGAATGGGAATCGGCCCAAGTGCCCCAGCCACCCCACAACTCAAATGAACTACCGAGGGAGAATGAGGAAGTTGTGTTCGAAGGGCACGTGACTGACTCCTGTGCTCTTTCCAAGATACCAAACCTCATCTGTTTAGAAAATAGAGAAAAAGAGGCTGTGCTTTAATTCACTGGGTGTTTATTAAGTGTTTGCTGAGCTCAGTGCTAGAGATTCCAAGAGAGAAGGTCAACAAACCCAGTTCTTGCAGGGGTCATGGGATCTTCTCCCTTTTGGAGGGACCTGAAATCGTCCAGGGATGTTAAGCCATGGGCCCAGCCAACAATTACTTCCCAGTGACTTCACGGAGTGCCCTACCCCCCCCAAAAAAAAAAGTACCATCACAATATTGGCAAAATGCAAAATTATTCAATCACATAGTACAGATAGCGCAAAACTCTAACATCCATCAATTCTCAAGAGAGGAAGGAAGGATGAGTGTCCACGTTCCATTTAGTGGAGAGAGAACAGCCTGAGCGAACACAGCCTAAGATCATGCCGGCAACGCTGCCTGTCACGTTGAGGGATCTGGGGCCAAAGCCAGCAAGATGAAATAGAAATTCTGAACCCAGGTTCAGAACGCCAGCTTCACAAGGACGAGATGAAGAGGCCTGGCTACCCATCAGCTCTGTCTATTGGGACAAAGCTGGGAGTTTGAGAGCATTCAGGCTCCATCTGAGCTAACAGTGTGACAGATGGACAAGAAAGCCACGCTGAGCTGGCCAGGCCAAAGGAAGCGCAGAGCCTGCCGCCCTCCGGCTCAGGCAGGCCTCTGTCGCTCTGCTGAGCTCCGCACACCACATTTAGGAAAGGCACTGCCGAGCAAAGGCTTCTGGAGGAGGCCATGCAGGCCAGGAAAGGCATTCACACCAGCCTGGAAAGAGAGAGCTTCAAGAAGGTGCACAGCCTTCAACAGAAACAAGAATTAACCTCATTTGGCTCTGAGCCCCCAGGTCAGAATGAGGAACAAAGAAGAGGAGTTACAAAGAGGCAGGGCAATGTCAGCAAAGACTTCTTAGCAATCAGTAATTCCAGAATGGAAACCACTGGGCCATCTCTCCCTCTCTGGGGGTCTCCACGCAAAGGCTGGGCAATCTCCTGTAGGCTACATTACAGCTGGGATGCTTGGTCTGATACATGTTGGAGTAGATGCCCCAAGGATCCTGTGACTATGGAGTGTGTGTGTGTGTCCTGGATGCTTCTGGGGATCACTCCTTTTCCATCTGGGCTGGTCCCCCACCTTCACCATTATCCTAGGGATCAGAATCCAAATCTACACACTGAAGGTATGCAGGGAAAGGAAGGGGGTGGGGGATCTGCACAAAACCTGGAGGCTCGAGGCCTGCAAACATATTTTGCTAATTTCTTGATTTTGCTGAGGGCCAGCCCTCTCTTCTACAACATATGGGAAGCAGATCTCAATGTGAGTTTCTGTTTGGAGATGTTTATCGCCTGACCAGCTTCTTAGTGGGAGGCCAGTTGGAGCTGAAAACCGTGATGAACATTTTAATTTTTATCACATCCTTTCCTCTCTTTGCAGAGCTGAAATCACAAAAGCAAAGGAATGAAATGGCCTAGTTAAAAAGCAATGAACACTCCCCAAGGCTCCTCAGCATAGCCCAGAGTGGAGGTTAAGGCCAAAGAAACTGAGGCCTGGAGAGGGGAAGGGCTTTGCTCCCAGTCTCACGGTCAGGGCTGACCCAGGTTTACAGGGAGCAGGAGAACAGAGGCCTTTTGGGGCGTTGGCTCTACCACCAGCTCCTTCTGTGACTTGGACACGTCCCTGGAGACTTGACATCCTCCCCTACAAGATGCATTTGGCTGAAAGAACTCAAAAGTCCCTTTAAGCCTGCCTGGTCATTTTCTAATCCAGGGTTATAAATGAAGGAGGGCAATCACAGTGCCTCAACCTCCTGAAAGACCTCTCCAGTGACAGCTGACTTCAAAATTCTCATTACAGCTATCCTATCAAGCTGGGGAGAGGCATAATCCAAGCCATTTTAAAGACAGAAATAGGATCACAGGGCGAGCTCGAGGTCAGCCCCGGTCAGAATGAGAACCCAGGATCTCTCTACTTTCCCCTACGACCATTTTAGGCGTGGACAGAACAAAGGATTCATCACTCAACAGGTCCTCACGCCAGCCCAGGGTAGGTATTATCATTGCCACTTGACAAAGGAGGCAGATGGGCCCATGGAAGGGAAAGCACTTGCCCAACGTCTCCTGGTGGTAATGGCCAAGCCAGAAATCAAGTCCAGGTGTTCTGACTTCCTAGTCTCCCATAGTCACTGTCATAGATGTGGGTGCCATTTTTGGATTAGGCTCTGGGGAGATTCGAAGGGATACAGAGAATAGACATGGCACGGAAAGGGGGTGAGGGCATCCCCAGGCAGAAGCAGCATTTAAGCTGAATGCTCAAGGGTAGGGAGGAATTCAGCAGGGGAGGAGGAAGGAGGACACTCCCTTGGGGGTCCAGAGAGCTCCCATGAGCAGACACAGAACATTTCAGGCCACTTTCTGAGGACTTCCTGACTGTGTTGACTGAGGGAATGAATAAATAGCCAGTTTAAGCACTTACTACAGGCTAAGCACTGCAGTAGGCACTGGGAGAGAGGCTGGACCTGGCATTTCATGCAAGATGGACCTCCAAGGGAATAAATTTCTTCTACCAATGTAGGCCACTTGTGCTCTCTTTGAGGCCTGAGAGGTCAAGGGCCTTGCTTGGAGTCATGACCAGGATGTATCAGAGATCTTCTTCAAAAGCAAGACAGTCCTTGCCCTCCTGGAGTTATGTCATAGGCTGGGGAAGGGAGGTCAATGGGCAGAGTCACAGCATGATTATCATGAAGTCTGAATACTGTGCCTAGAACCAGAGAAGGTGGAAATCAGGGCAGGTGCAATATCGAGAGAGAGAGACAAACATGTTGACATGGCATAGAAAGAGCCAGAGAAGAACATCTCTGTTGTGGCAAACTATCCCTGATTATGAGCATATGGCCCCATGTCAGGAGCTGGAGAGGCTAAAGGTCCAGAGCCTTGGCATGGCTCAAGAACAGTGGGATCCCCCACAGAAGGAACACTAGATAAGACTGGAAAAGCAGGGAAACGCCAAGAGGCAGAGAGCTGGGAAGGCCAGGCTAGGGAAGCAGCCGGCAGACAGGTCAGGGTGACGGGACCAGAGGAAGAGTCAGTGGGCAGGGCATGAAGGCCAGAGCAAGGGGACAGAAGAGGCGTTGCGAGCAACCTGCCTGGAGGCCCTGGACCTGTCCTGGGCACCTCTCTTTAAGCAGAATCGGCCCAGAGTCAAGAAGGTCCCTGACTCTCCTTGATCCAAGAGCTTCCATATCCGCTAGTTACAGCTGGGCCCCCAGCTCCCCCTGAGATGAGAGGCAGAGAGAAGGGTCAGGTCAGCCGCGCTCTGTCCTTCCTCTTTTTACCCCAACCAAGAACCAAACACAAGGAGAAAACTGCAAACACAGCTGTGGTTTGGGGATGCTCTCTTCCAGAGCTTTTGAGCTCATTAAACAATGATTCATATAGAGGACACCTTCTCTTGCTTTAAAAAAACATATTTAGGATTGTTGATATTCTTCAATATTTAATATTCTCCACTTTATACATAATTCAGATAAAATTTAATACAACTTCCTGGCATAATTTAAACATTCGTCATTCTCCTTACACAAACTAGAACAAAGCAGGCAAAGGGCAGATGAGAAATGACAGAGGAGCCCAAGATGGGAGGGGCCTGAAAAGCCATGGAGTCTGCCCCCTTCATTTTACAGGAAAGGAAACTGAGGCCCAGCAAAGGGAAGTGACTGGGCTGTGGCCACATCTTGCTTGGCAGCAGAGCCAGAATCCAAACCTAGGTCCCCCACTTCTTTCTCCTTCCACAATCACACAGATCCAGAGAAGAGGCCTCAGGGTGCCAACATCTGCCAGCACTGCTCCCAAAGCCCCAGAGAATACACTGCTTTAGAGATGGAAGGGTCCCTGGAGTCCATCTCCTTCCACCTCCACCTGAGGCAAGAATCCCTGAGAGATTGTCTTTCATCGTGAACACACACTGGAGCTCCCAGACCCCAGGGCAGGCAGGAAGTGCTGTGTTCCCTTGGAATCTCTGGAAGGCCTCTTGCTTCCACCTTGATCTCAGCAGGACCAAGCCTCTTTCACATGCCCACTCTTCAGGTGGAGAGCTTGGATCCCACCCCCTTCTCCCACCCTTAGCTTCCACCTCTCTAGAAACAATACATTGGGGGATCTTTGAATGGCACGGGCTCTGATCTCCCCACCATGGCTTCCTATCCTCCAAATGGTCACCTGCCTCTAGGCCTATTCCTGTAGGGAATCAGCAGAATGGAAGGCTATTCACTGGAATCAGGATGGGTGGTTTGCATCCTGGCCAGGCAACATTCCTATCACTGGACCTCATAAAAGACTTCTCTGGAGTCTTTTTTCTCATCTACAAAATAAGCATAGCAGAACTTCTATGACAAAATTATCTGACAAGTCTATGGGGAAGAGAATGCTTTACAAACCTTAATGTGCTTTGGAGACATCAGTTATTATTGGTTGTCAATGATTCTCTTAAAAAGCATCCCTGAGATGTAACACCCTCACTTTCAGATAGGAGTCTCAGAGGTGGAAGAATGTGCCCAAGAAGACCAAGGGAGGTAGTGGGAGGGTGAGGACATGGATCCATCTTGGCTGGTGCCCCACGGGATGTCCTTGCCAGGCAGCAGTGCACTGCTGTTATCAAGGCTCCTTCTAAGGCAAAGCTGCTGGAAGCCAGGACTCTGGGAAGAGTGTTAACAGAGAAAAGAGGGCCCAGGGCTGAGCCTTAGGAGATGCTCCTGGTAAAAAGATATGACCTGGAGAGAGAGTCAGCAAAAAAGACTGAGAAGGAATGGGACAACAAGTAGAGAAGAACCAGGAGAAATATGACACGAAAACCGAGAGGAGGCCCCACCAAGTCCAGAGAGGCCGAGGAGGCTGAAGGCTGAATGAAGGCAGTGAAGGGATCTCTGGTAACTCAAGCCTGGGGCTGGCAAACAGTGCGGTCTCGGGAACGCCTCTGCCATGGCACCCCTTCTGTGGCTTCTCCTTCCTAATCCCATGCTGACAATGCATTCCCGGCCACCATGGACCTCTCTATGGCTCCAATGCTTGTTCTCGACTCTTAAGAGAGTGGCATTTTGTGACTTGTGACCTTAGAGCTCGTGCTATGGCTGTGAGCCTGGCATGTCAGGAGGGAGAAACAAGGATTTGTTGAATGAAATTGAAATGACCCAACATGTCTTACACTCTTGAACAATGGCTGGACTTGTAATTAAATGGTTTGGATTCCATGGATTGGAGACTAGCTGAACAAACTGCAAGCTGTGAATGGAAATGAATAATATCATGGTGTAAGGAATGAAGAGCGTGAGGAGCCCAGAAAGACTTAGATGAACGGATGCAGCGTGAAGGAAAACAGGAAGAACAGTGACAAGAAAACAAAGACAACGGAAACCATAAGGACCAATCACGGCCCCAGAGAAGAGACAGGAGATGTGCTCTCCCTCCTCTCTGTTGTAGGGATGGAGATGGTGAGGGAGTCACGGGGATGGGCTTGGCATTGAATGTCAAGGCTTTTTTTCAGCAGTGTCAGTTTTACTGGCTTTTTCTTTTCTTCATCATTTTCCTTTATTAAAAATTCTTTGTAATAAGAGAGGGCTATTGGAATGGGAGGAAGGGAAAAGGAAAAATCCAGGTGATGGCAATAAAAATCTGTTTTTAATCAAAGTTCTGGTTTTCCTTGTGGCTTTTCCCACTTCATAGCCCTGCGAGCTTGGGAAGGAGAATCCCTTCACTGCTTTTAGGCTGGGGGCAGCAGTCTCCCACTACCAACCTCCTACGGTCCGTGTCCCCCTACAAGACGCTCTAGTGTGCACAAAGTAGTCACAGCCAAAGTCCACCAGTGCCCCAGTCTAAGAGAGGAAAAAGGTTGTGTTTCTAGCACATTCACGAAACCTACTTTACATAAGAACGATGGAGCTTCATCTTTCTTAAGACTAGCTCCACAGGATGCCACAGGAGGCCACACACAATTCATAGACAAGGGACAAGACACCAGGACTCCCACAAATGCAGAGGCTCCACATGGTTGCCATACCCCCAGTGACAAGGACAATGGAGCCCAGAAGCAATGAGCCAGTACCTCATCACCTCTCTCTGTCCAAGGACCACAGGGGTAGATGCCTGATGGCAGCTACCGCCATGCTGTCACCTCCACTCTTAGCCAGCCCAGCCGAGGACAGGCCTGATTCTGGGTCCTTGACATGAAAGGGGCACTGGGTACAAAACCGCAAGCTCAGGGTTTTTTTATTTTTTTTCAGAATCACTGAGGCTCCACACAGAAGGAGGGCTTGGAGGGCAACACATACAGTGACCACATGCCAATTGCCATTCCCTCCCCCCATCCACCCAACAGTATTTATTCTGTACATTCTCCAGAGTAATAACAAGGATAACTAGCATTTCTATGGCATTTTAAAGTCTGAGAAAGGCTTGACAACACAATCTCATTTGATCCTCACAGCAACCCTGGGAGGTAAATGCTATTATTACCCCCATTTCACAGATGAGACAACTAAGGCAGAAGCTAGGTGATCTGCCCAGGGCCATCCACCCCGGACACGGATTTTCAAACCTAGAAGAAACATGAGACATAAAGATAAGGGAATAGAAGTGGAAGAAATACACACTACTGTCACTGTCGTTACTCAAGGAGCTTGGAGAGACGTCCAGGAGAACCCACCACCCAGCTGCTCACACTTCATGAAGGAACTCTGGGAGCGGTCAGCCCGGGAGCAAGACCCTCTGCCTCCTTGGACCTCTCTGCTCCCATGCGTCTCAGCCCTGTGATGTCAGAATCCTAACTCCTTTAGAGCTGATGTGGCCCTTCCATTTGGTTACCAAATAATAGGAACATTCGGCTCTGACTCCCCCCCCCCCCCAGTGACCAAGGGCCCAGCCAAGGCAGGGCAGGAGGCATCTACATGTCCCAGTCAAGCAGAGCTATTGTAAAGGCAGGGACCACCAAACCAGACCAAGAGAATCATGGTATCTTCACACAGGAGGGCACCTGCTACAAGCCCTGGCAGAAAGGTGACATCCCCTCTGGTAGAACCCCTCCAGATATGGGGAGGTCCCCTGCCCCAGTACAAAGCAGACCCTTGGGAAGTTCTTCCTTAGAATACCAAAAGCTCCTCTTTGTACTGTGCTCCAAGAACCTGGCACAGGATCCTTCAGGCAGGCCCTGCATTTGCCAAGGACACTATGGATGTGAAAAGTGGCCAAGGCAGAGGGACACAGTATCTTCAAAATGATGGAGGAGGAGGAGAGAGAAGGGAAAGAAGGTGAGGGAGACAGAGGCAAAGGTGATAAGGACGATGTCAGTCCTTCACAGGGCCATGACTTCCTCTGGGTTGGCTCTCCTCCTTCCCCAGCAGCCCCTCCCTGCCCTGGGTGACAGTCTCAGAGAGCTGCTATGCCAGAAAACTCATCACCTACAACTAAGCGCATGGGGACCATCTCGAAGCTCAGCTAGGCCAGCTCTCATGGGATGGTCGCCCATACCAGAAGCTTTTCAAGGTGGGCAATGACATGCCCTCTGCAGGCACAGGCTTCATTCCCAGTTCACCTCCACAGCATAGAGTTCAGAGTCAAGGTTCCACAGAGAAATAACAACAATAATAATTTTGGGCTTTGGGGGCACAAGACCCTTTAATTTCAGCCCAGAGGAGTGGGAAGGGAGGGGAGCATGGCTTGTTTCTTACCAATGAAGAGACAGTCTGAGAGAGAGTAGAGGTCCTGTTCCTGGATGAAGCCCCAGGATGGGATGAGCCTAAGACAGGTCAGGTCAGGCCTTCAGACACCATAGCCAACTCTCTTCCTATGCACCACACAGCTACTATTATGCCCACTTTACAGCAGAGGAAGCTGAGGACCAGGAGTGAGCAGAAGTGGCCCATCTTTCTACTGACCTCATACCTGGGGCTCTTTCCCTAATGCCACAGCAAGAAAGGAATAAGTATGTGGTGCAGGAGAATGAGGACCCGAGTGCAAACCTTGCCTCAGACACTTACTAGCAGGGTGACCTTGGCCAAGTCATTTAACCGTTGTCTGCCCCAGCTTCTTCATGTGTTAAATGGGGGTGGTAACGGTGGCCCTACCTTTCAGAGCTGTTGTGGGGATGTAGTGAGGGAACATTTTATACACTGCTCTGCACACTCAAGTCACTGTCATTAATGTTATTATTACTCCCTCTGGGCTCCAATTTCCTCCCCTGGGGAATAGGGGGTGGATCACATGGTCTCTCGGGCACCACCGACTAGCCCACGGGGGACAAGAGCCAGCCCCAGGCCACTGTCCAGAGGTGAGAAACGCACAGAGGACTCTAGGATAGAGGGCACAGCCCCTCCCTCCACGATCCTCAGTGTCTCCATCTCTAAAATGGGAAGGGGTGGCTGGGACCCTCAATGTCCCCTCCAGGGCTGACGTGCTCAGCTCCCAAGTCCCATTAATGCAGGATCGCCTCTGAGGGCTGGGCTGGGAGAGAACAAGGAGAAATGCAAACAATTTTTCATCCCTCCCCCCCCCTTTCCAATTATTCTCTCTCTCTGTGTTAACAGCAAGATTGTCAGAGCATCGTGTCCCGTTCTGAGGAAAATGTATTTGCACTCACTTAAAAATAAATTAGTCACTCGTCTGATACCTCTCGTAGGTGAACCCAGGCGGCATTAACATGAGCTTGTCAATTTTCTCAAAGGATTTGTCAATCACGCCTGTTGCAAAGTCGAACACACCAACTCGAAGCTGTTTGCGTCTCAGTGGGAAATTTGCTACATCAAAATACATTTCCTTGAGTCAAGTCAGTGGGAAGAACTGTGTAGAAACATTATGTTCATTTGATTAGATTTTTGAGCAACTCCTCTCAGTGCAGCCCTACGCGGCAATTAGAGCGCGATCATCAGCAGGGAAGACAAACGGCCCTCCGCGGAGTCCGCGGAGTCCACGGAGTCCACAGGGTCCTGCGCAGTCGAGTCCCAGCAGCCGGACCGCTCGAGGCTTGCTCAGCAGGTGTGTGAGTGAGGGCGGGGGTCCAAGAGATCTCGGTCCTGCCCAGGCTCCTTAGAGGGAAAGTTTAAGAAAGAGGCCCCTGCCTTGTCCTCGCTCCCAAGAACCCTGATCAGGTTTTCGGTTCTTACGTTGGGTCTCTTAGAGAGATAGATGAACAGAGCCAGATCCAGGGAGAGACAGAGAGACGGTAAGCTGCAGCATGACGCTGACTCACACAAGAAAAGACAGCCCTGGCCCCAAGGAGCTTAAACTCTAACGGGAGAAGATGGGAAATAAAGGGGATGTAGAAAGGGGGGCCGCCCGCAGAAGTGGTGCGGAGAGGCCAGGAGACGGCCTGAGGAGGCGAGGGCTCAGCGCGGTCAGGCCAAAGAAGAGAGCCACAACGCTGGGCCCCGGTCAGACAGAGCAGGACGGGGAGGGATGACAGGCTGTCCTGGGGAAGACCCAGAAAAGGCAATGTCCTCTTCATGAAGGGAGCGGAGCTGATACCAGAGGAAGGGGCGGCTTGGGAGGCTGCGGGGTCCTTCAAGAAAACGATGGTGCCTCCTGCAAAGTCTGAGTGAGACCTCTGACCCTGTAATTCTTCTTTTCTTGCGTCTAAATCCCACTGGCTGCTTCATATGTTGGTGCATGATGGGGCCATCCTCAGCGGCCTCTGGGCCTTCCAAACCACAATGCTTCAAAGTTAGGGTGAGACCAAGGGGGGCCTGGGTTCAAATCATGAGAACCCTATAATGGAGTGACAGACTGAACTGTTGCTTAGCAAGGTAAGCTCAGATTTCCAGAAACAGGGGTGAACCCCCAGTATAGGCACAGTCAAACAGCCACACTGAGGGGATGACGCTCAGTGGAAATGGAGGCCCCAAGGAGCCTGCATAGAGCGGGGCCTCTTACATAGATCCCCTTGTGGCTGGGGCCACACAGTCCAAGTCTCCGCCTCCTCCCCCCAGAGTGCTTGGTGGCAGGACCCCTGCTCCCTCTGGGCCCTCAGCTGGTAAGATGCAGCCTAAGAACCAGAGAACTTTCTTCCCAACACGTGTGTTGCTGGTGGCAGGGAACTCTCCACAGGAATTATCATTGAGTAGCATTTCCTAAACCTTGTGCCTGTGAAGTTTATCTTCTGTGTCCACACAAGCCTATCCATATGTCAGCCTGCTAAGCTGCAGCATAATACAGTGAGCCCAACTTTCACTCCATCCAAATGCTGCTAAATCTCGATTCCATTCTGGGGTTGGTTACACAGCGTGCCCAGAACGATGTTACGTCCCAATCAGATAAACTTGTCACAGAGAGAGGTGAGGGGTCTTGAGTTCCTGTGACATGAGGACTGGGCAGGCTTAGCCCAGAGAAGGGAAAGCTCAGAGGAGACAAGATCTGCTGCCAACTCTGACAGCCGCCATGGGGGAAAGGGCCTGGCTGTGTTCTCTCCAGGAAGCTGCTGAGGGCCAGGTCTGGAAGTCCCTGGAAGTCAGGCTGGAGAGATTCTGTTTTACCCACTGGCGATGGCATCTAGGGAAGGGAGCTTCCAGCTGAGAGAGGATCCCACCAGCAGAGGAGCCCCCTCGCAAGGCTGAGTACTCAGTGACCTGGACATTCAGAGCAGAACTCTGGCAGTGAGCATACCAAAGACAAGAGAGACAAGTGGAGGCAGGAGACCAGGGGAAGAGCGCTGGCAAGAAATGCCGAAAGGGGGATCTGCGTGTTAGTCATTCTTCGTGCACGCTTTGTCAGAGGCCTGCAAACTGGTGCTTTAGACAACAGAGAAGCACAAGGCAGTGTCCAGTGTGTCCTATGCCGTGACTCTGCCCACCCGGCACAGAGAGTGGTCATCACACACACCTCTTCCACCCACATGGGGAGGAAAAGCCTAAAGCAGCTGATTCAGAAACATCTGCCTCCTTGCCCTGAGGCAAGAGGGGGCTCTGATACCTCCTCCTGATGACCCTGGACACTCAGAGGTCACTCACACCTCATGACGGTAACCACTACATCTGTCCCACTGGGCATGCCTGCCAGTGTGCCTGCTCTCCAATTAATTAACTCTAGAGACCTCATCATCATCTGTGCACATCTGACAGCACCAAACCACTCTGATAATGAGCAGCAATCACCCTCAAATTATCCCGTAGCTAAACTTAGCCCAGCGCGTCTGACAACCCAGCCATGCTTTCGCATGGATTCCTATGCCTTAGCACCCAAGACTGTCCCTGCTATATGAGCAGGGCACCTGCCACAAACAGTGGGGATGCTTCACATGGCCCAAACTAAACAGTCAGAAGAAAATGCTCACATGCAGTTCTCCCTCCCTCACAATCACATGGCCATGAATGGCTATACACAGCTCACCTACAAGTGGGCCAGGGGGGTTAAGAACTGGCATGAGAGAGAACACATCCTTGTACTAGGGTCTGGGTTAGGGGAAGGGGAAAGACCTGGCTATGCTCCTATGTCCCTTCAGCATGCCACGGCTACAGTAAATATCTACTAGGAGGAGTCACCTGATGGCCTGACTGCCTGACCATCCCACCCAGTGCCCAGGTGCTCATGCCCTGCACTGCCCTGCAGGGCCTTATGTGGGAAGGCATGGCTTACACTCTTGCTTGGTAGGTCAGGCACCTGCTCAGAGGAGAAGGGGCTTGCCTGCTGTGCCCTGGGGAGCAGGGTGGGGTGAGGGATGGAGAGCACTGGTGATGTCTTGTGTTCGTATCCAAGCAGCAGGATAGGGTCATGGGGCAAGTCTGAGCTCCTGATGAGACCTAGCTCCGGATCAGTCTGTCTCAGCTTGGGTCTGAGAACATGGTTCTACTTCCTCACCTGTTTATCCTGACCAGAGGGAAAAAGGACTCCAAGGGGCGGAGTCCCCTCAACAACCACGCCCTTTTAAAGATTAAAGATCCTACTTCTGGAGCTGGAAAGGAAGCTGAAGGCCATCTAGTTCAGTCTCCTCACTTGAAAGAGGAGGAAACGAGGCCCTGAGCTTCAATGGCTAAGCCAGAGTCTTGTGGAAGGCAGAGGAGCAGGGCCAGGATTGTCACTCAGGTTATCAGTGGCCAGCATGGCCCTCTGTCCTCTGCTCTGTGCTTCCTCTCCTGTCTCAAGTGTCCACTGAAGAGACGCCAGGTGGGTCCTGGAGGTGCCAAGACAAAAGGGGCTGTCAGTCTCTAACTATGCCATGTTAGGCTTCTGCTGGCACCATTCCCCCGCTGCCCATCACAACTGATCTCTTCTTCTTCTGTTTGTCCCTCAGTCCTCCAAGGGTCTCTGACTGCATCCACAGGGTTGTTCTCTACCACCACGGACCTTCTGTCAGCTCTTCCTGAGGTACCCCCTGGCATCCAAAATTCAGCTCTCGAGTTGAGATCATTCACATGTAGGAATGATGGTGTCTGAACAGGAGATGCATGGTCCTTCACAGGTTCCACACTCCAGGCCTTAGCAGCCTGGGGGGAACTGTGGGGAGGGGTGTTCTATGGGAAGAATCTTAGGGAGAGAGAGGCTCAGCCTCATGCCACCATGAGGCATAAAAGAAAAACTACAAACATTCATAACAATATTAAATCACCCCATAGATAGGAAAAATCACCCTGAAAATTAAATAAAGGCATCAGGATAAGCTACAAAGGAGGAAAGGTGAACCAGTATGCACTTAAGCTCCAAGTCTCAGCCGTCAGTCAGGAGGCATTTGTTTGGGACATGCAGACAAAAACCAAAGTAAAGGGTCCCTGCTCTCCCAGGGCTCATGTTCTACTGCGGAAAATAATACACACCTATAGTTATATACAGAACAAATACAAAGTAAATATGACGGATCTGGGAGAGAGGGAAGGAACCAGTTGCTGAGAAGGTCAGAAACAGCTTTGCGAAAAGAACAGGTGATTCTATGAGGCAGAGTGAGGAAAGTACATATTCCAGAATGGAGGTGCAGGGGGGCACTGCAGCCAGTGAAAAGGCAGGGTGTGAGAAACAGAGAGAACAACAAAAAAGCTAGTTTGACTGGACAGCAAAGGGTGGGGAGGGGAGTGATGTATCATAAGATGAGAAAGATAAGTCGGGGTCAAAGTGTGAAAGGCCCACAAAAGAGTTTGTTTTCTGAGAGGCAACAGGGAGTCATGGGAGTTTATGGAGTAGGAGACTGATGCGTTCATAGGACAATCTGTCACCCTTTGGTCACCTGTCTACTGAAGAAGGAACTGCTGTTACGCAGAACCATAGCAGAGAGCAAGAATGCAATCAAACCCAAATACTAAAGCTAATGCTTTCTGAAAGTCTGCTGCAATCTTACCAAAAGAACAAGGAGATGGTCATTCATTTAATCTGGACTGGACATTTTTTTAAATAACAACTGAAAACAAAACCAGAACCAGTTTCCTAGAGTGGGAGGGACCTCTGAGATCACTGGATCGAAACAGTAACTGACTAAGTCATTCTCTTTCCTGTGAGACATGGCAGTCATTCATTCATTGCTTCATTTCTTCAGGAAGCATTTATTAAGCACCTGCTAGGTACAGGACACTGTGAGATATACTAGAAAAAACACAGAGACAACGAGTGGAAGAAAGTTATGATGTGTCCCCTGTGTCTTGTCTTCTCTCCTTTCCTCCCCTCAATGACTTCTCTGCTTCAGGCTTGGCCTTGCACAGTCTGGCCTCAGAGGCCTGTCCTCACTCTTTTCTTCTCGTACTCTAACCCTCCCTCCCCGAGTCCCTGCAGTCTGATCACTGTTTGCTGAAGCATCTCCTGGACCAGGCACCTGGGCAACACTGAAGGCTGTCTTTTCACACGTGCCAAAGGGGTAAAGCGCACACTGACGCAGAGACACAGAGAAAACAGGGTGCACATGGGTGCAGACACTGGCTGGTGTATCCTTGTGGCCTCTAAGGGAGTCAGCCATCTGAAAATCAGGGCTGGCTCCAAATGGAGGCCTGGAAGGAGAGCCAGATCTTCAATGAAGAGAAGAAAGGGATTCAAAGACCCAGACGAAGATGCCCAGCCACGAGAACACCCAGGGAGGGCACAGGCCTACAGCAATATCTACACAGCCTCAAAGAGAAGGCAGGATCAGCAGAGCAGGGAACCACACATGCCAGGGGACAACCCAGACTTGTTACTGAGCTAATGCCATTGGTCCCATTAGAGGAAAGCACCAGAGGGGAAGCATGCTTCATACCATTCAGAAAAGAGATGAAACTGTCCAAACTATAAGGGGTTTTACATATGAGCATGCTCTATAAATTACATCAAGCTATATAAAATCTGTCCCAAACTGAGTGCCTTGTTAGCCTTAATGCTCACAAGGGAATTAAGGGCCATTTTAGGAGGAATCACAAATACAAAATCTGATGATTGCAAAAGAGAATCTGGGTGGGGCCAAAGCAAGCCCAATTCTGAATTATCAGGGAAAGGGCTGCCTCTAAAGTGAACAATTCTGTCAGCATCTAAGGCTCAAATGCATTTTTACAAAGAAGTTTACAGAAACATCCAAATTGAGCAATCAATGCTGGAGAAGAAAAGGGAGTCACAGAGCCTGGGGTCAATGACCCTTAATGAGTATGTTACAGGGGAGGGGTGGGGGTGGGGGCACTCCTGTATGTTGGTTGGACCAGATGGCTGCTGAGTCCTCTTCCAATTCTCACATTCTGAGATTTGAGGTCATAAAATGGGAAATTGGACTCCATGAGTTGATTATAGGCTTAATCATTCACTTTGAATTTCCCAGCTTTGATTTTTTTCCCTATAACTAATAAGGTACGATTGCCATTTCCATGTAGTATAAATTATCTTATTAAAAAATAACCTTGGATGACTTAAGTTTATTTATTCAATTAAAGCTCTATTCTCCCTTCAACATATACGTTACCAGAAATCACCTCCCATCTGCAAATGAGAAAGAGAATGGCCCTTCCTGTAATGGCCTCTAATTACAGCATTGTGTTCACATGGCACCTGTAATCACAGAAGACCCGATTTAGCAAGAGTTCCATTTCTGTTTTCAAAGGCAGTTGGATGGTGCCGTGCACGGAGCACTGGGTGGGGAGTCAGCAAGACCTGGCTCTGAGTTCTACCTCCATCACTTCCTGGCTGTGTGACCTTGGTCACACCATTTCATCTCCCTCAGGTCCAGCTTCCTCGTCTAGAAAATGTGGGTGATAATGGCACCCTCATTGTAAGGTTGTTGAAAAGACAGAGTAAGATAATTGTACAGAAACCTATAAATCTTAAGATGCTGTTATTAGGACTATTTTTAATTACTCTATATTAAATTTAGATTATCCCTTATGGTACAATTCAAATGTTACTTTCTCCAGGAAGCCTTTCTGAACCATCTCATCAGAAATGATCTTCCCCTTTGATGGAGTCCCAGTAAAGCTTCCCCCAGCCCCAATATTCTAACTTCCTAATGGGCCTCACTGAACAGCAGCCAGGCCCTGATTTAAGCACACAGTATGGTTGTAACCACTGCCCCCAAACTCAATCACAAGCTTCACTGAAGAGCAGGCCCACTGCCTCTAGCTAGCCACTGCCCCTCACTGCCTCACTAGAACAGCAGGAGTGCCCCTGTGATGGGATCCCAGCCACTGCCCCTAGCTAGCCACTGCCCCCAGATCCAGTCCTTATAGTCTTCATAGAAACAGCAGGTGTGGCCACGCACACAATCACAGCCACCTAGTCTCAGACAGGACCACAACAGGCAGCCAATCAGAAGGCAGCCCCACCAGGATGCCTGAGCAGAATGTGGACCCCAAAACAATAAAAGGGACTTTCCCTAAGTAGGCACTTGTGCGCAGTGATAGCAAAAGCTATAGGGAGACCTCAGATGTAGAAAGGCTTATTATAATATCATTATCATATATTAATGCTGCCCCCACCTTGGACTTTTCTTTATGCATTATGGGTAATTGCATGCTGAGCTCCCCCAGGCCAGGACCCCTCCCCTATTATCTAATTCCTTGATGAACTCCCCTCCTTCCTTTTTAATAGTCATAATTTCTGTTGTGTAATCAGCATCAACAACTGTGGGAGGCAGGTGCTATGATTATCCCCACTTTAGACGTAGGGAAACAAAGGCGGACAGAGATTAGGTGTCATGCCCACAGCCACCCGGCTAGTACTGTCTGTGGCAGGGTTTGACCTCAGGCAGGTCTTTCTGACTCCGCCACAGAGATGCCATAAAGATACATTCAGTGTAAGAAAAATAAGAAATAACTGTTACATTGAAAATTGATTTGACTAGAAAAAAGGCCACTTAATATTAAAAGGTTAAACAGAAGGAAGGCCTGGAGACAGAGGGGCTAGGGAGGGAGGGGAGATGTACTGCTTGATGGAGAAAGTAGCCTGGCTGCCGCCTCCCCAAGCGAGGGCTCGGGCTCTGCTCACACTCTGGTTGCCGGTGCCCTGCCTCCCTGAGCTAGACTTCTAAGTCCATACATACACAGCTTTCATCCCTTTCGCTGGGCCTTGGAGCCTCTGGACCCACCTGGCTCTCTTGCCCACCTGTGTCCTGGTGCTCCGCCCTGGGGGACAGGGGGAGGGACCTCTATGCAGGGAGCTGCTGGCAGCTATGGTCTTAAATCCTCAGACAGAGCCTCAAAGACAACCAGGACACATGACTGAAGAAAGGATTCCAGTCAAGTAGCAGAACAGAGTGCCTAGGGGACAGCTCCAGGTGCTGAAGACTTTCAAGTCAAGAAACCTCTATTAAGCACCAAGGTGTCAACTGCTAGGAATACAAAGAAAGACAGTCCCTGCCCTCAGGGCTCACAATCTAAAGAGGGAGACCAAGCACAAACAACAATGTCCAGACAAGTTACAAATAGGAAATAATTAAAAGAAAGAAGGCCCTTCGGTAAGGCAGCTGGGGGAGGGCAACGTGGCTGTGCCTCAAAGGAGGCCAGGAAGCCCAAGGTGGGGATAAAGAGGGAGGAAAAGAGGTCCATGACGGCTGGGGTCAAGAGACAGAGCGCTGTGCCCAAGAAGCAGCAGGAGGTCCCCACAGGTGGGCAGAGATCACTAGGGTGAATAAGCTTTAAGAAGACTGGAAAGGCAGGGGCCAGATCATGAAGGGCTTCAAAAAAGGGTTTTTATTTGATCCTGGAAGTGATAAGGAGCTACTAGACTTTACCTATGCACCTTTGGCAGCTGCCTGGAGGATAACCAAGAGTCAGGGAGAGATCATCAGGGCTGGCTGACCCCCACCCCCAGCCACTGCTGCAATGATCCAGGTGTGAGTGGGGACCAGGCCAGAGAAGGGAGGAGGTGCACTGGAGAGACACTTCAAAGGGGAAATGGACAGGCCTTGGGGACAGACTGGACAGAGAGCTGACATATGACCTGGGTGACTGGCAGGATGGGGATGCACTGGACAGGCAGAGGGGAGGTTTAAGATGCCTCGGGGGTGTCTAATAGGCAGTTGGAGACCAGAGACTGCTGTAATGGAAATGCAAATTTAAAGATCTTCCCTGCCCCTAGGCTAAAGTGCACCTCAAGCCTGGGGTGGGAGGCTTGTTTTTCAGTAGATACTTTTTGATTGGCCAGTGGGTCCAGAAGGTTGTTACATTCTCTGATCCAGGAGAAGGCTATATAAATCCTGATTTGAGGCTTTGTTTTGGGGCTCACTTTGAGAAGTGTTCTGTGATTTGATCAGATGAGACTCTGGGAAGCCGTTGTTGAGAGCCCCCTGGCTTTGAAAAACCTAGATGTTGATTTGGTATGGATGTAATGGTTGGACAATTTGAAAACCTTGATCTGTTTCTCTGTCTTGATAATTCTGTCTGTATACTCTGAAGTTTGGGGTGCTGACCTTTTTCCCCTGAACTAGGTAAACGATATATGTTTGACTGATTAAAGTAAGCTTGTTAACCCATTTTGAGTTGCTTTCCTTTAACAAAGCAGATCTAAGAACCTGTGCTGGCAGCCACCCTGGGGATGCTGGGGTGCTTGCTTAACTGCCTGTCAGGAGAGACTCTGGGGCTGAATCAATTGATCAGAGAGTCATCAACATAGGTCTCATCACCGAATAACAATGATGACTAAATGGATGGGAGCTGAGAAGATCACCAAGGGAAATAGCTGGTGGCATCTTAAAGGAGACAAAGGTCAGTGTCCAGCATGAGGAGGATCTGCGCAGGAATTCCACGGAATGAGTGAGGAGGCCAGGAGGGGGCATGAGCCCCCAGCATGATGATATCATGGGACCCCTGAAGGACTGTCAGAAAAGACAGCAAAGAAACTCATATGACTCCCACCACTGCCTTCCTCTGATGGCCCGAGGTACCCTGAGCACTGAAGGCCATGCCAAGGGGCACAAGCTGGAAAGGGTCCAGAGATGGGCTCTGTCATAGACCTGGGAGGATGGGAGAAGCTGAAGGTGAAGGCGTTCAAGAGCAGACCCACCAGCCACCAGGCCGTGACCTCTGCCGCTCTGTATCTGCGGTCACAAAGACCTCTGTGTGATACAAGGAAGCCCAGGGGAAGGCCAGGCAGCACACCTCTCAGAAGGAACAAAGGAAGGGCAACTGTGGAGGTGGCAGACTTGCAAGGGGATGGGAAAGCCCTGCCGACAAGGCCCCACCTCCTCACAATGGGTCTTCCAGGCTGGTGTTCTGTACATGACTGTATGGAAGACACAACTAAACTACATGCAATCCTTTCAGCTGGGGACTGAGCGGCTCTCATCTCCTGACATCCCATCATGCCGAGGGCTGTGCACAGGCTCCAGGAGACCCTTCTCCAGCACAGGCACATAGGAAGTGGGGTCAGAAGGTGTTCAGTGCTCATCGAATCCAAACCCTTCATTTGAATACTGAAACAAATACCAAGAAAACTGAAGTGACTTGCCTGTGATCGTGCTGACAGAAAGCATCAGAACTAGGATTTGAATTCAAGTCTTTAGGCTCCAAATTCATTGCGTTTGCCTTGGTCTGATGGCATCTATAGATCAAGCACAGTGCTGACTGCTCTCCCTTCTTTGCTCTGAATTGTGGGCATCACCAAAGTACTGCTCCCAGTCTGAGGCAAAGGCACACTCTGACAAAATGCATCTCTCTTGCCTCTGGGGGGGTACAGTCAGTAATGCTGTTTTCAGTATCATCAGAAGGTTTTGAAAAAGGATGGAGACCATGTCCATCTTCAAGAGTTAAAAATGACTGAGATGTTCATGGCTACAGCAAAACTGGGTTGCAGGGAAGACAAAAATCTGAGGTTCTTAGAGTTGGAAATCATTTATTCCAACTGATTTAACAAATGAGGAAACTGAGGCCCAGAGGGGAGAAGTCATTTGACCAGCACTGAACACAGAAAGCCAGTCTCCTGACTCCTGGTGTGGCGAACTTTCTACTGACCATAAATGCCTTCCTTGTTCCCTTAGAAAGAAAAGAGGTGAAAAGAAGGAAGAGGAATTTAATTTATTTATTTAATAAATAAGATTTATTTATTACATTTTAATAATTTATATATTAAAATTATTTATTTATTAAATAATTAATATTAATAAATAATATTTAATTTATTTATTAAATAAATTATTTATTTAATTATTTCCCATTTGTAACACCACTCCCCAAGTGCACATGGAGAGACCCCTGCCCTGATGCCAGCTCCCCACCCCTGGTAATTCACATTCCTATGTAATCCATAAATGGTCCGGGGACTCCATAACTATGACCTTCATGTGGGTGCCTCAGTAATGAGAAAGGAATAAGGGGGGTGGGCAGCATTGCTACAGCTCAGGACTGTTCAGGTCCAGCCATGACACATCTTTCAGACACCAGAACACAGAGAAAGCACTCAGCAACACAATGTAATAAGCTTGTCCCCTAATTCCTCCAATGTCCTTGGGGACACTGGGCTTCACACAACTGGAATATTCTGATTTTTCAAAGAATTGAGTCAAGGGGGGAGGACAACCACAGGACAATGCCTGGTAAGAGACTGTGGAAATCAAATGAGGTATTTTTAAGAATGGGGAGAATATGGACATGGTTATGGGAAGCTGGGAAGGCATTGTCATTGGGAAAGAAGAAAAGACCCCCACGACATCCTCCTCCAGCATTTCTTGGGGTAGAGATGACAAGGGCAATAACCAGGGTGGAGCCATGGGGCTTTGCCTAGGTGCCAAATTCAGAGGGTGCTGATAGAACTGGCCATCATTCAATGGCAAAGAATAAAGCATAGTTTAGCATATCATTAGTGAAAATCGTTAGGTAAAATAGAAAGCTATTAGTTCATGGGCTCTGTCTTCCACTGGCCTGCCACTGGGGTTGTCCTGTTTCCTCTCCTAACTGAGGGGCATGCTGTGGCTTGTCCTGAGATGCTCTTGTAGCACCTGGCCTGGGAATGTCCGTACAGTCTGTGCAGGGCCCTGGATGTGACCCTACCTTAGGTATCCAGGGTGAAACCTCTGGCAGGGCTGATGAAACTAGACAGACTCTGGGGAGATGGGGGGATGTTCTGGCTATCTGCTAGCCAAGGTCAGCCTTGATGGGTGGCAGAGGCCCATCTCTGAAGGGCTGGTCAGCAGGAGACCAGCTGGTTAGGGACACAGCTTCTGAAACTGCCCCTCAGAAGTAAAGTGGCCAGGATCTAAGCCCAGAGCCCTGAAACTGTCCCACCCCGAGGAAAGCATCAGTCCCTGAATGCTTACAGGGAGTGATGGACAAAGAGAGAGCTCCAGCAGACCCTGACTTTGGCTTGCTGCAGAGGAATCCAGGCCAACTTCCTGGAGGAGCTAGGGTTTACAGGATGTGGCTCGTCTCTGGCTTCTGCACAGGCAGCCTTAGGGTCTCTGCCATCACTCTGCTCACAGCAGAAGGGAATTTTCTGGTTGTGCCCAGGGGTAGTGGGTGCTCTGCTTCATATGGTTAATAATAACACCTAAACAAGCCCCAGCTCTCACAGGCTGAAACAGTCTCCTATCGATTCCTTTTCTAAGGGCACAGCCTTCCCTTCTTAAGATTCAGGACATTAAGTGAATCTGATCAATGAAGATAAATGGACGGCCCCACCCACACAGGGAGAAGGTCAAGCTGAAGGAAACTGCTGGCCAAGGGAAAAACAAATGCTGGCTGGGTCTTGTTTGCCCAATGGTGCAAGGCTCAAACTAGGAAGAGACAGAACTTCTAAGTGTCATTGTCCTCATTTGTAAAATGGGAGCCATCATTTTAGCATCACCTTTTTCATAGGGTTGTCATGACTAGAGGGCCCCCTAAACCATAACACAATTTATAAACTATACATTGTTATCTGTATAGCACCCAGTGAGGTGCCCCTTCCACAGGCATCAAAATCATATTCAAGACAGTCTCTGAGCCAGAATTCACTCAGAGCCACAGAGCATAAGCCCCCACTGGTATGCTGACAGTTCCCAGCCAACCAGAGAACACATTAGTTTACAACAAAAGACATTTAATCAAATAGCATTATAGAGAAACTAACAAGAAAAGATCCCCATGTACACATGAGGTACTTTCTCCCACTGGTTTCTACCCCACCAATGGCGAAGGTACAATGCAAAGAAATCCATGTGACCAGGGAACATGTCCAGAGAGGGATGTGTAGGGAACCCATAAGGACCCAGGGCAGAAATGTGCCAATGAAGCCAAGATAAAAACATGGAAGACTGGCCACAGCACCAAAGACATGTCTGCAACAAGTATGGTAATCCTCTTCTAAGCAAAGAAAGGCTGTGTTTACATGCACAGCTCAAAATTGGAAATCAGGACACAAAAAACATCTCATGGTGTTAAACCAGTACTATCTGGTGGCTGCAGAGGCAGGAAAATCGCTGGCCTCTCAGATGGAAGCCAGTCAGGCTCTTGTCCCCCTCCAGGAAGGCTCTGTGCCACCCCACACCGTGGCCACTCCTCCCTCCTCTGATCTCCTCCTGGTCTGGACCCATCATGGGGCCCACTCATTGCCCTGGGATGGTGCTCTGATTCCTGTATCTTTCATGATCCTTCTTCCCCTGTCTATATCTAGTGTTCCCAAGTATCCGGGAAGCCTGACTTCCCTGCATGGCCTAGAAATGGCCCTGGGCTCTCTGGGAGGTGACAGCAGGCAGCATCTCTGCAGTCGGGGACTGAGCTGGCTGGCAGAGCCTCTGCTCAGCCCCAGGTGGCTTGCAGCAGGAGGAATTCTTCAAATGCAGCAACTTTTATTTGCATCTTGAGGGATCACGAGATGGGTGCATGGAAAGAGAGCCAAGACCAAGAGAACCTCAAGTGGTAAAGAGTGTGATCTTCTCAAGAGCGAAGCCCATTGACACAGGGAAGACAGATTTGCTGAATGAATGAATGTGGTGGAGAAGAGTGAACAATGAACTTGGCGAACTCTGGAGTCAAACCCAGGTCAGAGAATCACAAAATACTGCCACCCACTCAGACCTAGTCTTTTCCTTTAGAACTAACTGGGTGTATCCATGGTCCAAAATCCATTCTCACAAACCTCAGTGACACCTATGAAGTCAAATGTGTCTCCTTATATTAAACACCTCTAGTACCTCTAAAGCCCAAGAAAGAAGCCCTTACAATTAACTGTCCAAAGCAGAGGTGAAAAAGTCTTGAACTAGGGCACTCACTGCTAAAATTTGAAAGGTTAAGTGAGCAATGTCACAAAGTGAGAAATCTAATGAAGCATGGAATCAGGGCCAGAATGAGACCAAAGTCCAGGTTTCTGCACTTGCCATTTGTGTGACATGAGGCAACTGAGACTCAGTTTCCACATCTGCCAAATATAATAATAATGCTTGTATTATCTATCTCACAGTGCTGTTTGGAAAATAAAATGAAATATGTTGAGAATTCATTGTTAGGAGACTTTAAATTAAAAAGACCATATATTAAGGCACACCAGAAATTTCAAACAAACATAAAAAGTCCAAAATGCTAAACACATCCTTTAGAGAGCATAAGGCAATTTAAAAAATAATAATTCAGAGGGCACACAAAAAAATACAAACCTTAATCATGGTTCAATAATGAAATCCTAAATAATGAGGGGATCAAAAAAATCAATTACAGAAACAGCTGATCGTTACATGAAAGACAATGACAACAATATGCCAGAATTGTGAGAAGGCAGATACAACCATCCTCGGGGTGGGAATTTATATGTGTGTGTATGTGTATTATCTGTATATATATATAATATGTATACACAAGCATATACATATATACACACACACATATATATCCATAAAAACATAAAAAGAAAGGATTAACTGAATATACATTTTAGAAAAGAAATAAGAAACCCAACAAAGTCTAGATAAGCATAAAAGAGCAAATCTTAAAAATTAGAGGAAAAAGGATAAATTTTAGGAAACCAAAATTTAGGAAATCACAGAAGTGATCAAACTCAAAGTCAATTCTCAAAAAAGACTAACAAAACTGACAAAACTTTAGCCAACTTCGTTAAAACAAAAAGGGCAGAAAATAAAATCAACAAAATTAAAAAGGTGAAATCACAGCAAAATCACCAGAAATGAAGAGAATTATCAGAAACTACTAGGTACAGTTACATGTCAACAAAACTGAGCAAACACTCAAATCACTTTCAAAAATAAAACTGACAGTATCCCAAATGGAGATTTAAGAAAATCCAATCTCATAAAAGGAAATAGAAATAGTTTTAAGAGAAACAAAAAGAAGGGAAAAAACTTTTAGTTCTGATGGATTTACAAGAAAATTCTATAAAAATTTTTATAAATAATACCGTCTATACAAATTTTTATTGAAAATTGAGAAAGTACTTTATCAAGTTCCTTTTATGAGTCAAATATATTCCCAATACCAAAAACAAGGAAGGATTAAGCAAAGGAGAACTACAGAACAATATAATTAATGAATAATGATCTTAAAAACTGAAATAAAGTCCTATCAAATAGACTATAGTAACTCATGCAATAAACCACTGATTATGACCAAGTTAGACTAATTTGAGGGATACAAAGATAGTTTCAATATTAAGAAAACAATCAACATAAGTATTTATATTTGAATTATTTGTCAATTTTTTAATACCACAGAAAAACCCAGAGCATCTAGCTGGCCTCAGAATAGAATTCACCAGAATTCCTTGCCATTTGGCCCACTTTCACCACCACCATTTCTATATTCTTGAGCTCTGGGGAAAATAATCAAGTCAATACCACCATTTGGTCTAGAAAGGACATGACAATGGACTGTCCTATGGTTCCACTCCCCATCCCACGTGATGGGATTCCATACCCAAAGCAAGCTTCACTCTCTGGTTACTATTCCCTACTGTTTTCCCTGATAAGATTGGAGACATCCTGAGGGGAAGGAGTGTCATACTTTTGAATTAGTATTCACAATGCATAGCACAGCTCTTGGCACAAAATAAATGCCTAGGAAATGCTTTCTCATTCACTGATTCTTTTTTAAATATTTAATCAGCAAATATTTATTGTACATCTACTATATAAACAGAACTGTACATGGCACTCTGGAAAATATCAAGTCAGGGGGATTTATACTTACATTGAGGATCTATACTAAGTCACACAATACTAGAAACGGATTCAGTATCAAACCCACAGGAGAAAGCGCTCAATGGGGCATCATCGACTGTGAGGAGGGCACTGCAGGAGGAGTGAAGAGTCAGAGAGGACTCAGAGCTCTCAAGCCTGATGAGGTCAAAGGGAAGAGTCTCAAAACTTCTGCACGTTCCTACCAAGGCTGCACACATAACCCCCGTGTGTGTGTTTGTACATGTATAAATGACATGCATGTGATTTGCACGTATATGTCACTCAACTAAGAATTATATTCATTATACAACTTACACGAGAACAGAAGTTTAAAATGATGAAATAAAGATAAAATAACATCGGACTCTAGAGTCAAAAGGGAGCGCGTGGAGTAGGGGGTGCCATGATCAGATTCACACAGAAGGGGCTGCGGATATAGGGGGAAGAGACAGAGAGAGAGAGAGATGGAGGGATCATCTGAAATCATGGGAACGTTCAAGTAGAGAAGAGGATCATGGACAGAGACTGGGGAGGCATCCACAGTGAAGTGGCAGGAGAAGCCAACAATGTAAGAACCATCAAGAAACAGATGAACAGGTACAAATCCACCCAGGTCAGATACTCTCCTGAAGGCCTGATGGGAGACCAGGCACAGGTATTTCTAGTCAAATACGGCTGGTCAGGAAGGGATATGCTTTAAAAAGGATCAGTGGGGGCACACACAATGTAGAGTAAAAGAAGGGGAATCTTTCTAAGAGAAGAAGCCGCTGCCAAAGCAAAGGCCTAGAGATGGACCCAAGAATAAAGAGATGAGAAAAGCACAATGGTGTTAATGAAAGGAGGCCTCCTGGAAGTGGGAACTCATGAGGGTCCTAGCCAAGTCTCATGCCCCAGACCTGGTGGCTTCTTAGCTGTGTGACCTGAGCACTGTGGGCCAGAGGAAGGAAGGAAGCGCTGCCAGGAGGCCGAGGACAGGAGGCAGGCACCATGTGAACCAACATGTTTACAGAGCCATTTCTGGGTTGTTGGGGAACTGGAAACAGTTACATGGGGCTGGTCTCTGCACAGCTCAAACTACCAAGAAGGGGAAAGCCATGAAATGCCACTGATACCAAGAACCAAAAGGAACAGGAAGAGTGCAAAGATCCAGGGGGGACTTACAGAAAATGGGGCAGAGCCAGGAAAATAAAAGACACAATGATAACAACACAAATAGAAATCAAGATTAAATGCTGTGCAATTATAATGATTGTGCTTATTTCCAGAGAAGAGAGAAGAATGCACTTTCTTCCTTTGAAGAACTGGGTGACTATGGACATGGACATCCCCTATTCTAAGCTCCCTCCCTACCCTGAAATCCTCTGTTCTCAGGCCCCTCCCAGCCCTGACATTCCTTGTTCTCAGGCCCTCCTAGCCCTGATATCCCCTGTTCTCAGGCCCTTCCCAGATCTGACATCCCTTGTTATCAGGCCCTCCCAGCTCTGACACTCTTTGCTCTCAGGTCCCTAACTTTCTAAGTTGCTCACAGTCCCCTTACTAGGCCCTCCCATCCTGGGGCCTGCCCACCCCAGGAAAGAACATTTACAAGGTGTTGCTGAAGCTGGGCTACATTTTGGTCTGCCCAATCAGACAAGGCTCTTTGGAATCACTGCCATTTCTTCTGTGCCCAAGGGCTCCCAGGGCATCTCCATGTCAAGTCCAGTCAGCAGGCTCCTGTGTTTGTGCCATTTTGCATTAAGGCTTCCTGTTTACTCCAGCCCAGAGAGCTCAGCCTCAGCCCAGATTCAGTCTGAAGGAGAATCAGACTGCTCATTAATGTCAATGAGCTTCTCCACCACCATGATTAAGCGTTACTTAGCATGAAATAAATTCTCTGAAAGCAGGGCAAATTGGGGGAGGGGGGTCTTAATAGCAACTGGAATCACTGGATGAAGGAGGAGAAAGCTGGCTTAAGTGCAGTGATGTGAGGAGGTGGTGATACAAGGCACACATCCTCAGGAAAGAGCTCCAGGTTCAACTTCCCTTGGGTGATGACACTTACGTAGTCTACGCAGGTACAAGATACAGTATTTCAGGGAATCCAGAAAATGTCAGAGCTCAGAGAGTTCTTAGAACAGGGAATGCCAGGGCTAGGAGGGGCCATAGAACAGAGCCTGTCAGAGATGGGAGGGTCCTTAGAACTGGGGATCTCAATATGGGGAGGGGCCTGAGAACAGGAAATGGCAGTGATGGGAGAGGCCTCAGAGACAGGAGGGGCATTAGGATAAAAGATACAGCACAGAACACAAGGAGGGATGACAGAACACAAACTTGTCCAGTCTATTAGAACCAGAAGGATTCTCAGCACTTAGAACACTGAATGCCTGAGGGCATCAGGAAGGGACATCAGAACATAGAACACAGACCAAGAGGGCTGGGAGGGCCATTCTTCTCACTGAGCAGATCAGAAGCAGAGAGCTCAGAAGCCCCCACTGAGGCACAGCCAGAGCTGGGCTTTTAATTTGAAGGCATTTCTAAGATTTTCTTTGCATCCCTAGTCATTTCCCCCTTGTTTCCGACAGCTAATCTAATGCATTTCTCTGGGCTGGCCAGCGCAGATGAGGGGTTAACACATCATTAGCTGACTGCAACACTGGAGGCAGTTTCTACATGGAGGGGGCACCCTCAGGGAAGGCCACACACTGAAATCAGGTGAGTGGGAGCCTGAGTGTCTACCAAGGGATTCTCGATGTCCTCCTCCAAGAATGCCTTCCTTTCTTCTCTGGTCTGGAACCTGGGGGGCTCGGGGTCTTCATGACTGCTCAGCACACTGTGAAGAGGACTAGTCTGCCTAGGTTAGGTCTTCATCAGTCTGTCTGTCTCCTTGTTTCTCCCCATCTCTCCGTCTTTCTTCTCTGTCTCTGTCTCTCTCTCCCTCCTGTGTTTTCTCCATTTCTCAAATCACTTAAGTAGTTTCTTCATGCTGGCTGATACATCTGTAATTCCTTCTTCAATCTGCTTTTTCTCTTTTCCCTGTTATTCACAGTTAATTGAGTAGAAAAGGCTGCTCTGTAGCCCTGAGTCCTGAGCTCTGTGTCACTGGAGGTGCCCAGGGGGCTGGAGCATGGTGGAGGGGGGGTGCCTCCCAGAAAGTCCTTGCGCTGGGCCCATGGCCTCTGAATCCTTAGTCAGGCTCTTTGTAAGGAAATGCCACTCATGAGCTGACACCACTCCCAGAGGCAGCCTAGAAGACCTGAGTTAATAAGAATGATGATAATAGCCAAAAGCACTTTACACACAGTATTGTGCTTGAGCCCTACAATCACCCTGGGAGGGTAGGTTCTGTTGTCCCCATTTTACAGAGGAGGAAACTGAGTCATAAAGAGGGGAAGGGACTCACCCAGGGTCAAGCAGCTCATTAGTGTCTGAGGCAGGATTCAAACTGAGTCCGAGTCCCTGTGCACTGCACCACTGGGCTGTCTCTGGGTTCTAAGCTAGGCACACCCTCCTCCTATGTGCTGTGCGACCCAGGGAGAATCACTTCACTTCTCTGGTACCAAAATGAACTTTCTTTTCCTGACCAGGAACATATAGAGCTAGCACCAGACCTGTGCTCTCCACTCTGTTAGGCAGGCAGGGCTTTCTCACTCACAAATACTGGTGAATCTAGTCACACACTTGTCTAGCAAAACTCACAAAGGGCTGCAGGGAACCCAACATGGCTAGAGGTTCAAGTGCCCCAGACCAGCTGAATTCTGAGGTCCCTCCAACTCTGAGATTCTATGGGGTCAAGTGACAAGGAGTATAAGTATAAGGACAAACTTGCTCAGAACCATAACTGTCCCAAAGTGGAAGAGGTTACATTGGAAGTAGCGAGGTCCCCATCTCCAACGTGACTGGAGGAGGAACTATCGGGTCAAAGACACTCCAGAGGAGATTCTAGCTTCACTTGGAGATTGAATTGAATAATCTCCAACTATGCCCAGCTCTGAGAGTCTGGGACCCCACACTGCATGCTATTTGATGATATGAATTTGTGAAGACACCGATGATGATGACAATAAAGAGCTTGCTGTCTTTGCAAAGGATCTGGAAGAAAATTAAGGTGCTTCAGCAATGGACACGGAGCCATTACTTTCCTCAGTGTCCTCATCAAGCAGAACCAAGCACCTTATCCGTGATACTACACAGGAATGGCTGCATGGAGCTCAAATTCATCTCATATCATAAGGATTATAATGGAAACATAAATTTTAATACCACAATCCATATTTTACCAGATTCCATTTGCATGGGCACAGCACAAGTGACTATTGAGCATGGTCTGTAGACGAAGTGTCTTGGTGCTCTGAAGGTGCCTGACTCCCATCAGGGTCCGATGAGGAGCTCGACAAAAGTCACCGCGATGGAGAGTGATGCAGGTCTTCAGTTCAGAAAGTCCCATTTCTTTCTCAAAGAAACAGGCAGCATGGAATAGTTACTAGGCCACAGAACCTGGAGTCAGGAGGACCTCAGTTCAAATCCTGATCCAAATACTTACTAGTTGTGAGACACAGCCAGTAACTGGGAAATAGCAAAATAAACAAACATATGATAAGATGCAGATAATTTAACCTGTGGTTTTCTAAGCCACTTAATGCCTCTGTGCCTCAATGTCCTCATCAGGAAAATGGCCCCAAAGAACCCTTTTAGCTCTCAGTTCATGATCCTAAAAATTTATAACTTCCACACGGAGAGGCACAAATCTAAAAATTAGTCTGGGTTAAATGCAAAGAGAATTTAGAGTCAATGAATGTCAGAACTGGGAGGGATAAAACACAGCACAGAGAAAGTCAGAGCACACAGAATGCAGAACGTCAAGGTAGGGAGGGACACATGTGTATGTGTGAATCAATCGATCAATCACTAAGCGTTTGTCAAGTGTCTCCTCTGTGCCAGTCACTAAGGTAGGGCTGCGGACAGTGACTGTCCTCAAGGAACGAGCATTGGACCTGACAGAAACAACATGGGCACAGAGGATAATAGGTACATATATGTGCAATATACATGTATGCATGTGTGTGTATAATTCACAGTAATGGGGGCCAGGGGTGGCACTAACAAGAGGGAGAATCAAAAACAGCCCCTGGAAGGAGACAGTCCTTGAACTGGGATGTGGGAGGAACCAGAAGGGTATAAGAACTAAGAGAATACAGACGCAGGCATACCATACAGAACATGCCAAGTGCCTGGTGAGAGAACAGGCAGGAAAGACGACAGGGTGCCATGGCAGGGAAGGACATCCACAGCCTGTGACGGTCTGGAAAGACCTAGACAAGGAGATGAGCCTGAGCTGAGCCTGAAGGAAGAGCCAGGGATTCTGGGGAGAGGATGGAGGCAGGGGCTCTCAGAGAGTGGATTAAACAGAGGACAGCAGGAGAGTCATGATTCCAGCTCCCAAAGACATCCTAAGGCACCCACCTCTAAGCTGACTCCCTCATGAGTGTTCTAGAGCAGTGGGGCCCAACACAAATGCAAACAGATGCCACTTAACCTCATAAGGATCCCTGCAGGCACACAGTGGCTTAGAAAACCACATGTTAAATTATCTGTGTCATCATATTTTTATCGATTTTACTATTTCCCAGTTGCATTTTAATCCAGTTCAGGCCACACTCGGGAGTGTTGCAGACTGCGTATTTGACACCCTTGGTCTCAAGTCCTTGACAGTTTATGTTGTTTTGTGTTCTAAAACCTGTCCTGGAGTTCACATCTCGTTGCTCTATGAAGTGTAATGAAATTCTTCCTCTTGCCCACCAATGACTAACTTTGTAGGGCCACCTGTAAGCTAAAAAATTACTCAAGGAAGGAGAAAATAACACAGAAAATCAACTTTCAGACCTGTAGAAAAAAGGGCAAAATCTCCGAGGAATTCTGGAGCCAGTCTCACTCGAAGAGGACAAGGTGGAGTGAAACCCTACTCAATAGAGTCTCACCACTGCATATCCTAGGACTCCATCTTTAGTATTCTACAAGCCAAGAGAGCCAAGTGTGAACTTCAGTTCTAACATGGAAAGTGGGAACACACTTCCACATCATGAGCTGTTCAGTGTCTTCATCTGTGAAGGATGACAATGATCTGTCCACCACATGACTGGCAGGGCTGGCATCAAAATGGAATGCCAATAGAGATATAAAGTGCTTTCCATAAGTTTCCATGCAGACAGACATGGGGTTATTATCAGCATCATTACTGAGAAATTTAAAGCAGCAAGGGGGGAGCAGGAGGGCCACAGGGATTGGCACCAAGGCTCACCTCGGTCCAGTGCTGGTTTGGATACTTTCTGGTTATGTGACTGAACAAGTGAATTCATCACTCAGGGTCAATGAAACGTAGATAAAAATGCTTATGTGTGAATGGATTTCATCTCTTTGGACCTCAGTTTCCAAAGATCCTTCTGGTCCTAGAACTGTGATCCCATGAGGCTGACAGATGACATCTAGTCAAAACCCAAAGAACTCCATGACATAGGGCCTTGAGGCCTACCATGTGCTTTACAAACATTCTCTCTCTTGATCTTCATGAAAGCCCCGGGGAGGAAGAGCCTACAGCTGTTATTAGCCCAGTGTCACAAGGGAAGAAGAAGCTGATCTTCAGAGAGGCTTAGACACTGGCCAGGGTCACACAGCTGGTCAGCTACAGAGGCAGACATAGCCCTGAGTCTGCACTTAGAGTTCAATACACTAACCCCAAGTCACCATAGCTTCTAAAATATCACAAGGAGTGGACACAGGGCTCAGAGCTGATGGTGGCTTATGTGGCCACTCCCTACCAGACTGAGGGTCACTCTTCCTGCCCACACCTTCTCTTCCTGGGCATCATCCATCTATATCTTCCCACTATCCTGCCCAGAAGTCCTACTCAGTGTGGGAAGGCTTTCCTGCTGGTCACTCACTGACACTGGGACTACCCAGCTGTTCTCCCTCAATCTCACTTGGGTTCAAAAACAACTTCACAAGTACAAGGAGGCAGAAGCAAGCTTGCAGCAGCTATGTGGAAAAGATCTGGGCACTGTCATGGCCTTCAGACTCAAAACCAATCAGGGAGAACAGAGCAGCTGATGTTGCAAGGGCAGCTAAAACAGAAGGTGAAGTCTGATCAGGTACAGCGGGCAGAAGGAAGGGGAGCAACCCCGCTTATGTGCATTTGTCATATTAATAATCCCACATTTTAAACAGATTCTTGTGTCCTTCTAGCTCTAAACTCTGGTTCCTGCTGTGTACTTAACTGTTCCACCCCAGCCAGGCTGCTGCTGCCTTAGCACCATTTCAGATGAAGATGGGGGCTTCTCTACTGAATGGGCATACAAGAGGACAAGGCACCAGCTCATCAATGGCTCTGGGTCAAGCAGGAAAAAAGAGGGAAGAGACTCAACCTGTGCTTCATGCATAGGAGAGGGAACCTGCCCTCACAGAAAGGGCAAGAGGAGGGCACAGGAGCACAGAAGTGGGTCCCTAAGGGTCGCACTCTCAAGAAAGAGGGTCCCGTACTAATGTGTCACTAAAAGAGCTCTCCTTCAGGGGGACAAATCAATGTCTTTTAAAAAAGACTGGCTCACGGAGCGCTGCCTAGAACATGGCAGAAGGCTTGGAATCCACAACTGGATGGAACTTGCCCAGAAAGATCAGTCACATCCAAGTGACCGGACAGTTGGGGCAGTCTGACTGCAGCAACTGCTGTTGGCAAGCTGGCCTGCCTGCATGGTCTAAGGAGTCAGCACAGTACCTAGTGCCAGCAGGAAATGGGACCATGGTGTAAGCCAGGCGAAAATGGGAGAGGAAAGAGTCTGATGGGGAATCCGGCCCAGCAAACGGCTCAGCCGCTCAGTCTTTTTGGGTCTCGGTCCACAAATCTGTCAAATGGAAACATAGTACTTGCAGTTGCTGACCCAAAAGTTGCTTCACAAGTGTTTTACAAACATGAAAGCCTTTGAGACATAGGAGCTATTATTCATGCAAGCACAGCCCATAAGGCAGGTGGGGGTACAATGGAAAGAGCCAGGAAGGCCTGAGTTTGAATCTCACCTCAGATATGTGCTAGCTGTGAGATTCTGGGTAAGTCACTGAACCTTTCTCTCAGCCTCAATTTCCCCCTCTCAAAGTCCACAAGCACGTATTGAGCAACTTTTCTGTGCCAGAGGCTATGCTGAGCACTGGTAAAAGGCAGTCCCTGCCCTCCCAGTGCTCCCAGTGTCACAGACAAGAAGGGACACACAAGACAGTTAGGATGAGCTGGGAAGGGTCCTTGGAAGGAAGGCACAAGCATTCAGGGGCCTGGGGAAGGTTTTGTGACCTTTTGAAAGGGGAGGCTTGGGCTGAGTCATAAAGGCAGCCCAGGAAGCCAGGAGGGAGACAAGAGAGGGGAGCATTCTAGGCCACAGGAGGGGGGAGCGTTTAGGCCAGGGGAGGGGGGGCATTCTAGGTCAGGGGACCCACCTACTACTCAGGGATGCTGGGAACACTGAACAAAATGACATGTGTAAAGCACTTTGCAAACCTCACAGCAGTACATAAATGCTAGCTATTAAATAGCACTGAGCAGGGAAACATTACAGCAAGGTATGCCTGAATTTGAAATTCTATAATTATTTGAAGAAAAATCAAATGATAACTTGGTTAAAACTTTAACAATACTGCACAGTCCTGGGAAAAGATATCTGTACCATCTGTACCAGAAATGGAGGCCTAGGGTTATACCCTGATAAATATTTAAATATGGTTTCTGTGTGAATCAATACAATCAAATGTAACCTTGACCTTGAATTTGTTTGAGGGGAAGTAAGCTGGCTCAGTGAGTCAGCACACTGGACCCACAGGAAAGAAAGCCAAGATCTCATCTGGGCTTCCTCATTAACTCATCATGCGACACCAGAAAAGAGAATCCTCTCTGGGCCTCAGTCTGTACGCCTGGGAAGGCAGGGCACAGACCAGGATGGCTCTTGTGCTCACGGCCTGACCTCCTGTTGAGCCTTTAAACATGGGGATGGACTCAGAGCCAGGAGAGTGAGGCTAAAGTCCTGCCTTGTAGGCTCGGGCAGCCTTGGGCATCACACTAAATCTCTGACCTTCAGTTTCCTCATCTGTAAAACCAGGATAGGAATACCTTTGACACCATCTTCACATACTAGGCGAGAGCAAATGAGCTCATTTCTGCACAAGCTAAGACAGGACGCTCCCAAGCCCTGCACCCTGTAACAACGGGCTGTGACAGAATTCAATGTGAATCACTGTCCCCACTCTAGGACACTAGAGTGTGCCTGGAACACCATAGGAAAAGACATAAATGTAGTCATAATACAGTTAAGTCACTATTCAATCATTCCAGTCCTGTCCCCAGACCCTCCATGGCCCCATTTGGGGCTTTTTGGCAGGGACACTGGAGCAGTTTGCCATTTCCTTCTCCAGCTCATTTTACAGAGGAGGAAACTGAGGCAAATAGGGTGAAGTGACTTGCCCAGGGTCACACTGCTAGGAAATGTCTGAGGCCATATTTGAACTCAGGAAGATGAGTCTCCCTGAATCCAGGACCAGCACCCTGTGCACTATGGCTCCCCCTGTTAATACATGTTTATCGAATGAATGAACATTTCCTTCTGTTCCCCCTCCCCCTTCCTTCCCTACTGAGGCTCACTGCCCTCCTTTGCTAGAAAAGTAAACAAGGGGATTGGACAAAGAGTTGTTAGAAAAATAAACTGCCCCGCTTCTAATGTCACTGTATCCCCCAAAGTGGAAAAGAGGCTACTCACCTCCCACATCGCCATCATCATCTTTATATACAGGACCTTTTAGGAGCCTGGCATTATGCTAAGTACTATAATCATTTGGTCCTTACAACAACCCTAGAAGGTAAGTCCTATTATTATTCCCATTTTACAGATGAAGAAACTGAGGCAGGCAGAAGACAGTCACACAGCTGCCAAGAGTCTAAAGCTGATGGCCCATCACTATTCCTCCTCTCTCCCTCCACACTCCAGCCACTCTGCTATTAGCCAACATAGAACTCCATCTCCCACCTCTGAACCTTAGCCTAAGCTGTTCCCTCCTCACCACTGTCTCTGGGAACCCTTGCTCACTTCAAGGCTTGGTTCAGGTGCCACTTTCCTCCAGAGGCCTTTGCTGCTTGTTCTCCTTCCCCAGTCATTCTGTACAGGACCTGAATCTAGCCATCTGTGAATGGGGTATCTGTCTTTAGCTCTCAGAAAGAGAAGACACCTAACCCAGGGCCTGCCATAGGAAGGGCTTAATCAATGCTTGCAGTATGAATGACAGAACATAGAATGTCAGGGTGGGGACAGAACTGGGAATACAGAACAAGGACTGTCAGAGCTGGAAGGAGCCTTAGAACAGGAAGTGGGAGGGGGAACAGAAGGAAATAATCATTCATTCACTCAGTAAACACGCATTAAGTGCCTACTGTGTGCTGACTCCATGCTGAGCACAGGACAGATTCCACATCAATCCCAGAGGAAAGGAGCTTGCAGAAGGCCACAGACCAGCAGAGCAGCAGCATGGGGGCCAGAACCGCAGGCGCTCACTATGCACAGCAGAACCAGGACCCCCCTCTTGTTGGCCATAGAAAACACCAAGGATGGGGCAGGGTCAAGATGGAGAAGTAAAAGCAGGAACTTGCTGAGCTCCTGCTCAAACCACCTCCAATACCTGCAAATTATGACTCTAAACAAATTTTGGAGCTATAGACCCACAAAGTGACAGAGAGAAACAAATCTCCCAATGAAGGCAGCCTGGCAGGCCGGCAGGAAGGGGCCATCACACCAAGCTGGGAGCCAAGCAAAGTCCCACCTGAATCGCCTGAGCCTGGGGTGGCCCCAACCAGCAGCACATACCAGGCAGAGTAGACTTCAGAAGAGTGAATCACCAGCAGCTGTGGCGGTTTCTAGAATTATTGACCCATAGATGCTAAGGACAAACTGAGAGGTCAGTACAGTGTGGACTCTGGGAACCAGGAGTCCAGGAGTGTGGTCTGGCCTTTGCACCACTGGAGGGAGAAGTGGCTGAGGGATGGTGGCCCTGCAGCCACCACCACGTGGCTGCTTCAGAGCTCCTGGCATGCAGATTGTAGGGGGACCAAGCAATCAGTCTGAGGGGTAATCACTTGTGATTTAACTTGCTTGGATCTGGATCACTGTCTAGGGTGGAAGTCCTGAGGTGCGTAAACAGTTTGCCAGAGCTTGTGGAGGCTTCAGAGAGGGCACCCAACTAATAGCTCTAGCAGCTGAGAAAACCCCAGTGATTAAGGACAAAGCTCCCATCTCTGGTAGCAGAGTTCCACTGTGGCAAAAACCTCAAAAGTCAAGTAATTGAGTGGCAACATGAGCAAGCAAAGCAAGCACAGCAGTCTGACTTTACAGTCATTTTGGGGGCACAGAAAGTATCAAAGCATGGAACAGGAGGAAGAAAAAGAAGTCAGGACTCCCGCACCAAAAGCTTCCAAGGAAAATACAAGCTGGTTGCAGGCCATAGAAGACCTTAAAAGAAGGATTTTGAAAACCAAATAAGAGAAGGAGAGGAAAAATTGGGAAGAGAAATGAGAATGATGCGAGAAAATTATGAAATGAGAGTCAACAGCCTGACTGAAGAAAATAACACCTTAAAAAACAGACTGACTCAAATGGCAAAGGAGGCTCCAAAAGGCAATGAGGAGAAGAATGCTTTAAAAAGCCAAATCAGCCAGATGGAAAAAGAATCTCAAAAGCTCACTGAAGAGAATCATTCCTTCAGAATTAGATTGGAGGAAATGGAAGCTAGTGACTTTATGAGAAACCAAGATACTATTAAACAGATCCAAACAAATGAAAAAATAGGGGGCAATGTGAAATATCTCATGGGAAAAACCACTAACCTGGAAAATAGATCCAGGAGAGATAATTTAAAAATTACTGGACTACCTGAAAGCCATGATCAAAAAAAGAACCTAGAAATCATCCTTCAAGAAATTCTCAAAGAAAACTGCCCTGATGTTTTAGAACCAGGGGGCAAAATAGAGGTTGAAAGAATCCACTGATCACCTTCTGAAAAAGATCTCAAAAAGAAAACCCCTAGGAATATTATAGCCAGGTTCTGGAATTCCCATATCAAGGAGAAAATATTACAAGCAGCCAGGAAGAAACAATTTGAATATTGTGGAAACACAATCAGGATAACACAGGATCTGGCAGCTTCTATACTGAGTGATCGAAGGGCTCAGAACATGATATTCCAGAGGTCAAAGGAGCTGGGATTAAAACCAAGAGTCACCTACCCAGCAAAACTGAGTATTATGTTTCAGGGGAAAATGTGGTCATTCAATGGAATAGAGGACTTTCAAGCATTCTTGATGAAAAAATCAGAGTTGAATAGAAAATTTGAGACTCAGATACAAGAAGCAAGAGAAGCATGAGAAAGTAAACAGGGAAAGGAAATCATAAGGAACTCATCAACATTGAACTATTAATATTCCTACTTGGAAAAACAATAATTGTAACTTGTGAAACTTTTCTCAGTATGAGAATAGTTGAAGGGAATAGAAATATATATATATATGTATATATATGCATATGTATATATATATGTCTACATAGGAGGGCATATGGGCATATGAATACATATGTGAATGTGTATATATATATGTATACAGGTATACATAGAGGGCACAGGACCAATTTAATAGGAAGGGATAATACTCAAAAGGTGAAATTAATAGATGAGAGAGGAATATAATGAGAGGAGATGGGGAGAGACATTATTGGGTAAATTATCTCATATAGAAGAGGCAAGGGAAAACTGTTACAATGGAGGGGAAGAACAGGAAGGCAAAAGGGAATGAGTCAACCTTACTCTCATTGAATTTGGCTTAGGGAGGGAATGACATACACACCAAGTAGGGTATCTCACTCCACAGGAGAGTGGGGGGGAAGAAGATGAGATGGGGGCATGATGGAAGGGAGGACATGTTGGGGAGGAGGGAATGTAGAAGCACCCACTTTTGAAAAGGGACAGGATCAAAGTAGAGAATAGAACAAGTGGGGGTGGGATAGGATGGAAGGAAATATAGTCAGTCTTTCACAATATATCCACTATGGAAATGTTTTGCATAGCTACACATGTACAATCTATATTGAATTGCTTATCTTCCCAGTAAGGGTGGGTGATGAGGGAGGAAGGGAAAGAATCTGGAATTCAAAATTTTAAAATCAAATGTTTAAAGATATATACTATTATTATTATTTTACATGCAACTTGGAAATAAGATATATAGGCACTGGGGCATAGAGATCCACCATGCCCTACTGGAAAGTAGGAGGGGATATGGGAGAAGATGTGGGAGAGAGCAGATTGGGGGAGGGGATATTGAGTGGGATTGCTGTTTGGGGGTGGTGGGTAGGGGAAATATGGGGAGAAAATTTGTAACTCAAAATCTTGTGGAAATGAATGATGTAAACTAAAAAAACATAAAATTAAAAAATAATAAAGAAACCATTTTAGTACTGTGGAAACATAATCAGGATAACACAAGATCTAACAGCTTCTACATTATGGGATTGAAGGGCTTGGAATATGATATTCCAGAGGTCAAAGGAGCTAGGATTAAAACCAAGAATCACCTACCCAGCAAAACTTAGTATTAATGCTTCAGGGGAAAATATGGTCATTTAATGAAATAGAAGACTTTCAAACATTCTTGATGAAAAAAACAGACCTCAACAGAATATCTTAGTTTCTAATACAAGAAGCAAAAGAAGCATGAGAAGGTAAACAGGAAAAAGAAATTATAAGGAACTTATTAAAGTTGAACTATTTACATTCCTACATGGAAAAACGATAAATGTAACTCATGAGACTTTTTCTCAGTATGAGGATAGTTGAAGGGAATATGTATGTGTGTGTATATGTATGTATACATACGTGTATATATAGGAAGGTATATGTGTGTATAAATACATATGTGAATGTGTGTATACATAGACAGAGGGCACAGGATCAGTTAAATAGGAAGGGATGATATTTAAAAAATAAAATCAAGAGGTGAGAGAGGATATATTGGGAGAAGGAGATAGGGAGAGATAGAATAGGGTAAATTATCTCATATGAAAGAGAAAACTGTGGGGGGCAGAGCCAAGATGGTGGAGTAGAAGGACGACCCTCCCACGGCTCCCGCTTCCACCCTCCCCAATCCATGTAAAAAGGGGACTCTAAACAAACTTTGGAGCTGTGGAACCCACAAAATAACACAGAGAAACTAACCTCCCGCTGAGAACAGCCCGGCAGGCCAGCAGGAATCGGCCAGCGCAAGGCTCTGGGAGCCGAGCCCAGCACCACGCTGAGGCTTTAGCCCCAGGGCGGGCCTGACCAGCCGCCAGCCAGAGGGACTCCAGATCAGCAGCAGCTGTGGCCTTTCCAGATTTATCAATACATAGATGCGAAGGACAAGGTGAGAGGCCAGTTCAGTCTGGACTTTGGGACCCAGTAAGTGGGAGTGCATGGCTTTTACCCCCCGGGGCGAGAAACCGCTGAGACGCCAGCACAGCCTGCCAGCACTGTGGAGGCTTCAGCCCCTGGCCTGCAGAGTGTAGGGGGACCAAGCACCAGTCTGAGGGGTAATAGCTCTTGCTTTAACCTGCTTGGATCTGGATTGCAGTCTAGGGTGGAGGTCCTGGGGTGTGTGTCCAGCTTGCCAGAGCGTGTGGAGACCTCAGAGAGGGCACCCATCTAATACCTCCGGCAGCTGAGAAAACCCCAGCGTTTGGGACGAAAACTCCCCTGTCTGGTGGCAGAGTCCTACTGTGGCAAAAAGCCCAAAAGTCAAATCATTGAGTGGCAAAATGAGCAGGCAAAGGAAACAAAGCAGACAGAAGATTCCAACATTACACTCCTATTTTGGGGATAAGAAGGAGCAAGGCATGGAACAGGAGGAAATCAGTGAAGTCAGAACTCCCACACCAAAAGCTTCAAAGGAAAATACAAGCTGGTTACAGGCCATAGAGGACCTTAAGAAGCAGATAAGAGAAGTGGAGGAAAAATTGAGAAGAGAAATGAGAACAATGAAAGAAAATTATGAAATGAGAGTCAACAGCCTGACTGAAGAAAATAATACCTTAAAAAACAGACTGACTCAAATGGCAAAGGAGGCTCAAAAAGGCAATGAGGAGAAGAATGCCTTAAAAAGTCGAATTTGCCAGATGGAAAAAGAATCTCAAAAGCTCACTGAGGAGAATCATTGCTTCAGAATTAGATTGGAGCAAATGGAAGCTAATGACTTTATGAGAAATCAAGATGCTGTTAAACAGATCCAAACAAATGAAAGAATAGAAGGCAATGTGAAATATCTCATGGGAAAAACCACTGACCTGGAAAATAGATCCAGGAGAGATAATTTAAAAATTATTGGACTTCCTGAGAGCCATGACCAAAATAAGAGCCTGGAAAGCATCCTCCATTAAGTTCTCAAAGAAAACTGCCCTGATGTTTTAGAACCAGAGGGCAAAATAGAGGTTGAAAGAATCCACCGATCACCTCCTGAAAAAGATCCCAAAAAGAAAACTTGTAGGAATATTATAGCCAGGTTCCAGAATTCCCAGATTAAGGAGAGAATATTACAAGCAGCCAGGAAGAAACAATTTGAATATTGTGGAAACACAATCAGGATAACCCAGGATCTGGCAGCTTCTACACTGAGGAATCAAAGGCCCTGGAATGTGATATTCCAGAGGTCAAGGGAGCTGGGATTAAAACCAAGAGTCACCTACCCAGCAAAACTGAGTATCATGTTTCAGGGGAAAATATGGTCATTCAGTGGAATACAGGACTTTCAAGCATTCTTGCTGAAAAAACCAGAGTTGAATAGAAAGTTTGACATTCAGATACAAGAAGCAAGAGAAGCATGAAAAGGTAAACAGGGAAAAGAAATCATAAGGAACTTATCAAAGTCGAACTATTTTTTTTTTGAAGCAATTGGGGTTGAGTGGCTTGCTCGGGATTGCATGGCCTGTTGTTGTTTCTGGGTGTTGTGCTGGGTGTCTGGGCCCGGATTTGATCCGGGTCGTCCCGGCACTGGGGCCGGTGCTCTTGCTTGCTGAGCCACCTGGCCAAAGTTGAACTATTAACATTCCTACATGGAAAAACAATAATTGTAACTTATGAAACTTTTCTCAGTAGTTGAAGGGATTAGAAATATGTGTGTGTGTGTGTGTGTGTGTATATATATGTCTTTATATGAGGGTATGCGGGCATATGAATACATACATATGTGAATGTGTGTATATACATTTACAGGTATACATAGATAGAGGGCACGGGACCAATTTAACAGGAAGGGATGATACTTAAAAGGTGAAATTAAGAGATGAGAGGAATATAATGAGAGGAGATGGGGAGAGACAGAGTGGGGCAGCTATCTCATACAGAAGAGGCAAGGGAAAATGGTTACAATGGAGGGGAAGAATAGGAAGGCAAAAGGGAATGGGTCAACCTTACTCCTATTGAATCTGGCTTGAGGAGGGAGGGAAATACACACTAAATAGGGGATCTCACGCTCCAGGAGAATAGGGGGGGAAGGGGATGTGAGGGGGGATGATGGAAGGGAGGGCAGGCTGGGGGGGAGGGAAGTTGGAAGCACCCACTTTTGAAAAAGGACAGGATCAAAGTAGAGAATAGAACAAGTGGGAGGTGGGATAGGAGGGAGGGAAATATAGTCAGTCTTTTACAATACATCTACTATGTTATTGTTTTGCATTAGCCGCACATGTACAACCTATACTGAACTGCTTGTCTCCCCAGTGGGGGTGGGTGGCAGGGGGGGAAGGCAATGAATCTGGAATTGAAAGTTTTAAAATCAAATATTCAAATATATGTATATATATATATATGTATATATATATATATATATATGTGTGTGTGTGTGTGTGGGAAAAAAAAAGAAGTGAATCTGACAGCTAAAGCAGAATTCTAGCTGAGTGAGATTAGGACCATTAATTGGATATTCTCTCAGTTGCTTCATTTAAAAAGGATAAATGCAAATTCTGTCTTAAAAAAAAAAAAGAAAACTGTTACAATGGAGGGGAAGAGCAGGAAGGTGAAAGGGAATGGGTCAACCTTACTCTCACTGAATTTAGCTTAAGGAGGGAATAAAATACACACTCAAATAGGTATTTTACCCTACAGGAAAGTGGGGGGGGGAAGGGGATAAGAGGGGAGATGACAGAAGGGAGGGCAGATTGGGGGAAAAGGTAGTTAGAATCAAACACCTTTCAAAAGGGACAGGGTCAAAGTAGAAAATAGAATAAGTGGGGGGTGGGATAGGATGGAGGGAAATATAGTTAGTCTTTCACAATATATTGAATTGCATGTCCTCCCAGTGGGGGTGAGTGAGGAGGGAAGAAGGGAAAGAATCTGGAAATCAAAGTTTTAAAAACAAATGTTAAAAAATTGTTTTTACATGCACCTGGGAAATAAGATATACAGGCACTGGGATACAGAAATCCATCTTGACCTACAAGAAAGTTGTTGGGGGGGCATGGAGGAGATTTAAGAGAGAGCAGATTGGGGGAAGTGGTATTCAGTAGGCTTGCTATCTTGGGATGGGGGTAGGGGAAGGTCTGGGAGAAAATTTGTAACTCAAAATCTTGTGAAAATGAATGTTGGAAACTAAAAATAAATAAATAAATCGGAAAAATAAAAGAAAACATAAAGGAACCAGAGAAATGTGTGAGAAGGCACAAAGGAACCACCCAGCCTTCCTGCCCCACTTGGTGCCCCGTGAAGGTGTGCTCACTCTGGGGAGCTCTGGACAGAAGCCCTCTCCCTGAAGGCCTTGGCTGCACACCACCCATTGGAGGGAGAGCTGGGAGAGGGCCCAGCTCGCACCCCTCATCACCTTCTACGAGGCAGCTGGGATGAGCATTGTGGGACCATCCCGTTAACAATTCTCTTTGTTCCCTACAAAGTGGCTAAGTGAGAAATCATCTCTCTCTCTCTAGGAGGTTGATACTGGAATGCTAACATTTAAGGACATTCCAAACTTAGGTTACCCATGAGGCAGTTCACAGAGTCTTTGCAACCCAGGATATCTCTCCTCTCCAGCTAGAAGCTACATCCTTAGGACAAGCTTCCCGAGAGAACGCAAATCTACCTTTCTCTCCATTGGAGGTATGGTTTAAGAACAACGTTCTTTGATTCCCCTCTCTGGCCAGGCGGGCATGCATAGGGCACCAGCTGGCCATACCTCTGGCGCCGGCTTCTGCTGCACTTTCCTGTTTTAGAGAGGGTACCACCACCATCCTTTCAGTGCATAGGAGTAGTAATAGTTAGCACCATGTGCCAGGCACTGTGCTAAGCAGTCTTACAAATATGATCTTATTTGATTCTCACAAGAACCCTGGGAGGGTAGGTGCTGTTATTATTCTCATTTTACAGTTGAGGAAACTGAGGCAGAAAGAGATTAAGTGACCTGCCCAAGGTCAAACAGCCAGGAAGTATCTGAGGTCAGATGTGAACTCAGGTCTTCCTGCTCCCAGGTCCAGTCCTCTATCCACACCACCACCTAGCTGCGTGTCCCTCAAGTTCTCAAACTTAGAATCATCCTTAACTCTGCAGTCTCCTTTATCCCACATAGCCAAGCAATTGTCATTGATTCTGGGTGATAACACCTCTATAACATCTCTCAGTGCCATTCCCTTCTTGCACACACTCCCATCACCAGTGCAGGCATTTATTTGGGCCCTCATCTCTGTCCCTTACCTGGACTACTGCAGTAGCCTCTTGATGGGTCTCTGCCTCGGGTCACTCCCATCTCCCATCCATCCCCCACAACCTGCTGTGACTTTGGCAGAGCTCTGGCCAGAGCTCCCTAAAGCACCAGCTAGTTCCCCAAGACCTCTGAACTGTGCACAAACTCCTCAGTTGGGCTTGAGAAATCCTTCATGTTTTCATTCAGTTTACCTTTCCAGAGTCCTACATGATTCCCTCTCCCTCCTTCTACAATCTATCCAAACTTCTGTCTTCTTGCTGCTCCTTACGTGGGACATTCCACCCCATCTCTGTCTCTGCACCTCAGGAAACTCGACTCATGCCCCCTTCCTGCAAGAGACCTCCCCTGATTCCCCAGCTGCCTCCTCATCCAATTCACTTGTGGTCATTTTATCTATATTCTGTGCATGTGTGCATGCGTACATGCAGACAGACACACATACATACACATACACACACACTCACACACACACACCCTCCACACTACTTCCCCTCAAGAAGAATGTAAGCTTCTAAAGGTCACAGACTATTTCATTTTTGTCTTTTTAAACCTCAATGTTTATTAATTGATTGATTACAAGTTGCCATTAGCTGTTCCTGGACTGGGGTGGAGGGCAAAGAAGGGACTCTATGCTTCTTAGTCTGGAGTACAAAGGAGAAAAAGAGAAGAAGACCCAGACCTCAAGACACTGCCTTGCCCAATTCTCAGGTGCCAGCCCTCTTAGGACCCACCTCAGTCAGTGGATGCTTTAGAGGAATTTCCTCTGAATTCTCAGTAAGGTGCCAGGATACGTGCTGACTGCCATGGGAGGCATAGGCTAGCAGCCAAGTCCAAAGCCTGTAATCTCATTGAACTGATTAAGGAACTCATTAGAATGATTAGTGCCCCCTGATCAGACCCATCTTACATATGGAAATTGCTTTACATACCTTAAAACAAAATATCAGTGTCAGCTATCATCATCATCACCAACACCACCACCAGCATCAGTTCAGCCATTCTCCAACTGATGGGCAGCCCTTCAGGTTCTAATTCTTGGCCACCACAAAGTAAGCTGCTACAAACATTTTTGTACACAGGAATCCTTTTTATCTTTCTTTGATCTCTTTGGGGGGTGAGAGCACACACAGTTTAATAGCTTTGGGGGCACAGTCCCAAACTGCTCTCCAGAAGGCCTGGACCACCTGAGATCCACCAACACTGCATTAGGGCACCTGTTCTCCTGAAACTCCTCCAGATTTGTCATTTTCCCTTTTTGTCAATTTTGCCAAATCTAATAGCTGTGAGGTGCTACCTTGGAGTTGTGTAATTTGAATTTCTCTAATTATTAGTGTTTGGAACTTTGTTTTCCACATGGTTATTGATAGCTTGGCTCTCTTTCCTCTGAAAACTGCCTATTCATGTCTCTTGATCATTTAAGAATTAGTAAATAACTCTTACTCTTAGAATTTTCACTATTACCTAAATATCTTAGAAATGAGACCTCTATGAGAGAAACTTACTGCAAAGATTGCCCCTCCCCCCGGTTTCCTGCTTCTCTTCTAATTTTCACTACATTGGTTTTCTTTGGGCAAGAAGATTTTTAATTTTATGTAATTAAAATTGCAGGCAGCTAAGTGGCACAATGGATAGAGCACTAGGCCTGGAGTCAGGAAGACTCATCTTCATGAGTTCAAATCCGGCTTCAAACACTTACTACCTGTGTGACCCTGGGCAAGTCACTTCACCTTCTTGCCTCAGTTTCCTCATCTGTAAAATGAGCTGGAGAAGGAAATGGCAAACCACTCCAGTATCTCTGCCAAAAAAACCCCAAATGGGGTCACAAAGAGTTGGATGCGACTGAATAAATATAATAAATCAAACTGTCCATTTACCTCTTATGAACCTATCTCTTACTTAATAATGAACTCTTCTCCTGTCCAAAAATCTGACAGGTAATTAATCCTATCCATGCTTCTAAAAATGTTCAAGATGTCATTTTTAAAATCCCAAATCTTCTAAAATCTTTATTTCTAAACCGTGCCCATATAGAGCCTGTCTTGATACATTGTGTGAGATGTTGGTCTAGCTCTAGTTTCTGGTAGACTACCTAAGTACTTTATGAAACTTCAAATCCATAGGAAAGGAAGCTCCTGCTGCTAGGATGGGCACAAAGGCCTGAGGAAGAAGAGAGTTGTCTGCCTCATTTCACAGGCTCATTGTAGTTTAAGATCTTTGCAGCCAGGTCCTTCTAATGCCACGGCCCGGATCAGAGCAGAGCCCTCGCGCTGGCCTGGGCTGCTGGCTAGAGTGGCATCTGTCTGGTGTATCTTTCCTTTGGAACTACCTTCAGCTCCTTCTGAGGCCCCTCTGGACTTGCTCCAGCCTGGGAGGCACCAGAACCAGGATCTGCAGCAAGAAGCTCCCCCACTTTGCCCTCCTGGATGCCAGCCAGGCCATCAGTTTGCTCATTTTGGAAAGAAGTCACCTTTACTCAACATCACAAGAACTTTCTCTGCCATTCTGACAGCTCAATTTGCTCTAGGAGACAAAGCTGGGAGAGGCTGGAAAATCGCACTGTGTCAGGCCTCTGTTTGAGGAGAGGTGCTCAGCTTATGGCAGCAGTAGAGAGTCCAATAGGACTCAAAGGGCCTCGATGCAAGTTTGGATCCCACCAAAAGGTGGAATTTATTCAGTCAAATTAATTTTGTTTGAGATGCAGTAAGACAATGGGCATTGGCAAAGGTTAGCTAGGCCTTCAGGGAGCCCACAGTCTAACAGAAGAATATGTCACATGAAAAACACCCCAACTAAGGTACAAAATTAAATGGATGGGCCTAAGAGAGGCAGAAACATACTGCAGGAGGTCTGAGGGAGAAGGGAAGGCCTTCTCCTAGAGCTGACTGGGGAGGACGTCCTGAAGGACACAGCATTTGAGCTGGGCCATAAAGGAGAGTAGGAATTCAGTAGACATGGGGGAGGGAAGGCAACCAAGCATGAGGTTCAATGAGAGGGTCCACTGCTCCAAGCCGTAAGATCGACTCCCAAGCTCTCTGATGATTTTACAACATACAGATACTAAAATGGCTCAGGAGGCAAATCTCACCAGAACAAAGAATCTAAACTGGCCAGACCTCAAAGCCAGCTAGTCTTAACTCCAGGTGAACCACAGAGGCAATCCCAGAGTAGGAGTGGAAGGGATCAGTATTTGTAGTTAGCATCTGGATTTAAATCATAAACCTGCCCCTTAACACCTATCTGACCCTAAGCAAGCCATAGAACATTGCTAAACCTCAATTTTTTCACCCCCAAAAATGAAGGCATTGGATAAGATGGCCAATGAAGCCCTCTCACATTTAGAAATCCATGACCACTTGGCCTTAAGTCACAGGCCATCCATCTTACCCAGCCTGTAAAGTGACCATGATCCCTCCTACAGCAGGCTTCACTTCGACAGTTATACAGACTTCATTTGAGGATCTCTACTGAAGGGGTACCCACCAGCACTCAGGGCATCTCGTTCCCCTCTGGGACAGCTTTCGTTGTTAGGAAATTCGAGCTGACTTCCAGCTTAGGTGGGCCCCTCCCCACCCACCCCAATCTTCTGCAGGCAAACAGAACAAGGCTGATCTCTCCTCTCCTCTTCATGATGGTTCTTCAAAGATGTGCTGTGTGCTGCTGTTACTTCTGCTCTCCAAAGAACATCAGCTTCACGATGGCAAGAATGGTTTCATCTTTGTCTTTTCATGATTCCCTAGTACAGTGCCTGGAACACAGAAGGCACTCAGCAAAGGCTTATTGCAGGAATGTCCCTTCTCTGCTTCTTCTCTCCTCTTGACTAAATATTATCAGTTCCTTCAGCCTCTGAGTCCTTCCTGACCCTGGCTGCCTTTCTCTGGGCCTTCCTATTGATGTCCCTCCCAAATGCAGGGCCTAGATGTGGTCTGACCAAAGCGAAGGACAATGGCACTCTTGCTTTCTTTGTTCCAGGCATAAGCAAACTTCATGCAACCTAAGATCACGCTAGCAACTTGGCCACCACATCACACAGGGAACAACTACCAAATTTGTAGTTCACTAAAGATGCCCCAATATTTTTTCAGATGAACTATTTTCTAACCATAAGCAGCCACGTATATGATTTGGCTGTAATGTACAGAGTAGAGGATGGTAAGGTAGAGCCACATGGTGAAGGGCTTTAAATACCAAATGCAGGCCCTTGCATTCGATCGAGAGGCAACAGAACTCAAGTTTGTTGAGTGGGGATAGTGACACAGTCAGACCTGCACTTGAGGAAGACCACCAAAACAATGAGGTGGAGGCTGATATGAAAAGGGGAGACTAGAAACAAGGAGAGCAATGGGAGGCCATGAGGAGGCTGTGCAGGGGCCAGGCGATAAGAGTCTGGTCTAAAATGCTGGCCCTGTCAGTGGGGAGATGCTGTGGAGGTACAAGTGATGATACCTGGCAAAGACTCACTCCCCAGGGGAGTGAGGACGATGAGGATGACGTGAGCCTGGGTAATGGGAGGGAGCAGCCTCCTCACCCAAAATAAAGTTAGGGAGAAGGGTATATTTCAGGGCAAGGTGCTCTTTTTGGTGCATTTAGAATTTGAGATGCTATGAGACATCCAGTTTCAAATGTCCACTGGTGGGTGACACAAAATTCAGCTCACAAGAAAGACTCGGGTTGACTATGTGGGCTGGGGAGTAGAGAAGAAGATCGTGTAAAATCAAGAGAAAAGACAGAGACAAAAAAGAAGCATTTATTAAGTACCTGCTCTTTGCTGGGCATTGGGCTGAGAGCCAGGGATACAATGGAAGGCAGAAAGCTGCGCCTGCCCTGAAGAAAGCATCAGGTGAACAATGTGCAGACAATGATGTTCTCCAGACAGAGGGCATGCACGGTCAGGGGCAGGTCCTCAGAGAAGACGTCAGGCAGGTGTGAGAACCAGAGGGGCCAGAATGCTGGGAAAGACAGGGGGTCGGCTGTGCCTGCCACAGAGGGAGGCCATGAGGTGGCCAGCAGAGGCAGCAGCTGAGGGGTCACAGGCCCTGTGGAGGGAGCAGCTTCAGCCCAGCTATGTGCTGGGAAGCTAGGTAAGAAGAGGAAGCAGAGGCAGTGAATGCTGGAAAGATCCTTCTAGGAATTGGGCTGTGGAATGAAGGGGAGACATAGGATGCCAGTCTGAACAGAGGGCAGGCCAGCTCCATTCACTGTCTATTCCTTCAATGATTCTGCCCAAATTATCAGTCACACCAACTGACAAAGTTGGAAGACTGAATTTTCTTCCCTTGCTTCAAAAATGGAAAAACATGCCCCTCTCCGATCCTTGGGCATCTCTCCCTTCTTGGAAAGCTTTCAAGCCACACTGCAAAAAGAATCCCCATGACTGAATTTGCAAAAGGTTGTCACTCCTGCTTGAAGACAAAGGAGAGTTCTACTTTCTGAGGCCACCTGTGGCACTCTGGGACAGCTCTGAACGTCGGGATGTGGCTGCCTCAGTTGGCCACTGCACAGCTTTCCCCACTGTGCCTCCTTCTTCCTTCTGGGGCCAAGCAGAGAAAGGCTGGCCCTTCCTGTACATAGGGTAGCCCCAGAGACACATGAATGAGGCCTTGTGCTCCTTGCCCTTCTCTTTTATGCACTAAACCACCCAGGTTCCCTCAACAAATCCTCCAATGAGCGCCACCGGAGCTTTCGTCATTCTGGAAGCCTTCTTGCAGACTGGTGTAGCAGCACCATGGATCTAGGACACTCATCTCTGAGTCAGGAAGACATCCAGTCTGGCCTTTGATGCATCTCAGCGACAGGACCCCAGGCCAGCCACTGAACTTCCCAGGGCCCAGGGGGATGAACTGGGTCGGTGGAGGTAGTTCTAAGCTCAGAGCTCCCTGCACTGCTTAAATCACGAGTCCAATCATAATCCCCAGTGTCCTCACCACATAGGACGGTTACAAGACTCCAGATGTATTTTACAAGCCGAAAAGCAGGAGACAAGAATCACTTATCATTGTCATTTGTAATGTAACGGGACTAAAAACTGCTACCATCGGATGTGCATAAAGGTTCCAACTACAGAAGATTGTGGGGGATTTTGAGATTGGCCACCTACAATACTGCTGAGGCAGAGGACTGATTGTGTGTGTGTGTGTGTGTAAGAGTGTGTGTGTATGAGTGTGTGTGAGCGTATGTGTGAGTGTGTGTACATGTGTGTATGTGTGAGTGTGTGTGCTTGAGTGTGTATATGTGCATGTGAGTGTGTGTATGTGTGTGAGTGTGTGTGTAAGTGTGTGTATATGTGTGTGAGTGTGTGTATGTGTGATTGAGTGTGTATGTGTGAGTGTGAGTGTGTGTGTGTGTGTGTGTGTGTGTGTGTGTGTGTGTGTGTGTGTGTAAGCACGGTCCCAGGCTGGGGGCAGTAATATGGTCCATGAAGGGTGTGCATGTGAGTGTGTGTATGTGTGTGAGTGTGTGTGTAAGTGTGTGTATATGTGTGTGAGTGAGTGTGTGTATGTGTGATTGAGTGTGTATGTGTGAGTGTGAGTGTGTGTGTGTGTGTGTGTGTGTGTGTGTGTGTGTGTGTGTGTGTGTAAGCACGGTCCCAGGCTGGGGGCAGTAATATGGTCCATGAAGGGTTCTGGGATGGAAGTACACTTTAACCTGATGGCAGAGGTCTTGAGATTGGGATTTCTATAATTCTTAAGACTTGCAAAATCTTTGCCAATATTATCTCATCCGAGGCTTACAACAATCCAGCAAGGTAAGTACTATTATCATACCTATTTTACAGATGAGGAAACTGAAGCAGACAGAGGTTAAGGGACTTGCCCATGGTCACACAGCTAAGAAGGGTCTAAGGTCAAATCTGAACTTAGGTCTCCCTGCCTACGGGCCCAGTGCTCCAGCCACGGTGGCACCATTACATAAATGTTGGCTATTAAAGTATTAAATTACATGGACCCTCTTAAGGAAGGACGAGTTTGTAGAAAAGGGTTCATCTCCTCTTTGAAATCTGCAAAAAGGCACAAGCAATACCCTTCTCTCATAATGAAATGAGTTCAACGGAGGGGAAAGTAAATTTTAATTGAACAGCTTTCACTGTGATCTATTGGTTTCTTTCACCTTATTCCAATTTCTCTAGGCCTAGAGTGGCCAGGATGATTTAATATACAGAGAGATTTAAACAGAATTTTTATCATTCAGCTAAATTTCTTTTAATTAACAAACACCTTTTAAGTGCCTAGACTCAGGTAACATTACGCTCCATCCAATCTTCATAAATCAGAGCCGCTCTCTGTATAATGTAGAAATTGGCTCCATTTCTCTTTGTTAGGAAAATGGGACTAGTCAAGGTGGATCAGAGGCAGATGGAGAGAGGGCCAGAGTGAGCTTCTGGGGGAAAGAGCCAAGCAGGAGACTTGGCCTGGTCCACAGCAGCAAGTGGGGCCCTGAATGGGGTGAGGGGAGGGAGGAGCTGGGGGTCTGAGCCCAGCTCTGCCACCACTTGCCAGATGTGCAGCCTCTTTCTCTGGGTCACAGTTTCCTTATCCAGAAAATGAGGAGAAAAATACCAAGCCAGATCTCCTTATGGGTGGTGTTTCCAAGCAGGAAATGTTCTCCTTTTGAGGCGGTGAAGCACGTGTTGCCTCTGTCCAGTAAGGCAGGGGCTGAATCCGCTGGGGTCCTTTTCTTCTCAGCACTCAGCACATTGGCTGGCATGCAGGAAGGGCTCACTGAGGGTTCAGCCTCACCACCTGCTTCTGCACATGCCGGGTCTCTTGGCCTGGGACACCCTTTCCCCTGTAGCTGTTCTCTCCAACTTCTGACTATCGTCTTCTTAGAAAAAGTCCCAAGCTCAGTTCCTGCAGCAAAACTTGCTACAAAGGGGCCTAATCATCCTAAACTAGTCCACAGGAACGATAGCCAAGCCAGACCCCTCATGTAACAGCTGGAGAAGCTGCAGCACAGGGAGATCACCCAGGGCAGGCATTGCGCCCAGCTTCCCTCACCAGACTGGCGGCCTCTCGGGGCCCTTCAGGAGGAATGTCAGCAGGGAACGATCACAGCAGAAGGGCAGGGGTCCTTGACTACTGACCCTGACCTAGAACACCCATCCCAGAGCACACTGGGCTCACAAAGTGCTTTTCCTTCATCATCACTTCTTTGTTGCAGCCCTTTTGAGGAAGAGCAGGAAATGTTACCAACAGCTGGGTGGTGCCGTGAGTAGAGCACCAGGCCTCCAGCCTCAGAGACCAGGTGTGTGACCCTGAGCCAGTCACTTCTGTCTGCCTCAGTTTCCTCAGCTGTAAAGTTCCTGGAACACAGCAGGTGCTTAATAAATGCTTGTTTCCTTCCCTTTGTCCCTGTCACACACAGGAGCAGACAGAGAAGGCCCAGAGAAGGGACAGCACCCTATACCAGGGTCTTAGGCTTCCCCACTCCAGCAGGCCTAGTTCTCAAAGGAGCCTGGAGGGATTCTCAACATCCATCCCAAACCCCAAACTGGGAGAGGATCTGGCCGCCCTTTTAGAAGCCTTCAGAGCCCTGCTCTGGCTTCATGAACTGCAGAAGGCCTGACATGAGACATGTGAAACCCCAGGCATGTGTCTGTCCCTGGAATGATCTCTGACCTCTCCACATGCCGCTTCCCCAATCCTAGCCAGCTGATTAGAGCTGGCCTGCAGTGCCGTGACCAGCAGAGCGGGCACCTTTGTGGAGGTGGGTTTTTCTGGCCAATGAAGCTCCTGCCACACTCAGGGGAGACTGAATCACAACCACCCCAAAGAGTTCTTTCTACTGCCGACGGTAAGCAGGCTCTCAGAGCTGCAGGGGCCTCAAAGGCACCTGGAAGCCCAGTCCAAAAGGAGTCCTGTGGGACACCTCTGTCAAGCATTCCCCAGCTTCTGCTTGAAGGCTTCCAAGGAGGGAAGCCCTCCCAGCTCCCAAGGCAGCCCATTCCTCAATGGCTCAGCGCTTGCTTTCAGAGAATATCTTACCCTCACATCAAGACCAAATCTATTTCCTTGTAACTCCCTGCACTGATCCTGCTTATGTCCTCTGGGATCAAGCAGCCCAGAGCTAATCTGTGTACCACCTGTAATATAATGCCAAGGAAAGGCAACTTCCCAAGTTCAAAATACCAGCATAGGTGCTCTCCATTTTATTCAGTCACAAATTAAGAACAGAGAAGATCAAAACATGACATCATTCAAAATACAGCATTTACTACTACCCCACCCCAGGACCTTCCAATCATTCAATCAATTACAAAGTCCCTGTTCTAAATACTACTCCACCCCTAGGCTGTACCTTAATTTGGTCCACCACAAAGCCCCTCTTCTCAAATGGAGATTAGTTTCCAATCTAAGTAAAGTATATTCATTTGTTCAACCATAGAACACAAAAAGGTCAAAAGTTCCACACCCCTGGATCACAATTGAATCTACCCCAGAGTTACATCAAGTTTAAGCACAGCACTTAATACCCAAATGGAGGTCTTTTCTTCATCTTAACACTAGGCAAGTTCTCAGCAATCTTAGTTCCTGGGGAGACAAGGCTTAGTAAGGCCACAAGATACATTGCCAGTCCCTTCATTAATTCATCCTCTGTCTGTAGAACAGTCCTAGAACCCCTGAAAACATTGGCAAAACCCTCTCCCAGGATTTCTGTAAACATACAACAAGAAAATCCTTCTTCAGGGCTTCTGAACCAACAGAAAGGTTCCCAGACCCCTGCAACAACAGCACTGTCCTTCACCAGTGGACAGTATTCACTCTGTCTGCAGGACAGTCTCAGGGCTTCTTAGCCAACAGCCAGGTTCCAGGATTTCTTCAACAGGACTGTCTTTCACCAGTGGACAAATCTGGCAAAACAACATCAAAACAGACAGACAAAGTACCAGCAAAACAGCCATATCTCCTCAGTCCTTGGCAGCTCCGGGGGGCAGGTCTCAAAAGTCCAGGGCAATTCAAAGTGGCCCCCAGCAATTCTCTCAGTCTCTCTCTGCCTCCATGAGGTGCTGCTTCCAAAAAGTTCTTCTGCCTCTCTCTTGTCTCTCCAAATCTATGTCACCAGCTCCTCCCAGTTCAGGACTCTCTTTTTACATCAACAAGTCCATCCCACAGGTGGGATTAACAAGCTCTGGGTTTTAACACAATCAATTTGAAAACCAAGCCAATACAGGGGGAACTTTATATTCCATTACTATCACACCACCTCAGAGCCAGTCACCAGCTTAAGGACAGTCACTCATCCCCCCGCCCCCCAAGGCAGCCAATCAGCAAGGGATGGAGTCTCCAAATCTCAGCTGTAACCTACCTCAATCACTTAATAGTTGTATGACTGGACCCTTCTTGGGACCTCAGTTTCCTCACCTGTCCAAGGGGGATAACAGAACTTAGATGGCCTACCAAACAGCTTTGCTGTGGAAGTTTCAATGAGATTTTTATTGTATGTGATCCCCAGGATCAGATACATTCACAAGTGAACTCTACCAAACATTTAAAGAACAACTAATTCCAATACTATGTAAACTGTTTGGAAAAATATAATACTATATAAACTGTTTGGAAAAAAAAACTGTTTTGGAAAAGAGTTCTATCAAATTCATTTTATGACACAAATATAGTGCTGATATCTAAACCAGGAAGAACAAAAACAGAGAAAGAAAACTATAGACCAATTTCCCTAAATATTGATGCAAAGATTTTAAATAAAATACTATAAAGGAGATTATAACAATATATCACAAAGATCATACATTCTAAGCAGGTGTGACTTATCCTGGGAATGCAGGGCTGGTTCAACATTAGAAAAATAGCATAACTTATCCTGGGAATGCAGGGCTGGTTCAACATTAGAAAAATAGCAAAAATAGACCACATCAATAACAAAAATAATCATGTGATTATCTCAATAGATGCAGAAAAGGCTATCACCAAAACAAAATACTCTTTTTTATTTAAAAAAAAAAACTTTAGAAAGCATGGGAACGAATGGAGCTTTTGTGCTGAGTAGCGTTTATCTAAAGCCAGTGAGCCTCAGGGCTCTGTCCTGGGTCCTCTTCTCCTCTCCCTCTATACTACTGCTCTTGGGAAGTCTCAGCTCCCATGGGTTCAGACACCATCTATACTGATGATTAGGAAAGCTACCTTTCCTGCCCAGTCTCTCTGTTGATGTCCGTTGTTGCACCTTCAACTCCCTTGCAGACACCTCAAACTGGAGGTCCGGCAGACATCTCAACACTCAGCATGTCTAAAACATTGCTAAGTCCCCCCACCTCCTGCATTCTCTACTGCTGCAGAAGGCACCTCCAAGTCCCTCAGGCTCACAACCCACGTGTCACCCTGACTCCTCACTCTCTCACACACACCCATCTCCACAACTGCCAAGGATGCATCTCTGTAGCATCTCTCAAATATGCCTCTTTCTCTCCTCTGATGCTGCCACCCTCCCTGGACTACTGTAATAGTCACTGGGGGGGGTCTGCCTGCCTCGGTCTCTCCCCACTCCACTCCATCCTCCATCAGCCACTGAAGTGAATTTCCTAAAACTCAGGTCTGATCATGTCACCCCCTACTCAATAAACTCTCTCTTTCCCACTCTAACTACAGACCTCCCTGGGGACTTCCTTTAAATCTCAATTAAAATCCTACCTTCTGCAGGAAGCCTTCCGCAACCTCTGTTAATTCTGATGCCTTCCCTTTGTTAATTACTTCTTACTTATCCTGTATATAGCTTTTTTGTACGTATTTGTTTACATATGGTTCCCCCATTACATTGTAAGCTCCTTGAGGACAGGAACTGCCTCTTTATGTCCATTGTGTAAGCACAGGGCCTAGCACATAATAGGTGCTTAACATATGTTTACTGATTTACTTATTTGTTGACTTTAAGGCTTTTTGACTTGATCAGAACTGAATGTCCTCTATATTGTTTATATTTCTAGAACTGGTCACAGTGTCATGGACAGAGAAGGGAATTAATAAATGTGGGCTGAATGAGTGACTGGATGTCCCACCTCAGAACAGCTACAAAAATCACAAGACAAGACGGCCATGTTCTTCCCCAAAGTGTGCTTCACGCAGCAGGAAGCACTGAACAATAGACCGCAGTTCTGCCCCTCCTAGGGGCATGACTTGGGGTGGCCTGGACTGCTCAGGACCTTCACCATCCCCTTTAGGACCTTGGAGCAGGGAGGCTTGAGTGATATCATGAAGATGGACGAAGGGTGTGGGGACACAGAGGTGGGACTGGGAGAGGACTGAGGGGTGACGGGGTGCACTTCTGCTGATCCCAGTAATAAGAGGGGATGGGCCACCCAAGTGGCCTTGGGAGACCCCAGAGGCATCAATGGCAGACATCACATGCAAGAATTTCTTAACTTCTCAGGCTCTTAACTTGGGGCCTAGAAAGGCCCTAAGAACCTGGAATGGAGAGTCTCATAGCTGGCAAGCAGGCAGGGAGACCTCAGAACATCAGACAGAGGATGTCAGAGCTGGGAGGGGCCTGAGAACAAGCAATGCCAGCACTATGAGAGGCCTTAAAACATTTAATATCAGAAGCATGAAGGACATCAGAACATAAAATGTCAGAGTTTGGAGGGGCCTGGAACAAAGAATGTCAAGTAGGACCTAAGGACATATAATGTCACAGCTGGGCAGGGTCTTAGAGCACAGAATTTGCAGTGTCAAAACTAGGAGAGACCTCAGTAAAGTCCTTACTAAAGTAAGGCAAAATAAGACCCAGAAAATCAAATCTGAGAGGACCTTGAAACAAACATGGGATCCTGAAAATCAAAGTGGGAAGAAATCATGTAAACCACTAGGTCAGCGGCCTCGCTTCAGAAAGTGGGAGAGAAATGGTGGGGCCAGGACTAGTGCTCCAGTCTTCCGAGCCCTAATCCAGTGCTCTTTCCAGGCCTTCACACCACAGCTCCCCAGTTCACAGCGTTTTCCTAAATCTCCACCTGTAAAACTAGTTGAAATGGTTGTGTCAATGTTTCGTGCATGCTTACCCAAAGACTGCTTGGTTCAAGCAGAGATGCCCAGTGTCTGTCCTGGGCATGACTCCCCTGGGACACTGAAGGGGCTTCCCTCCATCTGGCAGCAGGCCTTGCTGGCCAAAGGAGACTAGGCTCAGGCCTCCAGCTGAAGGAGCTTGGACGACTTTGGGAGTATGTGGGTCTGGTCATCCCAGGGGCATGTCACATACCCACAATGAGGCCAAAGGGCACATCTGTGCATGTGTAAGTGTGATGTGATGATGCTGTGCACAGCCCCCCCCCTCCCCAAGCTTACACTGGGTGGGAGGGGGGTCTGAGCAGCAGGAGGGAGAGCCTGCTGCAGACGTGAACAACCACAGCTGTGTAGAACCTACTACGCACCAGGACTGTACCAAGTGCCTCCCAAATATCATCTCATCCGATGCTCACAACCCCAGGAGGTAGAGGCTATTATGATCTCCATTTTATAGATGCAAAAACTGAGGCAAACAGAGGTGAACTGACTTGTCCAGAGTCACACAGCTAGAAAGTATCTGAAACTGAATTGGAACCCAGGCCTTCCTGACTCCAGTAACCAGGACATTGGACACCCTCCAAGGAAAACACCAATAATACCAGAGTCCCTGAGCTGGAAGGGAGCCCACCCAGACCTGAGCAGTAAGACAAGAACTACGCCCCCCCACCCAGCAGTTGTCTTGCTTTGCTCACCCTGCCCCCCATCCACCAGCCTCCAGCAGGGATTCTCATTATCATTCAGACCTTTGTTATTTCCACCATTGGTCTCATCCCTCCTGAGAAAAACAAAAACAAAAAAACAGGTTTGATTCAAATTCCACAGGACAGTCTTCAAACCCTTCAAATCCCTGAAGAACATGACATGGTCCTCTGATCCCCTGTGTCCCCTGATCCCCCATGTCCCCTGAACTTCTCTTCTTTGGGGGAACATCGTTGACTCCTTCAGCTGAACCTCCAGGGATGTGGTGTCAAGGCTTTTCTCCTCCTGATCAATGCAGCACAGGATTCCAGCCTTAGAGGATTACTGTGCAGTAGGACCTCAGAGGCCATCTGGCCCAGCCAAGGGGCCTCATGTCAGGAAGCTGAGTCCCAGGAAAAGCTTGTCCCAAGCCACACAGCCCCTCGAGGAAGTGGCCAAGCGGGGCACTGAGCTCAGGTCTTGGAATCTGAAGTTCTTCCTACAATGTGGTCCCTGCAGTGACCAGATCAGGACTGAGCCAAGCAGGGCCAGGTGTAATGTGAATGTAAATTTTAAAGATCTTCCCTGCCCCTAGGCTAAAGTGCACCAGAAGCCTGGGGAGGGAGGCTTTTTGATTGGCCAGTGGGTCCAAAAGGTTGTTACATTCTCTGAGCCAGGAGAAGGCTATATAAGCCCTGATGTGTAGCTTTGTTTTGGGACTCACTTTGAGAAGTGTTCTGTGGTTTGATCTGAATTCTGGGAAGCCATTGTTGAGAGTCCCCCGGCTTTGAAAAACCCAGAATGTGGAAACCCAGATGTTGACTGGGTATGGATGTAATGGTTGGACAGTTTGGAAATCTGTCTACTTGATGTTTCTGTCTTGATAATTATGCCTGTGTACTTTGAGGTTCAGGGTGCTGACCTTTTCTCCTGAACAAGGTAAACGATATATGTCTGACTGATTAAGGTGAGCTTGTTAACCCATTTTGAGTTGCTTTCCTTTGACAAAGCGGATCCAAGAACCTGTGGTGGCTGCAAACCCTGGGGACGCTTGGGGTGCTTGCTGCTACACCAGGGTGTCCTCTGCTCTGGACACTGTGTCCTCCAGGATGGGGAGGGGAGGAATAGTCAGTCTGCTGCATGGGAAGAGTCAGGCTGATGTTCTGGCTTCCACACAGGGCCTAGCTGTCTGAGGATGAGTCATAACATGATGTCTGAAAAGATCCATCTACATTCCAATCCTAAAGAGTGGCAATGCCAAGGAATGTTCAAATTGCCAAACAATTGCATTCATTTCACACGCCAGACTTCAGCAATATGTGAACCAAGAATTACCAGAAGAACAGGCTGGTTTTCAAAGAGGCAGAGGAACTAGAGACCAAATTGCCAACATATACTGGATTATGGAGAAAGCAAGGGAGTTCCAGAAAAAAAAAAAGAAAGATGTGCTTCTGCTTCATTGACTACACTAAAGTCTATGACTGTGTGGAACACAACAAAATGTGGCAAGTCCTCAAAGAGATGGGAGGACCAGATCATCTTACTTGCCTCCTGAGGAACCTATATTCTAGCCAAGAGGCAACAGTTAAGACCAAACATAGAACAACTTATTGACTTAAGATCGGAAAAGGAGTACAAGTCTGTATATTGTCACCTTATTTATTTAACTTACACAGAGTACATAATACAAGATGCCAGGCTAGATGAGTCAAAAGCTGGAATTAAGGTTGTCAGTAGAAATATCAACAATCTCAGCTATGCAGATGATGCCACACTGATGGCAAAAAAGTGAAGAGGAATTAAGAAGCCTCTTCATGAGGGTGAAAGAGGAGAGTGTAAAAGCGGGCCTGAAGACTCACAAAAAAAATAAGAACTTGGCAACCAGTCCTATTACTTCCTGGCAAATAAAGAGAGAGAAAATGGAAGCAATGTCAGATTTTATATTCTTGGGCTCAAAGATCACTGCAGATGTCCACTACATTCATGAAACTAAAAGACTTGCTCCTTGGAAGGAAAGCTATAGCCAATCTGGACAGCAGACTAAAAAGCAGAAGCATCCCCTTGCTGGCAAAGGCCACATAGTCAAAGCTATGTTTTTTCCAGTAGCGATGTATGGCTGTGAGAGTTGGACTACAAGGAAAGCTGAGCACCACAGAATCAATGCTTTTGAATTGTGGTGCTGGAGAAGACTTCTGAGAGTCCCTTGGACAGCAAGAAAATCAAATAAGTCAATACTTAAAGATTTAATTCAGGCTATTCAGTAGAAGGTCAAATACTGAAGCTAAAGCTTAAATACTCTGGCCACATAATGAGAAGACAGGACTCATTCAAAAAGACCTTGATGTTGGGGAAAAGTGAAGCTAAAAGGAAAAGGGGGTGGCAGGGGATGAGATGGCTAGATAGTAGCATGGACAGGACCAATGAACATGAACCTAGCCTTTGGGAGATAGTGGAGGACAGAAAGGCCTGGTGTGTTTTGGTCCATGGGATGACAAAGAGCCAGACACGACTGAGCAGCAACAATGTCTGACCACGAGAGAGTGTCTGGGAACTCTATCAGTAAGTCAGCGGTCCTCCCCACAGCCTGACCTCTAAGTCACCAGTAGCTGGAACACAGTGGGAAGCAGAACGCTCCAACCATTGGTTTCATCTTTCTCTTTATGTCCTCAGTCACCCATCAATCACCACCTGTCACTCAGCCACCTGTGACCTTGGTAAGTCATGCCTCTGCCTCAGGGAACTCATCTCCAAATTAGGAAATCTCTTCTCCAGCAAGCTCAGAGCTGACCCAGAGTGGACCAAGCTGCCTCCAGGTGGCTGAGCCTCCCAAGAGAAGGCACGCCAACATATGAGCATGTGCTGGAAGGGGATTCCTGCTCAGGCCAGTTTGGAAGAGATAGCCTCTGGGGTCCTTCCCCTCCCACTTACTAGAAGTCAGGCCCTGGAGGATGCCCCTGATCGAGGCGCCAGCTGCACCAGCACTAGGCTTGCACCATAAATACCAACCCTGTAGACCCACTCTGCTGAGCCCCTCAAGACATGCATCACCTTCCTCACTGGCTTCCACTTCTTGCCATTTGACTGGGACCACACATACACACCACTGCATTTCTTTCTTCCTCTTCCACAAATCATTATTGCCATTGACCCTGGAGAGGACAAACCAAGCAGCTGCTCCATGGTTCAGGTCACTGTCATGGAGATATCTGACCAGAACACCCTTCCTTTCCTGGACACTGGTGCTTTCCATGCTCTCTCCTCTCCCTATCACTAAAACACTAGAAGGCAGGAGCAGGCCCCCACTCAGCCCAGGGCCTAACACTGAGCAAATGCATAATAAGTGGTTTTTAAAAGTCATTTATTTGGTAATTCTTAACCCATTATTTCTCCCAACAAAAGGCAAAGCAGTGAAGAGGATAAAGACCTGCTTTGGAACATTCCAACACACACTGAGCAAGCCACTTGATCTCTCAGTGTCTCCAGACAGCTCTCCATGGCTAAGCTACAGGCAGGATGCTGACCTATACTAGGACAAGGCACTTCCACAGTAGAAGTTCCCTACACTGATGACATGACAAGCCTGGATCCTCATGGCCCGCCCCCAAAACAAATTCTTCCTGTGCTTTTTGCGTAAGATGAAAGATCTCCATTCTCATTAGCTTGAAGACCTCAGAGGGTTATCTATCTATGCATTCATGTTTAACCTGAGGCTCTAGAAACAAGATGGCCCCTGAGATTAAGCCTTTATCTTATAGATGACACAAACAACTTAAAAAGTCCAGAGTCCATGCCAGGCCTCCTTCCTCCAAGGCCAGCACTCTTCCCCTAGGCTACAGCCACCTATTAAGCACACATGTGTCTCTGGTGTGCACACATGCATGTAACTCCAAGGCCAGCACTCTTGCCCTAGGCTACAGCCACCTATTAAGCACACATGTGTCTCTGGTGTGCACACATGCATGTAACTCCTGAGTCATGTGTGGCCACTTTAGAAGACAGCCCCAAGGGTCACGTTCCCTTCTACTAATTCTCAGGGAACTCAGGGCCAAGAGCCTCTCTGCTGCTGAAATCACCTCTCAGGCAACAGGGCAGGTGTAGATAATAAAAAAGGCCCAGGACCAGGTTCCACAACAAAACTGTGTTGCCTGTACACTTTCCTGTGGGGAAGTTGGCCAGGGGTCCACCGATTCAGTGCTTTAATCCTAAATAACCTATGGTGACGATGTAAGGCGCATGGGCTCAAATCTCAGATCTCCTACTTACCTTCTTGACAGTCAGTCAACAAACATTTACTAATCACTTCCTGGGAACCAGGCAAGGAGGATCCAAAAAGGGATCAAAACCAGACCCTGCCTTCTAGGAGCTCACGTCCCAATGGTGAAGACATGTGAACAGCTAGGTATATAAACAGTGTAGATGAAAGGTGATCTCAAATGGAAAGCAGCAGCAGCTAGGGGTACCAGAAAGGATTTCCAGGAAGAGGCAAGACTTGAGCTGAGTGTTAAAGGAAGCCAGGGAGACTCCAAGGCAAAGGTCTGGAGGACAGAATTCCAGGGAAGGGAAATCATCTATGCAAAGGCATGGAGTCACAAGAGGAAGCGCACTGCATTCAAGGAATTACAAATAATGGATCACAGAATTTGTGAATGATATCACTGGTGCTCTTTGAAAATGAAGGATGAATAACAAACTGCAGGAAGACTGAGAAGGCACAAGGGGACCAGTTTACAAAGGACTTTGAACATCCAACAAAGAACTTTATATGGGATCCTTAATGTAAGAGGGAGTCAAGAGAGGTTCACTGCTTAAGAACGCAAACAAATTGGCAGCTGAGTGGAGGGAGGTGGAAGAAGGGACAGACTAGAGGACGGAGCCATTTTAGAAGGCCATTGGAGTCACTCAGATAAGAGGTGGTGAGGTCCTGGGCTAGTGGTATGCTGTGGGAGGGCAAGAGAGAGGACTTGCATAAAAGAAGCAGTGAAGGTAGAAATGACAAGACTTGACAAGAGACTGAGTCAATGGGAGGAATGAGGATGGCCACTGAGGTTGCAAGACCAACCAGGGGAAGAGAAAAATGACAGTTCCCTTGACAGTAATAAGGAAGAAATTGTTTTATATGTAATTAGGAAAAACAAAATATTAAAATTTGAAAAGGAGTAATAAGGAAGTTAGTAAGAGAGGATGGTTTTGAGGGAAAGATAATGAGTTTTGCTTCATTTATATTGAGTTTGAGATGCTTATATAAGACAGAGTTCCAGATGCCCAAAAGGCAAGATGAAACATGACTGTAGCTCAGGAGAGAGGCTAGGGCTGGATATACAGACCTGCAGGTCATCTGCATAGAGATCCCATAAGCCTATGGAAAATAATAATAAACTAGTGGAATGAAACAATATAGACTAAAAAGAGAAGACCCGCAGTAGTCTTGGGGGATACCCATAGTTAGTGGCCATTACCTGGATGATGATCGAGCAGGGACTCTAGGATCAGATGGACGGGGGAGACACTGTAGTAATTGTAGGCATCAGAGGAACAAATATTTAGAGAGACTGAAAGTAAGAGAAAGAACAGGAATGATCGAGGGAGCAATCTTCTGAGAAAGTCAGGAGGGAATGAGGTCAAGGGTACACGCGGTAGGGCTGGGCTTGGTAAGGAGAAGGGCCATCTTTTCAGCAGAAACAGAACTGAAGGAAGAGATAATGGAGGAACATGCCTGAGTCATGTGAGATGAGGAGAGAGCAGTTTGGAGGAAATAGGTTAGGTCCGCACAAGTCCATGACGAGGCCTGCCACAGAGGGGCATCTTTAGGCAAAACATCTGAGAACAGACCTTGTAGAGTTCTCTGGGACTGGCACTCAGGTGGGAAAACAGGGGGAGGAGGTTAAGCCCTGGCCTAAGAGTTCAGAAAGTCAGGCTACAGTTCTAGTTCTGAAATTAAGGTCTACATGACTCCAGGGGAGTCCCTTCCCTGGGCCTCAGTAAAAAGATGCTGGAGACCAGCTCATTTGTGAGGTCTCTTCCGGCTGACATTCGACGTCCTCAGTTCCCAACCACATCTGTCATTCTATTCCCTAAGGCCCCTTTCAGTTCTAATATTCTCTGTTCCAAGGTCCCTTCCAGCTCTGACATTCCATTATTCTATAAGTACCATAAACTAATATATTAATAATCACATTATTTTAAGATTTCCGATGGCATATGTGAGGGAACAAAGATGCTAAGTGGAAACCATAACGTATATGCATCAATGAGAGGAATAAAACATCAATTAAGATAGCAATTATAGGATCTTTTATGTAATCAAGTTTATAATTGCATGAAATTGAAAAATATAGATATGTCTACACTCGGTAAGCATTGGAGACAATGCGTGCTTATTACTGAGACACTGAGATGAGCAGCTCCACTAATAATTACTGTGAGTCAAAGCCTGGTTCTGAGATTACCTGAAACTTATGGAGGGAATTTCAGAAGCCGTGCACTGCCAGGAGTCTCGAGACAGGTGGTATGTTTGCTGAAGAGAGCCCTGTCCATTCTCTCTGTGTGCCTCTCCTGCCTGCCTTTCTCTGTCTGACTGTCTGTCTGTCTGTCTGTCTCTCTCTCTGGGCATCTCTCTGTCTCTCTCCCTTTCCCCATTCCCTTGTATTTCCTCTGAGGTGACAAATGGGTATCAGCCTCAGCAATTCCCCCAGCCTTGCTGCCACCCTGTTCTTGGGGTGTTGGTACATGAGGATGCAGGTACATGGTGGTGACTGTAATTCTTGGGGTATGGTTATTATCTCCACAGCGAAGGTGTAACTAGCAGCAGAGATGACATTTAGCCACATGAAAGCCAACTCTTGGACAGAGATGAAAGTTCTTCCCTGGTTTTCAATGGTGATGGCCAACAATATCAGAGCGGAGGGTGAAAAACAAAATTCCCACCCATCGTACTTGTCTGAGTCAGGACACCCTATAATATTGCTGTCACCCCCCAGATGGAGCCCAAGACAATGGGTCAGTCCCACTCGCCCCATCCTCCTGTTTCAACCCATGTCAGTGAGAGACCTGGAGGGCAGCTCTCAGCACTTTAGGTGAGCTCTCTGGGGAGAACTTATACACAACGGGATGAGCAGGCATAGAGTGAAGATGCCCCATTGCCATGAGGTCACAAAGCCACTGCACTATTGGGCTGTGAGTCCGGGCTCCACAGCCATTGGAGCCCCGTGGCCTTGGACTAGTCACCTGAACTGTCTCTGCACCACGTATCCTTCTGAAGACAGTTTGTGTCCCAACTCCAACAAAACATCTGGCTCAAACACAGACCCACCGATGCCCTCTCTACGGGCCTGAGCAGCCAGGCTCCCACCCCCAGGAGCCGGCAGTTCAGCTGCTTTGGTTTGCCCCAAAGGATCATGGAGCTGGAGTTGCCTCCAAAACCTTCAAGCTGAGTGATCATTACCCTTCTTTGCCTCAGTTTCTTAAACTGTAAACCCATCTTACAGCATTCTTGAATCAAACGAGATGATGTAAGTCAGGTGCTTTGCAAATGTTACAACGACATAAATTTTACATATTATTATTATTACATTTTATAATACTCGTGCCTTGTACACAGCAAGCATTTAAAGTTTTCATGGGATTCCTGGGGATCAAATGAATTAATTCTTGTAAAATGTTTTACAAGCCTTAACACGCTATATATGCTAAAGTAAATGTTAGCCACTCAGTGGCACCTTCATTTGAAAGTTCCTCAGCAGCACAGGCCCCACTGAAACCATGGCACATTCTAGGAGAACCCTGGGAGCCGACCTCAGCTTCGGGCCCCAGAGTAGTTCCTCCAATCCTGGACACCCTCTGTGAACTTCTAAACTCACCCTCTCCCCTGTGCATCATCGAGTTATTAAACAACAGGCTATGGGATGGGGAGTGAGGAGAGGCTTCAGGGAGGAGCTGGATCGAGTAGGGAAAGCTCCTCAGAAAGATGAGAACCATGTGTCAGCACCTACACAATAACAACAACTTCTTAAAGCCCAATCTGAGGGAAATGGAAAGCAGGGACTCTGCAAGGCCTGGCAAGCATGCTGAAACACTGACGAATTCAGCCCTGATGATGCCACTAGCTGGGCTGCCACCCCCCCCCAGCCAGAGGGATGGAGTGAGAAAAAGGTGGGATAAGAGGAGGTTCCAGGACGCCCCTCCTTGGAATGGCTCTGGCTGGACGAGGACGACAGAGGAGCAGCTCCTCTTCTTCACATTCTGGGACCACAAGTGGGCCAGAGGCCTTGGAACAATCAGCACAGCCCACCCTCTGGAGGTGCTGTGGGGCCGGCAGCACAGACCACCTCAGGACCTGCACACGGTCCAAGTGGTGACCACTGCCACAGCAGCAGTCAGAGAAGGAAAAGAAGCAAGTCATTTTGCTGAGGACAGCTGCAAAGCAGCCAGAGTCCTGGTATCCACATGGCAGGAGAGCAGGAGCTCAGATTCTGCCTGGGACATGTGCTAAGCCAGGAGTCCTGGGTGAATCGCCTCAGTTTCCTGGGGGTAGGAATTGGGCTGTAAAATGAGGGGAGTGGACTAGATGACCTCTCAGATCCCCTAAATTTGGGGTCCTCTACTCCACCCACCACTGGCTGAAGGAACTTAAGAAAGTACACGAAGATGTGCAAAAAGACAGAGGAAGGCCGCATGCAGAAAACCAGAGTATATGTAAAGTAAGCAACTGAATGAAGATGCCACAAAGTTAAGGCAACAGAGTCCGTCAAGAAGCACTGACTAAGATGCAAAGAAAGGCAGAGATGGCCCTGCTGTGCCGATGATGAAGGCCATCTCTGGGGCAGGCACCAGGAGCTGGGAAGGGCACAAAGGCCTCCTGCAGAAGGAATGGTCTGAACTGGGGCTCAAGGGAAGTCAGGAGGCAGAGGTGAGAAGGAAGGACATTCCAGGCATGGGAGAAAGCCAGCCAAAAGATACAGAGATGGGGAACAGCATGTCACATCTGAGAAACTGCTGATGGGCCAGGGCCGCTGCATTACAGAATGTGTTGAGAAGAGTAAAACAGAAGGATCCTGGAAAAGAAGACAGGTGCCAGGTCATAAAGAGCTTTAAAGGCCAGAGAAGGAGTCACTGGGGCTGACTGAGCAAAGGGGAGGTGTGACATGGTTAGCCCTATACTTTAGAAAAGTCACCATGGCAGTTGATGGGAGGATAAATGTAGTGGGGACAGACTTGGGACCAGGAGGGGGTACTGAAAGCAGTACAAGGGCGAGTTGAGGAGGGACTGAATGAGGGAATCAAAGCAGGAGAAAGACTAAAACAAACAACTTAACACTAATCAAAAACTAATTTTGGGCAGCAAAGAAACAAGAGGAGACAGAAAAGCTCTGGAGGAAGATGTGAAGACTTTTGTTTATCCACATGGTCATAAGAAGTCCAACAGGATTAAAAAAAAAAAAACATCAGTTAGAGCAAACGTGAAACAGAAAGTTTATGCATCACTGATATAATGAAAGGGTATATAAGGTAAAAGGGAGATAACAAAACACTAGCTTCCCCACAAAATCAGAAAGCAGAAGGACTAGATAAGATTCATAATCACTGTCTCAAATGGCCCCCACTGGTAGCAGGCAGTCATCTTTCCAGCTTCCTTTCAGGTGCAAGCTGGATTCCACCTTGCTTAACGGAAGGCATCACACATCTACAAACTAAAGATTAGAACACCAGCAACACCTCCAAATATAGACCAATTACAAATACATGTGCTTTTCACAAAGGTTTCACATCTTGTATCATAAAAAATCTATAAACACTTGAAAGAAAACATATAAAGGTGTGCCCAAAGTCCCAGGAGCATAAGGAGTTTTATTGATTCAGTAATTATTGAGCAAGCTACCTAAAAGCACCGTAACAACTCAACTGCCTTTATTGACCATGGAGACCTTCTGCTTCTGTCCTCACTTTCAGCATTCTGTGTGCTGCCAATATATGAGGGACCCAAGCACACTGATAACACCAGTGCTGGAGGTCTGCATGGAAAACTGTTTTCAATTTAAAGCATGCCACCAATACAATCATGGCAAGGACATTTCATGTAGAGTGTGATATTTCTTTGCCAGTTTAAGCCATTACAACTCTTCCTAGCATTGCATTCATCATAATTTCTCCCAAATAAATTAGCATGGCTTCCAAGTTACAGAAAGAGACGAACCAAAACACCTTATTTATCACTTGATGTTCGTGGACAGCATTGTCCTATTTGGTTCAACTGAAAAACACATCACAGCTTCTTCTTCTCGTGGAATCTTTTCACATGATAAAAAAATTTCAACTGGACCTCAGTGGTATAAAATCTTCAACACACCTAGCAAAGAAAGGTAGAGACTGAAGGTTAAAACTTGAACCCAGAGGTCACAGTGAATCCATGAATGAAGACAGTAGCTAAAACAGCCAGGTCTCCTTCATGCAAGCCACCTCAACAGGAAAGCCATAGAAGAAGAGGCTGGGAGACTGACTGGAATGCTGAAATCAAAGCCAAATTCAAGTCCCTGACACCTATTTCATCCCCATCCTGAAGGAGGCTTTCAGAACTAGGAAACAGACCATAACATCTTGGGAAAATAGTCTAACAAAGACTCACACAATATGAATGAAGCCCACTTAAGGCAGCTGCAGAAAGATGAACACTCCTCACCTAAAAGCAGGAAGATTGATAAATATTCTTAGAAAACATGAAAAACAGGTCAGAAACCAACAGAAATGCTTCTAAACTCAGCAGACATCACTTCACTGAGAAAGTGTCTATGTAGACATAACAGGTTTATGCTATTGGGTTTATTCGATGGAAAATTCGTGATTTATCATTAGATGGAAACTTTGAACCAGCTATAACCCAAGAGTGGAATCAAAAGGCCCTCTGCAGGTGGCATCCAGAGGAACTCAACAGTGGGGGCCAAGTGTCAGTCAAATGGCTGACACTGTTTGGGGAAGGAGAGGGGTTTGAGGAGCTCACTATCATGAGGAATTACAAAGAGGTCATCCTTACAGTGCCCCAACTTAGTGACTAACGCAGGTCATGCAAGAACAAATGAGAATCAAACCAGCACATGACTTTTGGCTACAAAAATGTAACAACTACCACATATGATCAGGTGGGCTGAATTATAACTAAAAATCTTGCTATCTTTTGTAGTCTGACAGACAACCAAGCCTCTTACTACAAATACAGATTTCAAAATTGTCCTGGAGAGCTCAAGCAATAAACTGTATAGCAACTGGACCACTAAGCAGAAAGTGAACCTTTGCCCATAACTCCTTGGCCATAGCACTAACCCATAAAAATGCTGGAATGCCTTAAAGAGATGTCACCATGCCAAATCCTCTATTCGCAAGCTGCACAGATGAATGTAACAGGAGACATCAAAATTCCTGAGCCAGCAGGACAAGGTACCTGATCTCCCTATCATCCCACCTACTCCTGGAGTCATGATGAGGAAGCTCTCAGGAACCCCGCCAAGGACAAGTCTGAACTGGAATACTTTCATTCAGCTAGGAAGATGCCAGTGTAAAGGTTAACAGAACCATGACCAGAAAAATACAAAAGCAAGATAGCGACTTGTCTCAGCATTGTTTCTAGGTGCATTCCCACCAAGAGGACGAAAAGGAGACAATAACAGTGAGTGCATTTCTATAGGGCTTTCAGACTAAGAGACAGCCCTGCGAAGGGAAGGACAGAGCAAGGACTATCTGAATTTCATAGAGGGGAAACTGAGGCTCAGAGAGATTAAGTGACTTCTCCAGGTCACACAGTGACTCAGGGCCAGTGCCTAGAGCTGGAAAGGCCCTCAAAGCAGACCAGCAACATCAATTCCATTCAGGAAACGTGGAAGAACTTTGTGAGGAGAGGGGCTGGCACAGGGAGCTCACAGAGCAGCAGCTCGCCGGCCACGGGGAGTCCTGCTGAGCCACTTCAAGCCTGGGCTGGGAGGCCACACAGCCGCAGTCGGAGGCAGGACCTGCCCTCCAGGCCCTCTGGCTTTGAGGCACCACTCTGTCTACTATGATGCACTGCTCTTCAAGTTCTAGGGACACAGAAGTGAAAATGGAAAGAAAAAGCAATTCCTGTCTTCAAGGAGCTTACAGAATCACAGAATTCCAGGTGAGACAAGATGTTATTATCCAGCTAGTTCAAATTGTACCCGGACAAGAACTCCTGATATACCCCACTCAATAACATGGCACATTATAATACACGTGACAATATAACACAGCTTCTGCTGAATGATCTCCAGGGACAGGGAGCTCACTCCCTTCCATCTAAGAATGGCTCTTACTGCATTTTATGAAGAAAAGTGCAACGTGACTCAATGGTACTGTCCAAACGCCTCAGCCCTGGTTCTCTGTCCTGGTCACCTAAGGAGGGCTGTGTACAGGGGAGGGCAGCCCAGACAAGGAAGGGGCCGCCTGAGCAGTGGCAGGATGGGAAAGCTCTCTTCAAGTATTTGAGGAGCTCTGGCGTAGAAGATGGGGTTAAGCTTGCTTTTGCCTTAGCAGAGTAAGCAGCAGTGGCCTGAGTGCCTGTGGAGAGGCAGATTTCTAACTGATGTGAGGACAAGCTTCCAAAGAATTCGAATGATCCCAAGGTGGGACTGGCTGCTAACCCTGCAAACAGCAGACAGGCTCCTCCTTGGCTGGAGAGCTTTAAGGAGAAGATAGATGGTTATTTTTTAAGGAGAAGATAGATGGCTATTTCCCAGGTAAAGTACAGAGGGGATTCTGTTAGCTTGGCATAGAGCTAGAGGCTGCTTTGCCAGCTCTGAGATTCTGTAAAATGAAAAGGGCAGGGATTTAAGGAGCAGGATCCTGGGTTCAAATCCTGGCTATTCCCCTTATCTGTGTGATCTTGGGAAAGACATTTCCCAATCTAGATCATATATTTATAAAATTTCAGAGCTAGAAAGAACTTCAAAGACCAGCTAGTCCAATATAGGCCCAAGCCAGAACTTGTTCTAGAACCTACCCAAAAAATGGTCACTAGGGCTTTGCTTAAAGACATCCAGGAAAGGGGAGCTCACTATCTCCTATGGCAAGATGTTTTTTTACTCTGTCAGATGAGGAACTGGATTTTAAATTTAACCCCTTCCTGCTCTACCTTGCCTGATGTCATGATGCAGTCCTGGATAGGGGTGGGGTGGGGTCTTGTGCTGAAGGCTTACTGGCACTATAGAAGAACCACTATCACAAGTAGCCTCCCTGGATAGTGACTAAGGGCAGAACAGAGCAAAAAGACTCATGCTGAGGCCAGACTGGGAAACTTCATCCCAAGTGATGGATTTCTTGTTCTGGCAGGCAACAGCCTTCCCCCAGCCACCCCAGTCCCTTGGGCTCTGTCCTCTGGGTGACATGCCAGGGCCACCCCACTCAGAACCAGGGCAGCAAACAGCTACATGATGGGGAGAAGAGTCTGTTAAAGGAAGCCCCCAAATGAAGTAAGCCCTATATTAGATGAATTCAGCCTAAACGCTGGCATAAAACATTAAGGAGAAGCATGCATTAGGGCGACATTTGCATTTTTATGAAGTATGAATCACCAAGACATAATACATGCAGCCGAGTTTCCATGAACTCCCATGGTTTCCATGGTGATGCGGAGAGGGAGTTTTCACAGGATGTAAGCTATGGATTTTTTTTAATGCAGTTTAAATAAAATTACAAACAGCAAGGCCTCCTTCCATTTTTTTCTGAAACGACAGAAAGCCACTGCAAATAAAAATCACCTAGACACCAAGGCAGAACAAGGAAAAAGGAAAATGGGAGTTAGCAGTCACTGGCATCCTGACCGAACCCAGCTGGCTGGACAGGACCCGGGCAGCAAGGTCCCTCTGTGCCTCAGCTCCCTCCGCTGCAAAAAGGCCATGACCATGCTTTCTCTATCATGAAGGGCTGCTGTGAAAGGGAGAAGGGAACATGTATTCAGTAAGCACCTACTATGTGCCACACCGGGCCATAGTGAACTCTGCAAATCACAAGCCTCTGAAAACTGGAGCTGCTGTTATCTCGCTCCTATATTTCACAGGGAAAAGGAGACCATATGATGAAGTCCATTACCCCAACATTCCCAGCTCTGTCCAAGGGTCGCCCCCAGCTAGCGTGAACGCAAACATCCTAATTGTCAGCGAGACCAAAGGCCCCTTGTCTCTAGGACGGGCTCGCTCCTCCTTGTGCTGCTGGACCAACCAATTAGGGAAGTTCTTAATGATGTCTCTGCTCATTACCGAGATCAGCGACAATTCCCCTACAAAGGCTCCCTCGGGTGACGGGAGCAGAGGTGCAGCTCACCTCCCAGATCCCACTTCTAGGAAAAGTTACCGTCTCTAACGAGCAAGTGGGGCCTGAGGTTTCCAGGCTACAAAAATCCTGCGGTGGCCAGCAAGGCAGAAAGCTAACCCTGGAATCAATACCACATCCCTCTCTGCACAGGCAGCAGCTGCCAGGTCAGGGGATTCATGAAAAATTCATGGCGGAGGTGGCCGAGTCACCCTGAGGAGAGAGAAAATCACTCTGCGTCTCGGCCGGTCCCGCGAGCAATCGAAGGCACTTGATAGATTTCGGGGGGATAACTGCCGCTTTTCTTGGTCTCTGTACTTCAAAGCGCGCCAGGCCGATTTCTGACGGCGAGCCAGGATGTTCTGATCCATATTTACGGAGGCTTGTTTGCTCTGCTCCCTTCCCAGCCCTCCTGCTGAGCCCCCTCATAGAAGTCTGGGGAGGAAGGCGGCACCAGCCTCGGGCTCCACGGCACCCGCTCCGCGCTGCTCTGCTCAATCCCATTCAATAGAGGATCCCAGGACCACAGACCCTGCCGAGCCTTGAAGGCCCCTTTTAGCTCTAAATCAATGATCCTACAATAGGGCCCAATCTCCCCATTTTATAAGGAGGAAGAGAAGGCCCAGAGGGTTAAGTGATTTTCCCAGGTTTACACAGGGAGCAGGGAGCAGAGCAGGGATCTAAAGCCAGGTCCTCAAAATAAAAATCCTGTACTATGCCTAACTCTCTACTGATCAAACCCTTGCTGGGTACAAGGGGCCTCTGCCCAGCCATCCCCCCATGCCGCTACTAACCTTTTATTTCTTTCTATTTTATCCTGTCCTCTTGCCACTACTATCATTCTCCCCCATGCCACGCAGCTGGTGCAGACCCTTCCAAAAACAGGGAAGCTCCCAGTGGGGACCGACTGCAGCAGGAGCTACCAAGGTCTGTACAAACAAGATGCCCTCTGCCTTAAATACCATCCAGCTCCACTGACCAGACAGGGGCTGGGTACCAGCTGCTTCTACTCCCCAACCTTCATCTATAAGGCAGGGATGCCCACATGACAGATGAGTCCTAGAATCTCAGGGTTGGTTGGAGCTGAGGAAGGGAGGAAAGAAGGAAGGAAAGGAGGAAGGAGGGGAGGGAGGAATGGAAAGATGGATGGAGAGAAGAATGGAAAGAGGAAGGGAAGGAAGGAGGGAGGAAGGCGGAAGGGAGGGGAAGTAAAGGAAAGAGGAAGGGAGGGAGGGACGAAGGGAGAGAAGGAGGCAGGGAGGGAGGGAGAGAAGGAGGGAGAGAGGGAAGGAGGGAGGGAGGGATGAAAGAAGGAAGGGAGGGAGAGGAGTGAGGGAGGGATGGAAGGAGGAAAGAAGGAAGGGAAGAAGGAAGGAAGGGAGGGAGGGAGAAAGGACGTAAAAAGTTATTTTTAAAGGATCTTCAGTGTGCCAGGCACAGAACTAAAAGCTTTACATTTATTATCTCACTTGATCCTCACAACAACCCTGGGAGGTAGATGCTATTTTGACCTCCATTTTACAGCTGAGGAAACTGAGGCAAATAATGATAAAGTAACCTGTCCAGGATAACACAACTAAGAAATATCTGATGTTGGATTTGAACTCAGGTCTTCCTGAGACCAGCCTGGCACTCCATGCACTGTGGTGTCCCCTAGCAGCTTTTAGAACATCCATTCCACTGTCTGCCTAGACAGGCACCTCCCCCACCCTAACAGTGCTAAAAAGGGATGGTACAACCATTTCCTTAAGACCTGAAGTGTAGGGGAGGACACTGCCTCCATCCCCCTTTCAGATAACTCTAATCAACAGGCAGTTTGTTTTGACATCTGCAGAACTGGTCCTCATGGCACCTTCCCCTTGGGCTTCCCCCCACCCTCCATGGGTCCTGCCCTTTCAACCTGGGCAGAGAAGTCTCAGCTCTATTCTGTAGGTGAGCCTTTAGGGAGCTGTCTCCAGGCCCCTAGTGTGGTCCCTAAAGTGTGCAGCCCAGAAGGGAACACTGCTCTCTCGGCTCCAGACAGCAACAGGACTGCGGTCGCTCACACCAACACAGATTCAGTGGCTCGGCTGCCAGTGCCCTTGGCTGGTTCACTGGGAGCTCTTAGTCCATGGAAAAACTTGGGACACTTCCCAGAAGCTGCTATTGAGCCACAGCTCGCCAAGCTGGGCTGAGGGCAGGACTTCACGTTAATCCTAGTCTATATTTTTTCTCACTAGATTTGATTTAGGATCCTAGCTTTCATCAAAAATGTGCCCTAAACTGTCCACTTTCTTCACACCATTAGCAAACATGAGCAGCGTGTTGTCCGAACCTTCAGCTACATCTTCCATCAGAGAGGTTAAACAGAACTGACCCAAAGACAAAGTCTGAGAGAACTCTACTGTCCCATCCCCCACTTCAAGGTCTCCCCCCACCAGGTCTGACCAGCGTTCGACCTCACCACTAGCCCAATGGGCTTTGCTCAGGGCCCTGCTGAAACCCCTCTGGGCTAAACCCTGGTGCTCTCTGACCATCCAGTCCTCTTCCCTGCAATGGACCTCCAGACAGAGCCATAGTTGATGTGAGAGACTCCTTCTCCTTCTGAATGTTTTCAGCCTATCCTTTGAATGATACATTCTAGAACATGCTGGGAATCCAAGTAAAGCCCACCTGTCTCATCCTCTGGGGGCACAGAGATCCAGATGGTGCTGGCCCCACCCCAGCCCAGCAGCAATGACCTTTCCCTTCTCCACACTTTTCAAGCACCACACAAATCATCTGCCACTTTGCTTTTAGTCCTAGGATGAGGTTCTTGGTCAGCCTTCAAACTCTCTTTCCCAGCCCATTCTGAGCGATTTATGCCCACTCTGCTCCAGACAGACAGATCAATTTCCCATCTCACGTGCACAATGTTTGATCCCCTGCCACTATGCCTTTGAACAGTGGGCTGAAACCCAATTCAGGAAGGCTCTTCCTCTTCACCTCTACCTCTCACAAGCCATAGCCCCCTTCAAGGCTCAGCTCAGTATTAGCCCTAACCTAGGACTTTCCTGCTGCCTTGAGTTTTCCATTTGCCCCACCACCACTAAAGGGAGCTTGTATTTTCTTATCTGTCTACACATCATAGCCCCGATGGAACGTAGGCTTCTCAAGGCCAGGGATGGCTCTGGATTTGTCTTTGGGTCTCCTGTGCCTAGTACAGCTCCTGGCACAGAGTAGGTGCTGTTGAACTGATGTGAGGGCAGTTAGGTACTTAGTAACATTTTAGTAGATCTGTCTTTCCTGGGCCAATGATTATCTTCCTTGGCAAAGGGGAGAAAAAGCAAAAGAGGATTTGAATAGCTTTTCCTCATCTCTACAATCCATTACCAATGTCCAGTCAACTCTGAACAGGACTAAGAGCAGCCCAGAATCTCAGAGGGGCTGGAAGGAAGACCAGAAGGCAAACTGTCAGAAACATGTCCGAGCAAGAATCTCTTCTCCAACGGGCTGAGAAAGTGGCCACCCAACCTTAGCCAAGCAGGCTCCAAAGCCAGAGATCTCACTGTCTCCTAAGCAGCAGGCTGCTTCTCTCTCCGAGAGCTCACATGATTAAGAAGCTTTTTCCTTACCTTGAGCCTCTCTCTCTCTGCAGCTTCCCTCCATTACCAAACACTACTCTATTAACTATTTTCCCCATGATAGAAAAACTTTCTCCCCAATGAATCTTCTTTTCTCCAGTCTCAACATGCCCTCCCCCACACACACTTCCTTTAACTGAGTGTCATGGGGTGGCCTCTAGGCCCTGCACTGTCTTGGCTGTTTTCAACTGCTCAAGGTATCAATGCTCTTCCTAAATGCGACTCCCAAAAAGAAATGTCATCTCCAGAAGCTGGGGTCTGGCTGGGACAGAGGACATAGGGCGTCACCTCCTAACTTCAGCAATCTGGGCCTCTCTTTGTTCAGTTACATACTGTATGAGTTAACCTTGGCTGTCATGTCCCACAGCTATGTCCTATGGATCTGGGAGTTGGCTTTTCACATATTAACCACTGTGGAACCATGTCTACCCTCAGTGTCACCTGACACATATCCTTATTAAATCCCCTCTTTTTAGACTTGGTTCAGGGTCTTAACCAGCCAAGATCATTTCAAACTCTATCATACAGTGCTCTCCCCCTAGGCCCAATCCTTCTGCTTCATTTCAATATCATATGCTCAGGAAAACTTTATGATTCCAGAATTTTAGAATTAGTAACTAGAATAATGCCTGTTCAGCTTGCTAAGTTATTAAGGGAGAAAGTATCTACAAACATCAAGGCTTCAAAGACATGTAAGTCCTTGTTATCCTTGAAGAAATGTGAGTTATCGCTAATACACATAAGGAAAGTAAGGCCAGAACATAGCAGGGCTTTGACTAAGTTCATGTAGGGCCTCAATGGTGCCAATGGGACCCAAACCCAGGTGTGCTGGTTCTATGTTCAATGACTTCTCCATCAGCCCATCCAGCCTCCCCTGGCAATGTTAAGATCTGTGCCTTGTCTCCTCTTGCCAGGGAGAAGGCTGAAGCCACAACACTCCCTGGGTGTTCTAGCAAGCTGATATCATCCTGCCATTGTGGTCATGGGAGTCATTCAGAGGGAGAGACAAAAAGTGGATCTATAGGGAAATAATAGCACAGACCATAAGGCAGTGGAGCTGAAGGAGGCTCTGGGAAAAACTCCAAAGGCCTGAGACCCAATTCCAAAGGTCTATGCAGCTCAGCCCATGTGCACTGGAGATGAGCTGGGTGACAGGCTGCTACAGAATGTGATCTGAAGGATCATTTAAAGGAGAAATGGCTGCCAGAGACCCTGACGGCTCCTAGTCATGACACAGCACTGGAGGATCCAATCAAACACCATTCTTGTACAAAGCATTATCTCAAATTGTATAACGTACAGGAGCTTGTACATAGAGAAAGACACTGATGCAGAACGAATGCCCATGTCACCATCAGAGCACAGAATGTCACAGCTGAGAAGGCCGTTACAGTCTAGAATCAAGCTATAAAGCATGGGAGGGGCCTGAGAACGGGGGATGGCTGGGCTAGGAGGGGCCTGAGAACAGGGGATGGCTGGGCTAGGAGAGGCCTGAGAACAGGGGATGGCAGAGCTGGGAGGGGCCTGAGAACAGGGGATGGCTGGGCTAGAAGGGGCCAGAGAACAGGGGATGTCAGGGCTGGGAGAGGTCTTGGATCAGAGCATATCAAAGCTGGAAAGTAGAGATTGCTCAATCCAAATCTCCTGCTTTATGTATGAGAATATCAAGATCCAGAAAAGTGAAAATGCATTCCAAGGAAATAATAATGATATCTCATGACAGCTTGCATTACACAGCATTTTAAGTTTTGCAAAGTGCTTTACAAATACTATCTCATTTGTCCTCACAAAAAAACCTCAGAAGTAGGTGTTATTTTTCTGCCCATTTTAGGCATGAATAAACAGATCAGTCGTTTGCCCAGGTTCACATAGTCAGCAAGCGTCCGAGACTGGATTTGAACTCAGATCTCCCTCTCCAGACCCAGCATTCTCTACACTGTGGCACCCCCTAGACATCTCTAGAGAGTGTCTCTGAGTAAATGAGATTAGCACCGAGGTTTCCTTACTCCTTCCTCAGTGGCTGAATGGCTACATGGTATAAGGCGAAATGATAAAGAGAACATAGCCCCAGGCCCCAAGGACTGATCATCTCAGTTGGGACATAAGGCCAAAGTATCCTAATCATTAAACTGTAATACAAGAGCTGTCAGAAAACAGGAATTTCTAGACTGGTGTTAGGCAAAGTCAGGACATGGAGATTCTATGGGCAAGTCCCATGTTAACTGACCTGACCAAAAGTCAATGGTCAGTAAACTTCTATTAAATGTCTACTGTGTGACAGACAGTATGCTAAGCACTGGGAACATGTACAAAAAATATGAGAACAGTCCCTGCCCTCAAGGAGCTTACAATCTAATGGCCAAGCAGGTTTTAGTCAATTCACCTTGGGAAGTTACACTGGAGAAAGGCTTTCCCAGTAGGAGCCACTGAACCAGATCCATCCCAGTGAGAAAGCTTCTCCTTAATCTACAGCACCTAGACAGTGTTCTAGCACCTCAGATTAATGATATCTTTGCTCACTCCATTCCCTAGGCCGCTGCCTCAGAGCTCCTTACATCTCTGCACTTCTGGCATTGGTGGCCCTCTCCCAGCCAGAGACGGCACAGGGCAGAGGGAAGACCCCTGGATTTGGGGTTGAATCCTTCCTCTGCTGCCCCCTGCCTGCAGTGACCTTGATTCTCAGTCTTGGTTTCTTCATCTAGAAATGGCTGCACTACATGACCTGATGCCCACAATCCTAAGGGCAAGTCTGGAGAGGTGGAATCATTGCCCGAGTTTACATTTGCACCACCTCCCTTTTCTGCTCATTGATGAACATTCTCTATATTTTAATGGTCTAAGCCAAACACATTCTATGCCAGGCACAGTTCTTGCTCTCGAGGAGTGTATGTTCCAATGGAGGAAACAAGATGTTGATAACTAGATACACACAAGACCCATAAACAGTAAATGGACAGCAATGCTTTGTGTATTTCAACACATGGTTCAAATGCTTCCTCCTCCAGAAAGTCACAGACTCAGAAAGGGACAGCCCATCCCTTGGACACGAGGATGATAGTACTAAATTCATAGCATCACATTTTTGGAAGGACATTCACCACCTGGAGAGTGTCCATGCATCCAGAGACACTGAGGGACAAGGTGTAATAGTAAAGGAATTTAAAGATCCCTCTTTATTGGCTTGGTTTTTGGATTGATTGTGTTAAAACCCAGAGCTTGTGAATCCCACTTGTGGGATGGACTTGTTGATGTGAAAAGAGAGGCCTGAACTGGGAGGAGCTGGTGATGTAAATTTAGAGAGACACAAGCAAAGAGAGAGGCAGAAGAACTTTTTGTAAGTAGCATCTTGGAGGCAGAGAGAGACAGAAAGGATTGCTGAGGGCCAGTTTGAACTGCCCAGGACTTTTGAGAGCTGCCACCCAAAACTGCCAAGGACTGAGGAGACATGGCTGTTATGCTGGTACTTTGTCTGTCTGTTTTGATGTTGTTCTGCCAGATTTGTTCACTGGTGAAAGACAGGCCTGTTGTTGCAGAGGTCCTGGAACCTTGCTGTTGGTTCAGAGCTCCTGAGACTGTTCTGCAGACAGAGAGTGAATACTGTCCACTGGTGAAGGCCAATGCTGTTGTTGCAGAGGTCCTAGAACCTTGCTGTTGGTTCAGAAGCCCTGAAGAAGGATTTTCTTATTGTATGTTTACAGAAATCCTGGAAGAGGGTTTTGCTAATGTTTTCAGGGGTCCTAGGACTGTTCTGCAGACAGAAAATGAATTAATGAAGACACTGGTAATGTATCTTTTGGCCTTGCTAAGCTTTGTCTCCCTAGGAACAAAGATTGCTGAGAACTTGCCTCCGTTCAAGATGAAGAAAAGACCTCTCTTTGGGTATAAAATGCAGTGCTTAAGCTTGTTGTAACTCTGGGGTAGATTCAATTGTGATCCAAGGGTGGGGAACTTTTGACTTTTTTGTGCTCTGTGACTGACCAAATGAATGTATTTTACTTATGATTGGAAACTAATCTCCATTTAAGAAGAGGGTTTTGTGGTTGACTAAATGAATGTATAGCCTAGGGGTGGAGTAGTACTTAGAAGAGGGTCTTTGAGATTGACTAAATGAATTATAATGTCCAGGGGTGGAGTAGTACTTGGAGATTATTGAATTATTCTTGGTGAATGCTGTATTTTGAATTATGCTATATTTTTATTTTCTCTGTTCTTAATTTTTCACTGAATAAAATGGAGAGCACCTATGCTGGTATTTTGAACCTTGGGAAGTTGCCTTTGCTTGGCATTACACAAGGGAACACTCCATAGAGATCAACTGAAATGAATGGAGAATGCTTTGTCTGAGCTCAGTGTCAGGACCATGGTCAGAGGGAGTCCTGCATTCCCAAGGCACAGGCTGAGTCAGCATCATGGTCAGCAGGAGAAATCACTCTGGGAACGGAATGCTGAGTTAGCACTATGGGAAGGAAAAGACACCAAGCCCCTTAAATTATGGCCATTAATATGACAGAACAGGATCACAAGAAGGGGAAATTTGAGGAGAAAGAAGTGTGAAACCTAATGCCAAGAAGGACTTCCAGCCTTGGCTCCAGGGCAGTGGGAAGAACACTAGACTGGGGTTAGATTGCTTGGAGTCAAACCCCATCTCTGTTAACGTTTTATTCAGTAACCCACTTTTCTCTGCCTCAGTTTCCTCAGCTATGAAATGGGGAGCTGGATTTGCTGACACTTGAGTTCCTTTCCAGCCCACAATCTGCACTTCTGTGATCCTTGTGGTGAGTGGCATCCCTGTAAGTCTCCAATAATCGGGCAGGCCACATCTGAGTGGTGGGCAGCCCAGTGTCCCTCCTTGACATGGTACATGATTTGGCGGTTCTCTCTAGATAAAACTCACTTTGGAAGAAATAGCCAAGGTTCCCATGCACATATCTGTTTACCTATTGTCCTGGGTACCCTCCTTTGGATACTCTCCAGCTAATCGATGTCCTTCCTAAAATATAGTTCCCAGAACTAAAGACACAATACCAAAAAATAGGGGGTCTGGTGAGAGCAGAGACAAAGAAGGGTATAGCGGCTAATGCTACAAAAGTTTCCTGAGAGTGTGTTAGCAATATGGTGACTGTAACCCAAGACATGTTCAAGGGCAAGCTCAGGTAATCCCTATGGTACCATGGGTGGTTGCCTGACATACAATGCAGTCTGGTTAAAGATTAATGATGCTACTACAACATGACATTGATCAGAGAAATAATAAAACACTCAGATGACTCAGAAACTGTCACTGAGTCAACGCTGATCCAGACAGTGATGAAGTACTGGACCTGAAGCCAGGACAACCAGTGTTCAAGTTACTTATCTACTTGGACCTTCAGTCTGCTCATCTACACAATGGTGACAATAATATCTATTAGTCTTTCCTTTACTGGTTTGTTATGAGAATCAAAAGAAATAACATATGTAAAGTGCTTTACCAACCATAAAGCAGCATATAAATTATTACTTGTGGGGGGTGCAGTCAAGATGGCGGAGCAGAAGCACGACCTCCAAGTGAATTCAGCTTCCACCTTCCCC